>NW_026068104.1:443542-821458 GCF_014885135.2 Alexandromys fortis
TTTGGTTTTTGGAGACAGGGTTTCTCAATAGCTATAGAACCAGTCCTGGAACTTCTGGAACTTGTTCTGTAGACCAGGCTGGCCTTGAACTCACAGAGATTCGCACACCTCTGCCTCTTGAGTGCGTGTGCCACCACCACCCAGCTACTTGATATTTTTTATCTGTTATTGTGATGTTCAAATTTATTAGAAGGAACCCTTTAAGGTTGACTCCTATGTCTTTTTACATGTTCCCATAATTATTTGATCAATTCTTTATTTTTAGGGCCAAAAAGAAGTTCCAGGCCCATTTTATTTGGTGTCTAAACCCTTTGGAATTAGTGTTTTCAGCAAAGATTCTTGGTTCCTTTGGGTGGAGAATGTTATTTATAGGTCAAAATTTAGGTGCCAAGTATTCTCATTGTTATTAGTATGTTACTATTCCTAGGCCTTCTCGATGGATTAACAGTAAGAAACCAAGAAATCCAGTTCCTTAATATAATCTTAACCCAGTTCCTTAATATAATCCTTCTGCATGTATGAAGATTTGAATTTTTGGGTTTTTTTTTTTTTTTTGAGACAGGGTTTCTCTGTAACTTTGGAGCCTGTCCTGGTCTTATAGACCAGGCTGGCCTCGAACTCACAGAGATCTGCCTGCCTCTGCCTCCGAGTGCTGGGATTAAAGGCGTTCACCACCACTGCCTGGAATGTGTAAAGATTTGAATGAGGATGGTGTTTTATCACAGCAATAGGAAGCAACTAATATAGCATGTAAGCAATTACACATTGCTGAAGTTATCCCTTATGTCATGAATATGTTAATTGTAATTATTTAAAATCTATGATTGAAAAGTTTAATATCTGAATTTTTTTATATCAGGGTTTATTGTCCTGACCTTTTTCTCTTGATTTTGGCTAGTGGTTGTCTTTTTGTATGGCCCATTATTGGTAATTGAGTGTAGAACAAAGCATAAAATGTAGAGTTGCTGCTGGTTGATACTCTTTTCTTCTAGATGATATTTATTTTTTCTTCCTTTGGCAAGAACACAAAGCAAGGATAAGCGACCACCATAATCTGGTTAGAGATTGGGACTGACCTTCAGTTTTCATAAGACTCATCTAGTTCCCATTCACTCTTATCCCAATGGTAAGGTTCTAGCGATTGGGAGTGGGTAGACTGAGACTTTTGTGGTATTTACTATGATTACTCTTCCTTCATGGATCCTCAGCTCTATTTTCCTCATGGAATTTCTCTTACATCTCTAAGAGTCTCTGACACTGTTAGTTTTTCATCATCATTTCACAGGCTTTTAACATTTCATCCACAGATTTCAAACTGGCAAGTTGCTTAGAAGCAAAGATGTAACCAGATCTCTATCTGGCTCAACCCATTCCTGCCTACATTTCCCTCCGGTCCAGAATTTCAGCTTGTCAATTCCTTGGATATCTTGGAGGCCCTCCAGTGTGATCAAGTTAAAACAATATATTTATAGTGCTTTCCAGCATTTTTTCCTTGAGACAAGGCCTTACCATATATTTCAGATCCTCTATTTCAACTGCCTGGATTCTGAGATTGCAGGTTAGCACCACCATGCCTGGTTATTCAGCTTCTATATTTATTGTGGTATGGGATGGTTGATCAGAAATAAGTCTGCCTCTGCCAGAAGAAATTGATTTATGCTCATAAATGATTAGTGCGGCTTTATTTTTTTTTAACCAGATCTATGGAGAGAATGAAAACCATTCTCAGCAATCACACCGAGGATATTCCAGAAACTGTTATCACCACTCTGAAGGGGTGCATTGTTATGGCGAAGGGCCCCAGAGGAAGCCTCTGGAGGATCTTGAATTATAGCAATATGGAGCTCAGCCTCATTGAAAAGAGAAGGAAGAGGCTCTGGGCTGACAAATGATAGGCAAAGAGAAAGGAACTAGCTATCTATGGCCATGTACAGACTATGATTCAACTGTGGTGCACTGGGCTTCTGTTACAAGGTGAGGTCCATGTAAACTTACTTCCCTATCAATATTATTATTCCGGATAATGAATCTCTTGTTGAAATTTCTTGTATGAAAAAAGTATCTGTAGGGTTCAGATGAGGATAGATGTTGCTTTTTCTGTTTATCAAGCCCAGAAAGATACATTAATTCTTGAAAGAAAAAATATTGAACTTGTTTCAAATTCAGCTTCTTTGATTCAGCAAGCTATAACAATAAAAAAAAAAACAAGGCAACCAGAACATTTTTGATGGCATCTATGTTTCTGTACAAGGAACAGTACAGCAGGCTAGTGAATAAGATCTAATTTATCCTGCTACAGAAACAAGATTCTGGATTATCAAGCCAACTTGTGTGTTTTAATGATGTCATAAACTTTTTTTTTTTTCCTGAGATAGGGTTTCTCTGTAGTTTTGGAGCCTGTCCTGGAACTAGCACTTGTAGACCAGACTGGCCTCGAACTCACAGAGATCTGCCTGCCTCTGCCTCCTGAGTGCTAAGATTAAAGGCATGCACCACCAGCACCTGGCTCAACTCCTCACTAATCTTTGGAAAGAATATCTCATTATATAGACCTGGCTAACCTGGAATTCACTAAGTAGGCCAGGCTGAATTTACGTGCATATGGATCTGCCTGTCTCTGCCTTCTGGGTGTTAGGATAAAGATGTGCATGACCATGCCTGGCAACTAATTTTTTTAAATGACTTATTTTTTTTATTTTATGTGCACTGGTGTTTGTCTATATCTATTTTATTGTGCATACATGTATGTCTATGTGAGAACTGAAATAATAGTGAACTCTTGCAACTAATTTTTAAAGCTGTTCTTAAGTTCTGACTTGAAAGAGTCAAGGCTGGCGGGGTGGTGGTGGTGGTGCATGTCTTTAATCCCAGCATTTGGGAGGCAGGTGCAGGTGGATCTCTGTGAGTTCAAAGCCAGCCTAGTCTACAAAGTGAGTTCCATGACAGGCTCCATAGCTACAGAGAAACCCTGTCTCGAAAAACCAAAAAAAAAAAAAAACCCCCCCAAAAAAATGAGGTTGATGTCTTATGTTGTTATAAATATAAATAGATGTTATTTTGGGGGGACCCCATTGATAACTGTAGTGGGGAATCTGCAGGTGCCCATAGAGAAAAAAGAGGGTACTGGATCTTCTGGAACTAGAGTTGCAGATGGTTGTAAGCTGCCTAAAATGG
The DNA here is from genome assembly GCF_014885135.2 of Alexandromys fortis. Taxonomy (NCBI): domain Eukaryota; kingdom Metazoa; phylum Chordata; class Mammalia; order Rodentia; family Cricetidae; genus Alexandromys; species Alexandromys fortis. Next base: position 446,717 of record NW_026068104.1, read on the forward strand.
ATGCTGGGAATCCAACCTGGATCCTCTGTAAGAGCAGCAAATATACTTAATGACTGAGCCATCTCTACATTCCCTACTTGGGTCTAGGTATATAGTGTGAACAGGTAAGATGAACCCTAACCATTATCTGGTGTTGTCTGAATAAAGCCTGTACTTGTCTGGTAATATGATTTTTTTGCCCTGCCTTCATTTGTAACAGCAATAACTGCCTCCCCCAGTACAATGATAGAAATTTCTTTCATACTCTAATAGAACTTGGGAATGTTGAGATACTCAAACTCTGATATCCTGATGTTTCCATAGTAACTAATGCACACCAAGAGGAAAAGATGGAAAATAAATGAGAATAGCATTTTAACAAAATAAGTGAGGGGCAAAGAGGCTTTAGACATGTGATTACCTCTTGTTTAGGAATATGAAGATATTAATCTCCTTAATAATGGGGTTATAAAAGTTGTTACAATGACACTTGCCAGTAGCCATTTATATTTCATCTTGCTCTATAATCATCACCATCGAAAGCATTTAAACACACTTCTGTTCAACAATACCACAGCGAGCGAGTTAAATGGACATGGTTATCATTTTTCTGTGAGCCTGTAATCAGGATGGGACAGGTTAGGTGATGGTAGTGCAGTCAGCCGGGTAGAGCTTTGACCCAGCTGATATTATGAAGAATGTGGATTCACAAATGGCTACTTAGTCCTACTGAATGGTTCGCATTGACAAAAGACTTTGCTAGCTTCTCACTACTCCCTTGGTTAAAGCTTGCGAGTAACAGGATGCTGCTGCCCCACTTTCCCGACTCTAGCAGATGATTTGCCTAGTCATTCCTAATGCTATTCTTCTGGATACCGTGGATGCATTCTATACACCATTCCCATCAAGTACAAAGCAAGCTGCTCACTTGTCTGCTAGGCTAGTTCAGTGTTTGTGTACTTGTAGATAGACATTCTCCCATATATATCTCAGACACCTGTTAATTTACTAGCAAGTGAGAAATTTTGCATTAAATCGGTTTTTATGCATTGAACCGTACCCCCACCCTTCACATGGTTTAAGTCCTAATGCCCAATGTCACTTGTCTACCTTAGGGTTTCTTTCTTTCTTTCTTTCTTTCTTTCTTTCTTTCTTTCTTTCTTTCCTTTTTTCTTTTCTTTCCTTTTTGGTTTATTTTTTGAGACAGGGTTCTCTGTGTAGCCCTGGCTGTCCTGGAACTCACTCTGTAGACCTGGCTGGCCTTGAACTCACAAATATCCACCAGTATCTGCCTCCCAAGTGCTGGGATTAAAGGTGTGCACCAGCACTGCCCGGTGTATGTTCGGGTTTCTGTTGCTATGGATAGACACTACAACCAAGGTGACTCTGATAAAGAAAACCATTTAATTGGGGTGGCTCACAGTTTCACAGCTCTAGTCCATTATCATCATGGTGGGGAGCATGGTAGCATTCAGGTCCACATGGTGCTGGAGGAGGAGCTGAGAGTTCTGCATCTTGATCCATAGGCATCAGAAGGAGACTGAGATACTAGGCATGGCTTGAGTATATATGAAACCTCAAAGCCGGCCTCCACAGTGACACACTTCTTCCAACAAGGCCACACCTCCTAATAGTGCCACTGCCTATGGGTCAAGCATTCAAACACAGGAGTCTATATAGGCCATACTTATTCAAACCCACCACATTATTGTATTTGGATCTAGAACTTAAAAAGAGGTCATGCAGACTTGTCCTCACCAGATAGAGCGCTAACATTTTGCCACTGAATATTCAGATTTCTAGTTATCTTTTCAAAATAAATGCATAGATATTACAGTATATGGAAATTTTCTTCTTCCCTTTTCCATGTCCTTTAAAAAAAATCTTATTGGGATGGAGAGATGCTTAGTGGTCCAGAGGACCTGAGTTCCATTCCCAGCCCCTACATGGTGGCTCACAATGATCTGTAGCTCCATTTCCAGGAGATGTGACACCCTCTTATGACCTCCATAGGTACCAGGCATGGACGTGGTGCACATACATATATGCAGACAAAACACCCGTATGCATTAAAATAGATAAATATTAAATATAAAATAAATTAAAAAATACCCTTATTGATAAGGAATGTATTAATTTACATAGGAGATCTTTGTCTTTCAGAGTACCACAAAGGAAAGAATGGCCACAGAAGCTTAGCAAGTAGGAAGAGAGCTCCCGCCAGGAACCAAATTGGCTAGCACCTTGATCTGGGACTTCTAGCTTTTAGAACTGTGAGAAATTAAAATTTTGGTTGGTTCAGCCATTTAGTTTTATGATATAGCCCTGAGTTGACCAATATTCTAAGTGTATACATCAACCAATTAAGTTGTTGTCAGATGGGAATAAACACTGTATGAATAAAAAGTTAGCTTTTGAATTTTAAAATTACAGTAATTATATTTCTATAGGTAAATGTGATAATTATAATCTTTTCAAAAACCATAATCACATTACCATTGACAATTATTCTTCAACTTAGCTTCTGTGCAAATGAATGCAAGGTTAGAAGCAAGATGTGATGGGAAGGCTGACTAGAGTGCTCAGTAGGTAAAGGTACTTACTGCACAGGCCTGACAACCTGAATTTGATTCCTGAAACCTTCCTGAATGCAGAGAAAGAACTGACTCTATAAATTGCCCTCTGACCTCTATATCTTGGCATGTGCACGTGCCCACACGCGCGTGCGCGCGCACGCGCGCGCGCGCGCACACACACACACACATACAAATCTGTTGGGGGATGACAGCAGGGTGAGCTTGTCAGTGGAAGGTCAATGAAGGTCAACATCCTCAATTTGCCTGGAGAAGGTACATCAAAATCAGGACCATTTCCCTGGAATGGTAAGAGGTTTCCCAGTTATTCCCAAGTCCAGGAGGATCTTGGAGGTCAGATGAGTATGGTGTCCTTACAGACTCCAGTTGGAAAGGAGGAGAATTCTGGTTTTTTGTTTTGTTTTGTATTGTTTTTCGAGACAGGATTTCTCTGTAGCTTTTGGCTCCTGTCCTGGAACTAGCTCTTGTAGACCAGGCTGACCTCGAACTCACAGAGATCTACTTGCCTCTGCCTCCCTGCTGGGATTAAAGGCGTGCGCCACCACTGCCCGGCGAGAATTCTGTTTTTTTTTTTTTTAAATATTCAATATTATACTTAGTAATTCTGTGGCATAAATTTTTTTAATTTAAATTATTATTATTTTTTTCACATTCGTTCATGTGTTTGTTAGTTTGTAGATCAGTCTGTGCACATGTAGAGGTTAGACGTCAACGCTGGAGAGTTGGTTGTGCCCTTCTGCTACGTGGGTCCCGAGGGTGGAGCTCATGTAATCAGGCTTGATGGCAGGTGCTTTTACCTGCTAAGCTACCTCATCAACCCAAAAGTATTTAAAAATTAAGTCTCTAGCGATGGCAAGATGGCTCGGTGGATAAAGACGCTTCCCATCTGACTAAATGAGCCAAGTTCAATACTTGAGGCCCACAGAGTGAAACGCGAGGGCCTATGCCTGCACAATGGCCTTTGCCTTCCATGCAGTGCCATATTTGTGCTCAGACGTAAATAAAAAATGTATTTTTTTTTGTTTTTTCAAGATAGAATGTCTCCGTGTATCCCTGGTTGTCCTGAAACTCACTCTGTAGACCAGCTAGGTTTTTTGAAATTGTTGTTGTTGTTGTTTTTCGAGACAAGATTTCTCCATGTAGCTTTGGAGCCTGTCCTAGTACTCGTTCTATAGGCCAGGCTGGCCTCTAACTTATTGAGATCCACCTGCCTCTGCCTCCCGAGTGCTGGGATGAAAGTTCTGCATCACCACATCAGCTAATAAATGCAATGTTAAAGATGGAATAGCTATGTGCTGGCATGCAATTGTACCCAATATACACTAAGTTTAAAAAATAAGTGTAGACCTGTCCTGGGCATGACTACTAGTCATCCCCCCCCCCAAAAAAAATGACTCTCCTTCCCTGAATAACAACCAACTGGACCTAGCTCCTCAGCTAGGAGTGGGGACTTGGGTACTCCTGTGTTCTCTTTCATGCTGGACTTCAGAGCAGCTTGACTTTATGCAGGTCTTGTGCAGGAAGCCAGGGGAGAGAAGCAGCTACACAGAGCTGTCCTCTGAATCTGCTGTGTTACAAATGTTTCCACACTGAAGTGCACAGATCATAGATGCATGCATACACCGAGTAATAATAAATGAAATACTTTTAAAAAGAAACATAGACAAAATGAAAAAGAAGCTGAAAGATGGCTGAGGTAAGGCAGAGGAGGTAGTATCATTGGGTCTGCAAAGAGGAAAACACAATCATGGCCCAATCTTTGGTTTTATACTGAGAAATCATAATAATAAGCTAAACACTATTTTATTCGGTTTTTGGAATCCAAGCTAAAGAAAAGAAATCACAGACAACTTAGCTGTCTCTTTTAAGACAGAGTTTCTCTATGTAACAGCCATGGCTGGAACTCACAGAGATCCACCTGCCTCTGCCTCTAGAGTGCTGGAATTAAAGGTGTGCGCCACCACTGCGTGATGAAAACGTAGCTTTTATTGCTGACACATTTAGTGTAAAAGCTTACAGAAAGTAGAATTATAGGAAGTAGAAGGACACATAGAGACATCCATATTCTAATTTTAAGAAGTATGAAACCCAGAGACAATATGTATAGGTGAATGAGAATTAAAAGAAAAACAAAGACAAAAAGATGCACGTTGCATCTGTTGTGTGTTGTGGAGGGAACTAAACGGGAACTAATAACAGCAATGTATTAGGGGAAGAGGGGGGGGGATGCTGTGGTATAAGTGCTAAATCCCCTTCTGTCACGCAGGAAGCAATAGATGCTGTTTGCAGTTGGTAAACCAAGGAATAATTGAGAGAAAATGGATTCTTGCAATATTCTGGTCACTGGTTTCTCTGCTTCCACCTTTGCCCCCTTTTAGTCTATTATTAACACAGCGGCTGGAGAGATTCTCTTAAAACTTAAACTCTGTCACGGTGGCTCACTCAGAACAAAAGATCATGCCATTAAGGCTACCTAAGCTTTACACAATTGTCTGCCTCACAATTTCCATCCTCTACAATTCCTTCTCATTTTGCAACAGTCCAATGGCTGCCTTGCTGAGTTTCTATAGTGATCTAACCCTGTCTCCACTTTAGGATGTTGAAACCAGCTATACTTTCTGCCTAGAATTATCTTTCCCCGGATATTATCGTGACTCACTCTATCATCTCTTTCAGGTGCTTATTAAAGCACCTACCTCTCAGGTTTGCTCTGGTCACTGTAATTTGAAATTGCAGCCACCCAACTCTCTATCTCCTTTGTCTAGTTTGCCTCCATAGCGTTTGCTGTTTTCAAAAATATTTTCATTTTCTTCTTGTATATGTGTCTCTCTGTGTCTTTGCTGTGTGTGTGTGTCCCCAAGGAGAATAGAAAAGGTGGTTGTATTGCCTAGAGCTGGAGTTACAGTTTTGAGTCATTGGTGCTGGGCCAAACATTTGGGACCTCTACAGGGGCAGCAAGCTGAGCGAGCCATCATCTTGTTTACCATATTGCACATATTTTTTTTGTTGCATGTTTGTGGTGGTTTGAATAAGAATGACCCCCATTGGATCCACGTCACCAGGAAGTAGAATGCTTTGATAGGATTAGAAGGATTACGAGGTGTGGCCTTGTTGGAGGAGCTGAGGCTCTGGGGGTGTGCTTTAAGGTCTTAAAGGTACATGCAAGGCACAGGTTCTCTCTCTGCCTCTGGATCAGGATGTAAAGGTCTTAGATTCTGGTCCATGCTCCATTCTGCTTGTTTGCATTCGACCATGCTCCTTGCTGTGATAAAAATGCACTGTTTTGGACATTGTGATCCTCCTGCCTCCAGCAAATCCTACCAGTGTGTGCCACCACAACTGGCAAGTTTCTGAAATTGTAAGCAAGCCCCAAATTAAATGTTTCCTTTTCTAAGAACTGCCTTGGCCATGATGTCTTTTCACAGCAATAGAACAGTGACTAAGACAATATTTTAGCTATTTATCTTTCTTATTGCTTCTATGTCTCACTAGAGCATCATCGAGAGCAAAGATTTTCATGTTTCACTCACTGCTCTATTCCTACTCCTTGGAACTGTGACTATCACCCAGTGGGTGCTTGCTATGGGCTAACGTGTCTCTTCCCAAATGCATATGTTGAACCCCTCATACCTTAAAATATAGCTAAAGATGTCATTTCCAAAGTGAGTGAAGCAAAGTGAAGCCATAATATAGATCTGTAGTTTAATACAACTGTTGTCCTCAGAAGAGGAAGATACCTAGGGGTGGTGACACTCTGGAATCTCAGGCAGGAAGATTTCCATGACTTTGAGACCAGCCTGGGCTACATAGTGAGACCTTGTCTGAGAATGAACAAAGCAAACACAGTGCTTAAAAATATTTTGTTTGTTTAAAGTAGTGGATAAACAGGATGTATTAGTCCTCATTGCTATAACTCAATACCAGAGGCTGTGTGCTTTATATAGAAATGAATCTCACAGCATCTGCTGGGTTCTGTTGAGGACCTTCTAACGCTATCATAATGTACCATGTGGGATTACAGTGGGATCCAATGGAAAGATGAGAAGCCAGAGAGATTCAGGGGCCAGTCTCAGTCTTTATTAACAAACCATTCTCATAGGAACTAATTGGAGTCCAGTGAGAACTACATTAATTTCTCCCAAGACGTAGGGCACAAATGACTTAATCACCTCTTAATTTAAGGTTCTGTAACATCAGCTTCAACACAGTTTCAACCACACTGAGAACAAAGCTCCCAACACATGAAACTTGGAAGAAAACTCATATCCAAATTATAACACAAGTTAATGGAAATGACATGAACCATCAGAAAAACCCAAGTCAGAAACACTTGGTAAAGCTCAGTTGCTAGTGTGCAAAAAAAAAAAAAAAAAAAAAAAAAAAAAAAAAAAAAAAAAAAAAAATCCCCGAACTCAATCCCTGGTACTGCAGAAAACCCACTGTGACGGCACAAGTCTAAAGCCAGAACTCCAGAGGCAGAGGATCAGGAACTCGAGGTTACATCCTCAATGACATGGCCAGTCTGGGCTACATTAAGCCCTGTCTCAAAAGCAATTGTGGTAACCTTTAGAGAATGAGACTACTTGCATGGAGGAATGGGGTGAGAAATACTGTTCATTGTTCTAAGCCTTTTGGTTACGATTTAACCTTTATGCACATGAATGTGGTGTTTTGTGTTTTGAGACAGGGTTTCCCTGCGCAATAGTCCTGGCTGTCATGGAACTTGCTTTGTAGACCAGGCTAGTTTTGAACTCACAGAGATCCACATGCCTATATCTCCCTAGTGCTGGGATTAAAGGTGTGCTCCACCACCACCCAGCTATGAATGCAGAATGCAGTATTTTAATAATTTTGTTTTATAATTATGAAAGAAGACTTTTAATAGCAGGATTTTTGTATTATCTGTATTTTTCTATAATCTAGAAATTTTTTCTTGTTTACAGTTTTTTTTTTTTTTTTGAGACAGGGTTTCTCTGTAGCTTTCGAGCCTTTCCTGGAACTAGCTCTTGTAGACCAGGCTGGCCTCAAACTCACAGAGATCCCCCTGCCTCTGTGTCCCGAGTGCTGGGATTAAAAGCATGTGCCAGCACTTGTTTTCAGATTTATTTATTTATTTAGTATGCAGTGTTTTATCTGCATGTATGCCTGCACACCAGAAAAGGGCATCAGATTTCATTATAGATGGCTGTGAACGTCCATGTGGATGCTGGGAATTGAACTCAGGAACTCTGGAAGAGCAGCCAGTGCTCTTAACCACTGAGCCATCTCTCCAGACCCTGTTTTCAGTTTTTAAAATGAAATATAATTATGTAATTTCTCCTTCCTCCTCCCTCCAGTTTTCCCCACTCATGTGTTCCCTTTCATGAATACCTTTAAAAAATTATTATTGTTTCCTCTGTGCATAAATCTGTAACTACAACCCACTGAGTCCATTTACTTTTGTTTGTATGTAAGCGATTTCAGGGCTGACCACTTGATATTGGATAACCAATTAGAGGACTGATCCCTGGGGAAGATTAATTCTCCCTCCCTCTACCAACAGTCTTTAGTTGTTTATAGTTTTGTGTCCAGGGCTGAGCTCCTGTGAGATTTTTTCCCTTTCTGTGTTACCATGTCTATATGTCATTGTTCAAGTCTTGTGTCGACAGCCATATTGTTAAGGTATCATGGGTGAAGCTTCCCAGGCATTTCTTGGAGACACAGTCTGGCAGAAGACTTCCTGTTTCTCTGGCTCTTACAATCTTTCCATTTCCTCTTTCACAGTGTTCCCTGAGCCTTAGGTATGGGAGTTGTTGTGTTGTGAATGCGTCAGTTATGGATGGAAAACCCACAATCAGCTGTTCTCTGCATTTGGACCAGATGTGGTTTTCTCTAGTGGTCTCTGCTTCAGTGGGAACCTTGGATGAAAGGTGAGAAGCTACACTTACCTGTGGGTATAAGAGTAAGTATTTCGAGTGCAGTTAGGATTCACACTGGTTTAGTCAAGTGGCACTAGTCAATTGTCCTCTAAGATCCAATACCTCACTAGCCTTGGGCAGTTGACTAGGTTTCCTGTAGTAGGCATGATTTTCCTGCCGTTAAGTACATCATAAGTCCAATTAGACAGCTGGTTTGGTAGTACCAAGATATGAATGCCATTATTGCACCTTTAGAAATACCTTTTGATAAGCATTCTAAATGTTAATTTAAAAAGTTTCTGTAGAACAAAAAGGTTCAGCAAGGCATAGAGGGTTACACCTGTAATCCCAGCATGAAGGAGACTGAGGGAGAGTTGTCAATTAGATATTAGCATGGCTGATAATGCAAGACCCTGTCTCAAAAGACCAAAGAAAAGAAGAAAGACTCACGAAGCTTTAGGTTAATAGTTCTCCATGGGATATTTGCCCAAAATGTCTAGAGACATTTTAAGGGGAGTACTATGGGGACCAGGGACACTGTTTGACATTTAAAAATGCACAGGAGAGCTCCCTGCAGAAAAGAACACATTTGTATTTAAATATGCAAATAATATAGCTGCAACAATTTATTAAAGTTATCACCATTTAGTAAAGAGGGTCAACCTGTGAGGTGTATATAATGTAGGAAACTGCGGGGCGGGTGGTGGTGCACGCCTTTAATCCCAGCACTTGGGAGGCAGAGGCAGGCTGATCTCTGTGAGTTCGAGACCAACCTGGTCTACAAGAGCCAGTGCCAGGACAGGCTCCAAAGCCACTGAGAAACCCTGTCTCAAAAAAAAAAATACAAACAAACAAATATAATATAGGAAACTTGCTGCTGTTCTTCACTATCCATTCTTAGTACCTCTGAGAGAAGTTCCGAAGTGAATGGTATTCCCATGACAGCGCTAGGAATGTAGGAGGCATAGTAAATATAAGGAGACTGACTACTCTCTAAAGAGGTTTACATAAGGCTTCATTATCTGCAAATTCAATGGGTGGTTCAGCCCATATTACCACATGCTTTTCACTGGCGCTCTAATTTTATCTCTTCTGCTCTTTATAAATAAATATCAAATACTGCCTTTCTGTCCCTTTTATGTGAAATCTCAATTCCAGGATTTCCTCTGGACCACAAATGTTGCTGGAATGGCTCCTGTGTATCACTGAGCCAGGGGCCAACTGTCTGTCATTTACACAGCACCTCTTTGATGAACTCTCCAGTTCCTTAGAAAATAGTGAACAGTTTCTCGCTGATTTCGTCTTGCATAAAAGCACACCTCCTTCCTTGCACTACAACCCACCCAAAGCATTTATTGAAATGTCTGGATCTGGGAGGTGTACTGGCTACTGTATGCTCATCATCTGTGTGTCCATTAGTGTTTTGTCCAGCTAGAAGTAGTTCTGACAAGTCTCTTGTGACCTGCTTTGAGAATGTGTTTTCTGAAGATAAAGTTGAGAAAACTCAAGGGCAGACACTGTTCCATCCCAATACCTAGAACATTAGTTTGGCCTTGGAGCTACATGTTTGTATTGCCAGGTACTAAGAGCTTGCTAGGGAACAGGCAATTACTCGTTTCCTCACCAAAGCACAGTGAAATTACCTCTCAAAGGAAACACGTGAGACTGCCCACAGGCATTTGCTTCCGAGGGAGAAGCTGGTGAATTTTGAGATGAGAGAGAGCAGGAGGCCTGGTTGCCAGTGTATATCCTTATATAACTTGAAGATTTTGTTCTATGTGTATACATTAGATATGCAAAAATCTTATTTTATGTCAGCAGTATTTGGATTTTAAACCAACTCTCTACCCTGCTACAATGGGAAATAATACAGTCATGTTTCTGATGCAGTGACGTGTACACACCTATAGGTCTAGCATTTCAGGAGGCAGAAGAGCTGCACATTGGAGTTCAGTTGTATAGTGTAGAGAAACTCCGATTGCTTAAAAAAAATTAAAGGTTGCTATTATCATACTTCTTATGAGATAGTAAACATATATTTTGGTAATTTGTTAGACTCTAAATCCCACATTGAGAAAAACAGAAAAGAAATTATCTGCAATAATGTTCTTTGTTGATAAGACTTCATATAAATTACAGGAAAATAGGCAGAAAACAATTGATCTACACAGTAATGTCCATATGGATCACTAAATTATCCACTGTAAGGATAATTGGAGGCCTGAAAAATTGCAGTGACAAAATTTCAATTATATTTTAATGCATGACATATAATTAATTGACCAGGAGTTTTAAGCACTGTGTTTATAGCTGACAAGAGAAAACCAGTCTATCCATGAATAAATACTTCTATGCCTTGTTTCAATTGGTAGAAATAACAATAGGTTTCAAACCTGTTGAGGTAAAACAATGCTTTATTAAGAAGTAATGATGCCTTTAATTCCAGTACTCAGGAAGCAGAGGCAGGTGGATCTCCTGAGTTCAAGGCCAGCCTGGTTTACACAAAGAGTTCCAAGACAGCCAAAGCTACATAAATAGATCTTGTCTCAAAAAAAAAGAAGCAAAGAAACAATGATGATCAGCCAAGCTAGCTCAAGCGGCAGAGGTGTCTGCCACCAAGTCTGAGGAACAGAGTTCAAGCCTTAGGCCCACATGTTGGAAGCAGAGAATCAACTCTTGTAAGTTTTTCTTTGATTTCCACAGGACTGCTATGATACACAGAAATGCCTCCCGATGAAAATATAATACATAAAGAAAAATAAATAAGGCCAGAAGGATGGCTTAGCAGATAAAGGCCGCATAAACCTGATGACCTGGAAGACGAAAACTAACTCTGCAAAGTTGTCCTCTGACCTCCACATGGATCTCCACATGTATGTAGTGGCACACAAATATCCCCGATTGCACGTGTGCACGCACATACACACACAATTCTAATAATAAATGCAAATATTTTAAATGAAAATTTTCTTTCTGTTATAGAATTTAAACTCTTTAATAACTTTAACACTGAATATCTTTTTTGTTGTTTTTGAGAATAGGGCTCAGTATGTAGACCAGTCTGGCCTCCAACTCCAGAGACTTGCCTGCCTCTGGCTTCTAGGTACTGGGATTAAAGGCATTTGCCACCACACTCAGCCTAATATCAATTGTTTTTTGTTTTTTGTTTTGTTTTGTTTTGGTTTGGTTTTTGTTTTAAATGGAACTCTCTCCTTTCCTGCTGGAGCCTGTAATATGATATCACACTTCACCTAACCTCCTAGGCCCTCCTGAACTTGAGAATTTCTAGCAAACCTCTGGCCATTCAAGAGAAATGGTCCTCATTTCCAGATAAACTTAGGGTATTGACCTTCATTTCCACTGATGAGCTTACCCTATTATAATCTCCCAGCACAGCTCTTTTGGTTTTATTTTATAGTATTGCTGTGTGTGGAGGGGGCATGCGTGCCAATGTTTGTGTATGGAGATCAGAGGACAACTTTGTGGAACTGGTTCTCCTACCTTCAGGTAGGTTCAGGGGACTGCACTCAGGTTGCCAGGCCTAAGAGGCAAGTGACTTAATGTTGAGCCATTTTGCCCCTTTTTAATATAAAAGTTCTTTATTGAACTATGCACATAGACACAAAAGTGATGTTCTACTCTTTTGTATGTGTATTATAACTTAATTTTTCATTGGTATTATTATTATTATTTTATTTCGTTTAATATTTATTTATTTATTTGTTATGTATACAATGTTCTGTCTGTATGCCTGCAGGCCAGAAGAGGGCACCAGACCCCATTACAGATGGTTGTGAACCACCATGTGGTTGCTGGGAATTGAACTCAGGACCTTTGGAAGAGCAGGCAATGCTCTTAACCTCTGAGCCATCTCTCCAGCCCTATTATTATTATTATTATTATTTTGGCTTTTCAAGACAGGGTTTATCTGTGTAACCACAGCCCTAGTTGTTCTGGAATTAGTTCTTGTAGACCAGGCTGGCCTTGAACTCACAGAGATCCTCCTACCCCTGCCTCCAGAGTGCTGGGATTAAAGGTGTGCACCACCACCGCCTAGCGATTTTGTATTATTTTTTACATTTATTTAGTTAGTGTGTGGTTCTCTCCTTCCATATATGGATGAGTCTTAGGGATCAAACTCAGGTCTCAGGTTGTTAGGCTTGGTGGCAAATGTTATTATCTGCTAAGCTATCAGGATAATTGATATTATTTTTTTTGGTGTATGTGTGCATGTTTGTGTTGCTGGACTTGTGTGTAGGTACACATCATACACATGGATGCTTGTATGTGTGGAGATCAGAGGCTATCCACCTTGCTTTTTGAGACCAGTCTCCCTGACCTGGGACACCTAAAAGGCTGGTCAGCAAACCCCAGGGATCTAACTGTCTCTACCTCCTCAATATTGAGATTACATGTCTGACTTTTTCTTGTGGGTTCTGGGAATTGAACTGGTCTGCATGCTTCTAAGTCAAGCACTTTGGCAAACTGCTATCTCCCTATCCCTACTTATTTGTGAGATGTATTCCCCTGTTTTTCAGGCTAGCCTTGAACCAGTGATTCTCCTGCCTCAGGCTACTGAGTAGTCAGATAATCTCTCAGCTGTGTAGTTGTGTACAATATTTAGTGGATTTTTTTGTTTACTGATTTTTTTTTTTTTTTTTTGGTTTTTCGAGACAGGGTTTCTCTGTGGGTTTGGGGCCTGTCCTGGAACTAGCTCTTGTAGACCAGGCTGGTCTCGAACTCACAGAGATCCGCCTGCCTCTGCCTCCTGAGTGCTGGGATTAAAGGCGTGTGCCACCACCGCCCGGCTTGTTTACTGATTTTTGTAGTTACATATAATGTTCTAGTGATTGTCTTTGAGCTTTGTTCTTTAAACATTTTTACTAGTTTTTTTTTTTTTCTAGAAAGAAGTAGGATTGTTGGATCAGTGGTTAGGTAACACATAAATATTAGGAGATCCTGCCAAATAGTCTAACTGACTTTAAAACCAGTTTATTATTCTATCAACATCATTTGAGAGGGTACAGTCTTTACTTCTTATGGTTCATTTTTATTATTTTTAAGTGTGTGTGTGTGTGTGTGTGTGTGTGAGTGCATTCATGAGTGCAGGTGCCAATGGAGGTCAGGGGCATCGGATCCCCCTCAGCTAGAGTTACAGGCAGTTATGAACCATGTGGCATGAGTAGTGGGATTGGAACTTGAGTCCTCTACAAGAGCAGTATTCATTCTTAACTGTTAAGCTGTCTCTTCAGCCCACAAACTTTCTATTTTAGTGCTGTAGATGGACCCTAGACCACATGTATGCTCTGCAAGCGCTCTAATTCCCGAGCTATACCCCATCTCTAAGAGAGTACTCTTTTGAGTCAAACTTTCTTTAACTGGAGGCTCAATAGTGAGTAGTTGAGAATTTGATTCTGAACTGTTTAGTATTTATCTTTAATGACTACTGAGACGCTAGGCTTTTCTCCCTTAGAATATTTTAAGTTCCCTGGAGGCTGGGGCCATGCCATACACTTCCTTGGCATTCCCCATAGTGCTCAGCATAGGCTGGGCAAACTGTTGGTGATCAATACATACCCAGTGAATGACTAATAAACCGGTTTATATTTGTGGGCTACTCAATGTTTTGAGGTCAGCTCCTGGAATGAGAGGGCTGGGCAGAGTCAGAGACTAGAGATGTGCCAAGTCAGTATCAGTTGCTCTCACTTGGACAAGTTTAGACCCTAATCTGGGAACCTTATCTGTATCAAGCACCTAGCACGATTCCTGGCCCAGGGAAGTTCCCGATAAAAGACCTCTATTTTGCTGTTGTGATTCCCATTTAATGTGATAGTGTTAAGGGGAGTTGAAGGTTCAAGCAAGGCACCTAAAACTATTCTAGGGAGGGGCTGGAGAGATGGCTCAGAGGTTAAGAGCACTGGCTGCTCTCCCAGAGGTCCTGAGTTCAATTCCCAGCAACCACGTGGTGGCTCACAACCATCTGTACTGAGGTCTGGCGCCCTTCTCTGGCGTGCGGGCATACATCAAGGCATATGTTATATACATAATAAATAAATAAATCTTTAAAAAAAAACTATTCTAGGGAAAGTCAGAAAGCCGCAGCCCACACAGATGGAAACGAATCGGGAACCAGCAGGAACAGCCAGGGACAAGGACAGAGGTGAAATGGGTTTGGAGGGTGGCCAAGGTATTGTAGTCCTATAATCTTGGCATATGAGGGGCTTAGGCAGGAAAATCTAAAGTTTGAGTATAGCCTGCACCACACAGCAAGTCCCCACGTCAAAACAACAACAACAACAACAACAACAACAAAGCCACCAACAAAAGCAAAGAAGAAAACCGTGGGATGAGGCTCAGTTTCTAGAACCTGAAATAGATTTTCAATTGCATTATGGATAAACATTTTCTCTAACACCCCAGGCAGGTTTTTTTTTTTTTTTTTTTTTTTTTTNTTTTTTTTTTTTTTTTTTTTTTTTTTTTTTTTTTTTTTTTTTTTTTTTTTTTTTTTACTGGATTGTTGTATGTTTGGTTTTCATGTGTGGACAACTTTTTGGCTTTCTGAGACAGGGTTTCTCTGCGTAACAGCTCTGGCTGTGCTGGAGCTCACTCCGTAGATCAGGTTGGCATCAAACTCAATGAGATCCGCCTGCCTCTGCCTCCCAAGCGCTGGGATTAAAGACGTGCACCACCACGGCCCGGCTCCTGGTGTGGACATCTTAGTGGTGCTGCTTATTCTCAGAGAAGAGCCAGCAAGTCAAGTGTAGTGCTGTGAACAAGAGGGTGCTTACTGAGAGCACTTTCCATCTCTCTTTCACCTGTTGCAACGGAGACTGTGGCAGCGTTGTTGAGGATTCATGGAGAAGAACAGGTGTTCGACTAGACTAAGATTACTGGGCAAACTACCTGGTTGAAGTGAAACGTGGGACTTGGCAAGCAAGCCGCCTGTCAGATAAGGATTAATTCAGTGGTGAATGTAGAGAGTATGAAAACATGGTGGCGAGCCTCGTTCTTAACTCTCTATCCCTAGTCTGCAGCATGACTGAAGGAGAGAGGCGGGAGATGGCAGGCTGAACAGACTTGACTATAACATTCGACATGGATTGTGTTTCTCCTATAAGCTAAGCATTTAGAACACATCATCTCTAAGACCCTTTAAGATTCTATGAAGTAGGTACAGTTGTCCCTCATTATCCAAAGGGGATTGGTTCTAGGACCCTGTGAATATGAAAGTGCATGTATGCTCAAATATTTCATGTGGGATGGAATGGTATTTGCATATAGCCTTTGCAAGCCTCCCATGTATTTTATTTTATTTTTTCCTCCCACTTTTTAAGTCCAGATTATTTATGATATTGACTGCACAGTAGATGTTATACAAATGACGTTTGGGAGGCTAATGACAAGAAGAAGTTTCTATATGTTCAGTAGAGGTACATTTTACTGTCTGAAACATTATTTTTAAATATCTGTATTTAATACATACAACTGAATACATAAGTTGCTTGCCAGGATTACCCCAGATATTAAGTATCCTGAATTTAGATCTGCCTGGTCATAAGGCTTATGTTCTTTCTCTACCGAATACCATTCTTCGTCTATATTGTCCCCACAGAAGCAGATCTTGCTTAGAAACACTAGCTGGTCATGTGTGGGCAGGGCATTCGTGATTTATTTACTATTATCTATTTGTAGCCAGGGAGTGGGGAGAGGAATGTAAGTTAGACAAATGGGGTGAGAAGAGGCACGTGTGTATTGAATTGAGTATAGGAAGAAAAGGGGTTATCCTGAGCTCAAATGTAACCTAGGGTTTAATTTGATGCATATGTTCTTGGCCGTGGTTCTGGATGGTCTCTGGAACAACATTGACAAGCAGTGTCCAATCCAGCGGTGACATTCAGAATCGGAATCTCTTCAACATTACTTTACACCTACACATGCATAAACACATATGCCATAAATATGAAGACAAATTCTTAAAAAAATAGCATGCTAGACATATACCACTAAGTCATGAGCTGCTTATAAGATGGAAGTCTACCCCTTGGTTCTAGTAGTGTTTCTCCTACTTGCTGGATAACTGCAACTTCCTTTTAAAAGAGGCAGCACTGATTTGGGTGCATAAAGTAGGGAAGTTTGTCAAAAACAGCAAAGGGAAGAAAAGAAAGATAAAAGGGAAGGAAAACCCAGCGTCAGTTTATACTTTTTATTAAAACTTTAAGAGGCCGGGCGGTGGTGGCACTGGCCTTTAATCCCAGCATTTGGGAAGCAAAGGCAAGCAGAGCTTTATGAGTTCGAGGCCGGCCTGGTGTACAGAGCGAGTTCCAGGGCAGGCTGCAAAACTACACAGAGAAACCCTGTCTTGAAAAAAAAAAAAGTAATTGTGTAGAAAGAAATATTTAGTCATATAAAATTTCCTTAATTTTCTTTCAGTGAGCAAGACTAATAAGAAATTGTAATAAAGCAAGCCTGATTTACAAAACCATTTAATCCCAGAGGGAATGTGACCCAGATCAGGGAGGGGCAGAGCTCAGGAATGTGTTGCCACGTTCTGTTCATTCCAGAACTTCCTAGGCCTCACCTGCACCTGAGCGATGACCAAAGCATGTTTTGCTTTGGTCACTTCATCCTGATGGCTGTACACTCACAAGAATGACAGCTAGGCTGAGCATGCAGTTCCCAAGATCATCTCGTATGCACACGCTTGGGAATTCAGAGAGTTGACAGGGCCAAGAGAAGTTCCTGTTCCTTCCAAGCCAAGTGTGTAATAATATCAGTACCCTCCAGGAATTGGAGGCAATAATGCTGATCACATACTTCATAAGGAATACACCGATGATTACAGTTAGCTTGAGTGCTCAGGAACAATAGGAGGTTTACAAAGACATACTTTCAGCAACAAATTAATTAGAACACATCTCTCTTGTAATACAATTGGGTCATGCTTTTGAAATCCTCTAAAATTTTTGACTGAAAGATGTCATGAACGTCTCAAGAATAATTATCATTATAAAGGTTTTTATTTTATATCATGTGGGACTAAAATACTATAAAGGAAGACTAATTCTTGAACCATAGATGTAGTCCTTCATTAAATCTATCACAAAACTGCCTTTAGGAGAGCATTGGCAGTCACCTGTGTACTAATTCCGACTACTGTGACCCTAGGGAAACTTTGGTCAAGCTCTGGAAAACCTGGGCTGGTAACATAGTGTGGCAGGCAAGAACAGACCACTTTAAATTAGCAAGAAGCAAGCATGCTGGTGGAAACAGGCCTGGTGCCTTGTAACATCCACCCTATAATATAACGCTGTGTTTCTCAGCTCTTTTCCTCACTCCTGTCGTCTTCCATCTCTAAATGATGTTCCTCACCACAACTGAGAGCCAAAGCAGAAACTGCAGAGGAGGCATCAGAAGGACAGAGCCAATCTGCTGGATGTATGAAAATTGTGCCTTGGATGCCCCTCCCTTAATTATCATAATATCCCCAGTTCTTTTGTTTTGTTCCTTTGAAACAGGATCTTACTATGTAGCCCTGTCTGGCCTGGAACTCATGTAGAGACCAGGCTGGCCTCATACCTACAGAAACTGACTTATTTCTGCCTCACCACACCCAACAAGACCTCAGGTTCTAATAGAAATTAGTTACCTTCTGGCAATCTTTACCTCATTATCTACCTGGAAGTATTTATGTTTTCTCAGTGGAGTTTCTCTAGCTCCCTGAATGTCAATTACTTATTTTCAATATCACAGGACGTTTTCAGAGACGGTTATTTCTTTTATCATCTTTTTTTTTTTTTTTTCTGTTTTCTTCTGAAAGCTTTCGAGATTGCATCGGAGTCCCTGGCTTCTGAATGGTGGGGCTTGGGAAGCAGAGAACTTAACACGGAGATGCCCATTAACAGACCTTGGTTGATTTTAAGACAAACAGTACTGGAGAGGCCCAGGGCACACCTAATTCAGGGTGAGCGCCCGGATCTGTGAGCTCATGTTGCTTCAGCATCTCGCCGTGTGTTTGTGGGGAGCCTGCTTTTGGCTCCTCCCCTGCCCGGTCCACACTACCTTTCGCCTCCGCTTTTGCGTAACAATATTAATAGAAGGGAACACTCCACATCCTGGCGCTCAGGCCCCAGAGACAGGCTGGCTGTGGCTTGGCAGGTGGGCTTGTAGCAAGGAGATGGGTGGGGGAGTGGGTGGAGCCGCTCCGGAGTGGCGTTCGAAGTAGCCAATGGCAGGACGCGGCAGGGGCGGGCTGGAGGCCCTGTGACTGTTCAGCCAATGGAAGACGAGCAACTACTGGAGCGACCTGGTGACGTGAGGAGCGTTCCATTCCGCCAGCGGTGGGCGGTTGCCACAGCTGGTTTAGGGCCCCGACCATTGGGGCCCCCTGTCAGGAGGAGGCACCCTCCCTGTCAGGGAGAAGTCGCTAGCACCTTTGGCGGCTGACGCGATCCCCGGGGACAGGGCACTTTCTGTCCTCAGTTGCCGGCAGAGTTCGGTCTCTCTTATTCAGGTAAGCAGGGGTGGGGGTGGGGGGGGGTCTCCGGGGCTCGGCTGTCTGGAGGGCTGCATCCCACTTCAGCTCCGCTGGCACCCGGGGACGTTGGCACCGCCCTGCTCTGCTCGCCAGCTGCCAAGCCCCTGGCCCGGGGTGACTACACGTGGCGGGGCGTGTGTGAGTGTGTACGAGCTTGTGGACGCGTGTGCGTGTGGATGTGGCGCGCGTCCCAGTCAGCCTGGGGCGGTGGTCGGCTGCGTGGCGGAGGAGGCAGGGCGGGCCTCCTGAGAGGCCGAGCCCGCTGCTGCACTGCCCTGGCTTCTGGCACTCGGGCTGCTGAAGCCGGTCGCTGCTTCCCGACGGATTTTCATTTTCCTCCTCCTCCCAGGTTGGGCTCCCCTTTCCTAGTCTGTGTTCTCCTGCTGGGTCAGTTTCTGAGGAGGAGATTGTTTTCCAGGTTAGTTTTTACACAAAGGAAGTGATCTTTGCACCTCTGGGGGCCCCCTCCCCTTTCCCAGCGCCTTCCACCCTTTCCATCTCGCAGCTCAGCTTTTAGTCCTCTTTTGGACCTTTGCCCTCTTCTAGCTCCAGAATGATCTCTGGCTGGTTGTTTCTTGCTCATCAGGCTGCAGGCTTCCGCCTCATTCTTGCCAGCATGGGGCATGTGGTGCCAGTAAATAGAGGACACAGCCCCACACCTGAGAGGAAGAGAAGGGGGTGACTGAGTGGGAAGGCTAGGCCTGGAAATCCAGGATACTGAATTGAGCTGGTATTGGTGAAATGTCCCAGAAAGCCCCCAAGGGACTTACCTTAGCCACTGCCACCGCCCTCAGGCACCCCTCACCCCATCGCCAGTTACCAACCATCCCGGAATCTCTCCTGGTAAAGAAAGCCCTTTATCTACAGGGTGATGTGGTTTATTAAGAGTCCCACAAACGTGGGGCTAGACCAGCAAGACTTTCATTTTCGGACTCGGGAAGTTGCAAAAGGTTTGATTAGGGGAAATCTGGTTCGGGTAAATACAGTGTGTGTGTTCTGTACAGAATGCTCAGAACATCTTACCCCAGCCACAGGATTACTTGTTCCCTCCTGGAATGGATATTTTGAATGACTAACGGAAGAAGGTGAAGGACTGGAGGAGGGATGGGAAGGGCTACTTAGGGACAGACAGCAACAAGAATAACAAAAACCTACTACTGTTATTATAGGTGTCTTAATGAAGACTAAATAATATAGGGGTGTAGTGGAAAGTACCAGGGACTGGAAGTCAGTGCGCATGCTTTCTTGTCTCAGTTTTGTTGCTGCGTGACCCTGAATAAGTTATTTCATCTCATTGGTCCTCAGTTTACTTCTTTGTAATTAGGATGGACACGAAGAATTCCTGCTTCCTTCCAAGACTCAGGATTAACCAAATCGTCAGCATTACTTTGGAAACGGGATTATTATTTAAATATACTAGTCTCTTCCCCTTTTGGAGAGCTGTTGTGTGTGTTTGTTTTTCTCTTTAGAGAACAAACACAGATTAGAAATAAAAACTTCAGACCTCCCCATTTCCTTCAGGCAGTGCTCATCTTTCTGTCTCTGGTAATGAGGGTTCAGTTGCATTTTGTTATTCTTGTCTCACCCTCCCCCCTTTTCTTATTTTAGGGTTCTTGATAATGTTTGACCCAGTGGCAACAATAGTAGACGCCGTGATTTCAAAGCTGGGCTCAGCCTCTGTTTCTGCTCTCCTGTAGTCACAAAGCCCGTTTGGACCAGGATCTCCAGTCATGTCTGTGATGGTGGTAAGAAAGAAGGTGACACGGAAATGGGAGAAACTCCCAGGCAGGAACACCTTCTGCTGTGATGGCCGCGTCATGATGGCCCGGCAAAAGGGCATCTTCTACTTGACTCTCTTCCTCATCCTGGGAACATGTACACTCTTCTTTGCCTTCGAGTGAGTTTTCATTGACTACGGTTGTCTGATGATGGTTAATCTGGGTCCAAGGAATGAAACTGTCTTTCCTGGGTGGCTCTTGCATGATTTCACTCTTCTCGTGAACAGTGTCGATAGGTTGTGTCTATTGAACTCACTGCTTTGTGGTTATAGTAGAATACATACTCCCTAAAAAGACCAGGGACTTTAATGTCAACTTCATAGCACTGGTGGGGATAACCCTTGACAAACAAGGGGTTTGTCTTAATTATTTACCTTCTTTCATTGACAGTAACTTAGTAACAAATTACTTCTTCTCTACCCCTCCCAGGTCTGGGAGTAGCCCTCATTGTTATAACACCTCTCAACAATATCCACTTAATTTGCTATTTTGGATCCTATTTCTATAAGGCCTACTTCTTACTTAGCTGTTAAATTGAAAAACTGAACTGGGAACCTGAAGATTGGTTCCAGCATCAGCTGTACCACAGAGGAGCTGTGGGAATGCCATATAGGTGCTTTTGAAGCGTGGTTGTTCTTTCTCTCCCCCCACCCTCCAAATCACTCAGTATTAAAAAAAAAACCATTCTATGTCTGCCTAATGTTAGCCTTGAAATTATTTTTTTTCTGTGATGTGACACCCAGTGCCAGAGACGCTGTTCGTTGTGTGTATGTATAGGTCACTGCTCCAGGGAGGTGGCCAGTTGGGAGTCTCATGCACTGTGGCATGACAACTGGGTATGCTGAGAATGAGTCTCCACTAGGGATGGGAGCAGTGCTAATTGTTTTGGGATTACTGTGTTAAGGAGGCCCTTGAGGAAACAAGAGGTGTACTCGTGTCTACCGAGGCCACACCTGCTATGAGCCTGCCATGGCTTGTGTTCATGGGTGACCTGGAAATAAGAGTTCCCATGATGGGGTGTGGCTGGAAGGTGCCAAGGGGGCTCCTTGGCCAAACTGAGTAAGTCATTAAATGAGCTCCGGGTCATTGAGACTCACTTTTGTCTTTTTCTAAGGGCTAGAGGCTTTCACTGTGCAACTCAGAGCGAGGGGGGGGGGGCTTTGCTAGACTTTTGATGATTGCATCTGGCTTGAGTAACAGCAGTGGGAAGAGTGTTATGATGTTCTATAACAGGGCTGGTAAAATAAGATCAAATGAACGCTTAGTTAAAGGTCCTTTTGTTGTTATTGCCACTGACTTGATGGAGGTTTTCCATTAAGTTAGACAGGCTGCTGAAGGCTTGTTACCTGTTTTCCATTCTGAGTTTTACAACTCTGTGTGTGTGTGTGTGTGTGTGTGTGTGTGTGTGTGTGTGTACATCACCATGTGCTTATGTGGGTTACAAGTGAGCATGTGCATCCAGGAGGGTTATACATAGCACAAAACAGTTTGTTTTCCTTCAGCTCACTCTTCTTTCTATATTTTTCTTGCTTCGTTCCTGCTTGTCGTCTTGATGGAAGTACAACGTTGAATCTTGCTCCCTCTCTCTTCTTTTGGTCCCTCCCCACCTCTGTACTTAGATGTTTATGACTGGAATCTTTCACGACAGAGATGAAACTTATTTTCAGGCTCTGAGTGACTTGGTAGTTCTGGGTCCAGGAAACCTGTGGTTTGGTCAGAGAAACATGGGATTTAGAACTGTGGCTTTTGGGCCTGTTTTTGTACCTGGAAGGCTTAAAGAGACTGTGCCTTGGATCTGTTCCACTTAGGCCCCTGAAGGCCTCTGAAGAAAACTGCCCATGGGATGAAGCTTCTAATTAGCTAAATTACTGTTCAACAGAAGCTTGATAAGTTTTCTTCTAAGACAACTCCCATTTCAAAGTTATTTCTTGGGGTTTTTCTGTAGACACGAAGTTTTGTAAAACTGTCCCGAGTTTCAGCTGTCTGTTTGAAAGAGTAAATATTTCAAAAGTAAAGGCTGGGGGAGGGAGGAGAGAAGGAAGTAAATGTGTTAGCTTAGTGGAATGGGGAAGTGTAAATCTGACCAAAGAAAAGAGGACTCCCGTGATGAATGCTTTTAGGTGATGAATGCTTTTAATAAGGTAGAATCTGGTTTGTGTGTGCGCGTGTCTGTTTGGCATATGCAGGCACATCGATAATCTAAGTGGTGGCTACTTTGTACCTATCTAATGGTAGGCTGTGCAAGGTACAGCAAAATAAGAACGAGGAATTGACTCTTTTTTTCTGGTAGACTAGTCTATAATTTACTCTCAGGCAAATAGTGGAGGGTAGTAGGGTTTGGAAGCCAGAGTTGGGGCCCTAATGTTAGTATTAAAATGTGATGAGATCCAAGGAAAGCAGATCTAGTCTCTAATTTCAGGCAGCTGATGATGACATTTGACATTACACTCGATTTTAACCAAAACACCAAGAAGTGATAGGAGAGCATATTTGAATTCACAGATTGCTTCCTGTTGTCATTCTTAAATTATCTGTGAGTCTAGATTCCCTATTCTCTAACTGTCACACTTTTGCCACCCAGGAAGGTAGTTCAAATCTTGATACACATCTGGATGTGCTTTTTATCAACCAGGTCCTGTTAGCAGTAGGTGCTTAGGAACAAGTGTGAGCAGACTTATGACTGTGTTTGGCCAAGCTGTGGGCCTGCCAGATGGTTTGAGCATTCTGGTCAGTCGTGTGGGTGCCCCCTTCATGAAAAAAAAAGTGCCTTGTTGGTACTAGTGCCAGCCTTGCACTTTGAGATTTTGCTTTTCCAAATCTTGAGTGTTCAAAGGAGAGATGTGTAATTTTCAGTGAACAGGTTACATGTTGGATACCTAAAGCAACCTGAGAGTAGTTAGCACCAAATTGTTAGAAGTATTTCTGAAGAAGTTAGGTGGCCATCCCTTAAGGTTGCTGTCACAGATTGGAAATTCCGTGTGAAGTGGTAGCTCTGTTGGAATTCTGCATAACTGTGTCTGAACGGATGTGAGGGTGCATAAGGGGAGTATAGATGACCAATCGGTAGTTGTATTTGTGGTAAGCATGTATACATTTAAAAGTGGAGTGAAAGTTGTAAAAATGCATAAAGACAAAGGATTTTCTGATTAATTCGGGGGCGAGGTATTTAGGAAATGTGCTTGTGGATGCCAGTTTTAGCTTTCAGCACAAGGAACAATATTGAAGCCCTTCTGCTCAAACCCTGTCTAGCTTCCACCAGAACCTTACAGCAGAGTGACATTGATAACCTGCGAGCTGTCCAGCTACTGAAAAGCGTTGGTGATTAGGTGTTTTAAATCAACTTCCTGATGAAGTGTAGACCTGGGAAAAGGATCAAACACACTGTCCTCTGAAATGAACTTTATAAGCGTTCTCTTTTAACTGTCTGACTGGATTTCTAGTGGGGTCAAAGTCTCCAGACTTTATGTGGCAAGAAGGACTGTATGACTCTTGACCCCTACGTAGTAGTGCCTTGCTGCTGTGATTGGTGCTGATGCTCTCTGTGTGCTAGATGTGGAAGAAATTGAATAAAGGTGCTGTCAGACCTTTTTTTTTTTTGTCAGACTGGTCCCCATGGGTACCATGGGTGTGCATATTAGAAGAGAAGTCACTGAATCAGATAAACTAGAAAAGAGATTTATATTATTGCTTAGTAATTAATCTCAGTTCTCCTAGCACACCCAGATTTTCCTCCCTCCTCTTTCAAGTTCCTTGAACTGTACATTTGCTCATTGAACAATAATGTGACCTGTCTTACCTTTCTGAGTTTTTTCTTTGATTTTCTGTGTGCGTTGGGATCTCAGGTAGCTCAGGACAGCCTTGAATTTCCCCTTTGGCTAAGGATGACCTTGAGTTCCGGACCCTCCTGCTTCCAGCCCCAGAGTATTGGGATTAGAGGTCTGCGCTGCCACACCCAGCCTGGCTGTTTTTCTCTTTCTATTATGCTTGCACTCTTCCTGTGTCTGCAGAGCTTCAAGCTCTTTCAGGCTCAGGTGTTATCTCCTGTGCCTGTAACCCCTGTGGTAATTTATCCTGGAGTAGGTGGTCAGTAAATGTTGCCAGGAGAATTTCTGGAAGCTTTTAAAATTCCAGTCTTGACTCAGAATCATAGCATGGTAGAGTTATAAAGAGCTCTGGAGACTCTCTCCAATCCTTTTTGTGGTTCAGGAAATCAGGCCCACAGAAGTAAGCTAATTCAAGATCTGTTGACTGCTTTTCTTATGGCTATGCAATTCTGAAGACATTCAAATTATTAAAGTATGATGCCAAATGCTAAATCTCCTAAGCTCATGCTCCTAGGAAACCAAGGAGTATTTTGTAGAAAACTGACAACATTTTGGCACGGCATCCTTGCAGGAGCACAGTGACCTATCACTAAGTGAGCACTTAAAATGTAAGATGTTTTGGGAGTTCATGAAGGATTACTGTCTCTGTTTCCACTCCTTGGTCTGGATTCCAGTATGAAAATTGCTGGGAGAAAGATTGAGCAAAGTGTGCTCCTTACCTAGACACTCTGTGGGTACTCATGACTCAGTAGAAAAAGCAGATCTGGCAACAGTTAACCAGGTTTAAGGAAATACAGCATCACAGAGACCAAAGTCCCAGCTTGACATGGTAGAAATCTACTGTCTATCCTGAAGAGCCTTCTTCACCGAGACTGAGATGAGGTAAAAGTGACTATTATGACCTCTGGTCGAGAGAGTGTTCCTCTGCGAGTTGCTCTGGGAAGGTCAGTCTTGTACTTTATGTGGGTTAGAGCTGTTTTGTACTTGAGCAACCAAATGAAAGTTTTGGAACACTATAATGGCCACCGACCTCTTTGATATCAATCTACTACAGTTCTTAGCTAAACTTAACTTTTTCCTTTTTTGAGATGAGGTCTCATGCAGCCTTGGTTAGCTTCAAATGTACTATGTAGCTGAGGATGACTTTGAACTCTTGATCCTCCTTTCTCTCTCTTGAGTGCTAAGATTGCAGGCAGGTGCCGCCATATCTGGTTTTATGTGGTGCTGAGGATGGAACATCAGGCAGGATAGCAACCGAGCTACATCCCTAGGTGTAGCTCTGATAATGCATGCTCCTTGAAGATGAGTCTCCCAAACGATTTTATTTCCTTTAATAATTCCCAGTGGTTCTGTCATCCAGGATTCCTTTGTATGGCTTATTCTCTTCACCATCTTTTGTGATAATGGCATTACTTACTGTCAATCTGTTTTGAAAATATTTTTTAAAATTTCACCTAGATGAATATTGTTTTTTCTATACTACCCAAGGCCTCACAAGTGTTCTATTTAGCTGCACTCCTACCCCCCAAGAGGCAATTTTCTTGAGATGGCAATTTCTTTATGTTCAAATGACTTTGAACCCACGTGAGCCTCCTACTTCAGCTTCCCAATTATATGAAACCAGAGCCAAGAATGAGAGCAAGTCATTTGTTTGTATGTTTGTTTGTTTTAGAAAGGCTCTCTACTTAGCCCAGCCTGGCCTGAATCTGACCACACTGACCTTTCATCTGTGATCCATCTTGTCCCAGTCTCCTGAGTGCTAGGATAGTGGGGCTTGAGCCAACGTGCCAGTTTAGAATGAATCTTAATTAAGTCTGCAATTCTCTATATTGGAAAAGGTGAGCACAAAATACTAAAATGTTCCTGGCAATCTGACATGAGTTAAGATGCTCACTCAAGGAGAGAAGAGACCTCAGAAGTGTTCTTCCTCAGATGAACAGAGATGTCAGAGCTAGTATTGTTTAAGAATGAACAAAGGAGGCACCTTGTGTCTCTTGCCAAATCAGGAAGCTAGGTAATTCAGTATAATTAGTGGGATGGTTCTGAGATGGAGCAATGAGAAGGCAGGAGCCTTGAGATGATGATTAGATAAGGCTAGTTAATGGAAGGCCTTGGAATACTGGTCTGTGGACTTTGGGACTATACACACACACACACACACACACACACACACACACACACACACACACATAGTTGGCAGCAGTACCAAGCTCTTAAGCAGGGGTATACTATGATTGAAGTTTAAAAATTATCATTACAACTAACATTTGGCCATTTCTGAGTAGATTTTGTATCTACTGGTACAGATTATCTCTTCAAAAAGAATTTTTACCACCACAGAATAGAAAACGCCCATTTGATTAATGTTCTCCATTTCTACTGAAGCAAATGAGGGTTATGCATTTTCCTCTGACCTTTATGTAGCAAAATGTCTGGAGGTTAATTTTCAATTAAGTTTTTAGTGTTGAAGAGGACGTCTTCCCTTTCAGTACTCTGAGTGTAGCTATGATAACCTTGAAAATGTGTTCTGGGTGCTAATTCTACATGATTATTTTGCTCTAGAGGTAGTTCTTGCTAGTCTGTTTAGGCTGCCATTACAAACTATTATAGACTATGCTTTCTCAGTGATGGAAATCTGTCTTCCAATTCTCGAGGCTAGAGGGCTTTAGGTGAAAGTACGGGCAGAATTGGGGTCTGGTGAGGACCTATTTCATAGCTTGGACATGGCTGTCCTCTTGTCATTTTCTCATATCATAGAAAGGCAAAGGGGGTCTGTTAATATGAGTCATTAATATCATTCATGGAGATGGAGACTTAGGTGACATAATCATTTACCAAGGACTCTGCAGAGACTATTGAATGAGGGGCTGGGATTTCATCATGAATTTTGTGGAAACAGAAACATTTAATGTATGCCAGTAAGTAGTAAATAAGGAGCCAACTATCCACCCATATCTGGGAGGAAGTAAAATGAAGTGTTATTTCTATCATGGTGGATCAAAGCGCATCACTGGGCTCAGATCCTTAGGCCTTGCTTGCTGTTAAAAGCACAACTCTTCTTTAACAGCTGCTATTGGAACAGTTTCAACAGCCACCAGCTCCCCAAGAGAGCTCTTTCCTGACCACTTACAGTCCAGAGAGTCTGAATCACCATTCTAACACTTGATTATTGGTCTCATCTTATGCTTTAGCTGTTTCATATGTTAGTTATGTTTTCCCCAACAAAATTAGCTCCCATTTTTCTTGTTCTTCAGTTGTTAGACCAATACATACTTGTTGGCTTATTGATTGTACTGATAAAAGAACAAACAAAGCATTAAAAATGCAGGAAGAAAGCTATTAGGGACTTAGAGACAGAATGTTATATAGAACAATCCAAGATTGCAGTCTGTGAGGCAGAGCCCTAACATAGAATCTATTTGGTCTCTTACCAGCTCCGCTCATGAATCTATTTTGAGAGTTTTTTCAAGTGAATTGAAGTCTGTGCCATTACTATCATTCCTCTGATGAACTAGCATGCTGGGGGTGGGGCATGAGACATGATGCACTAGCTTAGCCTGGCACTGCTGGATACTGCTGGTCAGTACCAGCATGTGGCTCATGGGAACATATGGGAATCCAGTATTCTAGCCCAGCTATGGAAACCGGAGGTCAGTCAAGGAGTTGGGAGAGGATATTTGAAAATGATAATGCCCTTTCAGGTATCAGAAATGAATGCTTAGTGGGCACATGGCTTATTTATAGAGAATGGGAACTTCTAACCGCTGGAAGGAGGAAGGCCTCCTGGTACTTGGAAGACAAAAGGGACTTCTGTTTCCATGAGAGTGTGGATATCTTTATTCCAATAAATGATAGAGATGGAAAGTAGAGGGAGTTTAATAATCAATTAGCTTTTGTTTATTGATGACACATCAAGTATTTCTCTAAGACAAATTAGTGAAGTGTGAGGTTACCTTGGCTTTGGGGAATTACTACTAAATTTTCATGGAGCTTATTCCTGTCAAAGAGAGTTCCAGCTTACTGCAGCCATGGAACTAAAATAAGGTTAAAATGTTTGTAAAGTGGCAAGTACAAACTCTATTTATAGTGAACAACATATTTTTATGCATGTGTATGTTGTAGAATGGTTAAAATGAATCTCCTTAACATATATAGTATTTCATAGACATTTTTTTGTGCAGAGAACACTTAAAGTCTATTTTCAACCATTTTTATTATTGTTACTAACTATAGTCACTATTATGTGTGGTGGGTCTCTTAAATCTATTCTTCCTTTCTGAAATTATGTGACCTCTGACTAACCTCTCCACATTGAGGGAGTTTTTTTTTTTTTAAAAGCACACGTGTTTCTCTGTATTGACAAGGTGGTCCTTGAAATCATGAACTCAAACAGTCCTCCTGGTTCAGCCTCTTGAGTAACTGGGACTACAGGCATATGCCACCATTCCTTACTTAGGATGCTGTTTTTACTTAAACATGTTTATTTAGAAGTGAGATAATACAAGTTGTAGTTCACAATAGTCTTAGTTTTGACATATTCTCTTACTTGGAGTAGAAAGGCCTGCTGGTCCCCCATTTCCCTTTTTAACCACGCCCACTTACTAGGGACAACTGACTGCCAGTAGCCTCATCTCTGGAAGAGAATAATACAATGAGCTTGTTGTATGCTTGTTGACATACAGAATGGATTGTTTTAGCAGGTGCAGAAGATAGTCTGTATGGAGACTACAGAGACTTTTATCCTTGATGGAGTAGTAGAATTCAAATCCAAGTTGTCTTTTGTCTAGTCTACAGCAGGTGTTGAAATTGGGCTTAGTTAAGCATTGGTCCTTCTTTGCAGGGGCCAGCATTGATTTGATTTTTTTTTAATTTGGTGGTTGTTTTACTAGCTCCATGTCTTTTTTCTTAAATTAAAAGAAATGGGGTTGGTGAGATGGCTCAGTGATTAAAATTACTTGCTGCTCTTGAAGAAGACCTGGGATGTTTCCCAGCATCTATATGGTGGCCCATAACCATCTATAACTCTGGTTTCAGGGATCCAACACCCTCTTTTGACCTCAAAGGGCACACCAAGCATGCACATAGCATGTATACCTACATGTATACAAAACACACATACACATGAAATACAAATAAATCTTAAAAAAGAAGCAACCTCATTTTTGGTAGATAATCATAGCTCTGCTGTTTTAAAGCTTTAAAAAACTTAATTAAATCATTTCCCTTCTCTTTCTTCCTTCCAACCCCTCCCACGAACCACCCTTTTGCTCCCTCTAGAAATTATGGCCTCTTTCTATTTAATTGTTTTACACACACACACACACACACACACACACACACACACACACACCCTGCTCTGTCTGTTTAGTATGACATAACCAATTAGAGGGCTCTTCCCTGGGGTGGGAGATTTTTCTCCTGCTCTTAGCATTCCCCAGTTGCCTGTAGCTCTTTGTTTATGGGTGGGTCCCCATGCGATTTCCCTCTTCCGTGTTGACTGGAGACTATACTCAGGGCAGTTAGTCCTGGAGACATTGCTTCTTTGTTTTGAAGAGTGATCTTATAGATGATCAACGACTAGGAAGACAGTTGTTTTCTGTTAGTGTAGTGGTTGTGCTTGGCTTGCTCATGAAACATGGCTTCATGATTCCTCTTGTGTCATTTGGGTCTCTGGCAAGTGGGGGTGACTTTTGTTTTTGAATTTACTTTTTGATTATGTGTTCCTGCAAAGGGAGGAATGGAAAAGAAATTAATTTACAAACTAGTAATAGTCATGGCCCTTAGTTGTCCTGAACCCGTTTGCTAGGTCCTTCAGTTCTTGACATGTTCCCCCAATGCCCTTTTGACTTTTCAAAGAAGGAAGTAAATTGTTAAAAGGAAAGCTAAGACCACAAATTATGTTTTAAAAAGAACAAAAGGCCACTGAAATCATTTTGCAGGTTCAGTACATATGCTCACTTTCATTATAAATACTACTTAGCCTAATTTAACAGTGAGTTCACACCCCCACCCTGTGTACTTATATTGTGGAGGGGAGGCAGGGGAACATCCCATGGGAGTTGTTCTGCAACTAGAGCAAACATACAGCCTGGAGTTAAAACATTTGCCCTGAATAGACTGTGGCTTGCTTACTCTCCATGCTGATGAAGTAAGCTTTTTCCTCAGTGTACTTTCTCTGCTCTCCCTCTGCTTCTTGCTCATCCACTTATAGTCTGCTTCCAGTGAGGATCTCTATTTTCAAGGAGAAATGTGCCTTGGGAAGAGATGGCTAAAAATAGGTCAGTGATAATGCTCATCACATACTCTCATTCATTTGGTTTGATAGTCAGGTCAGATCAACAAGTATTTATTGATAGCTTCTTTGTTCCTTTACTTGAATGAAGATCTATCAAATATACAGTCGGATGCTAATGCTAATAGAGGTCATTTATTCAGGGTTTATATACATCAAGTACATTTCTTGAATTTTTTATAATAGTGCATTGGGTCTACACAGTGACCCCATGAAATACTACTACTATCCCCATTTTACAAATGAGGAAACTGATGTTAGCTATCACCCAGTTGGGAATTGGTAGAACCAGAATTTGAACCCAAGGTCCTATGAGACCAGTTTCTTACTCTTAAGAAGTCAAGTTGAGGGATGTAGGATCAACATACTGATAACGAGCTAGGAAATAATGCAGGGCTTTCACAGTAAAGCTGGGGCAGGAGGGAAGGGAGAATGCTGCTTCGCATAGGCCTTTAGGAGGAGACAAGACTTAACTTTAAGTCCCAAATTCTTCATCTATCAATAAATATAAAGGGTCCTACCTTGTAGCTTTGGTGTGAGAATTGGATGAACAAGGTATTTTAAAAGTAGTTAGCACAGTGCCTGGTATATGGTAAGTTGTAGTTGCATTGATGGCAGTGATGTTTCTAGGACCTGAAAGATGAGTTCACTTGGGATATGGAGAGGAAAAGGTGCATTTTGAGGAAAGACAGAAATGGACATTGTGTTGGAAAGTGGCACTAGGGAATTTTCTTATTCCATTGCTGATGATCGTTTATCACCTACTAGCTGAGCTATTTGAGGAGACAAAAGGAATGGATGTTACAGAGGCAATCAGCAGCCTGGAAGCTTTTCACTGGTCTTAAAGCATACTGAGATACCCTCTGTGTGCCACTATGAGCCTGCTTCCTGATTGATCCTATTTTTTCTCCTCCTCATTAAACTCAGTCCTAATGCCAGATAAGGGGATAAAAAAAGGTCTGTATATTCGCAGAGCAAAAGTACCCTATGTTGTTTACAAGTCCAGGCTCTTACTTCTCTTTCCCTAGCAAGCATCAGCCTTTCTTGAGATAGACAAAATGTTCCTAGAGGCCTGATAAGAGGCATGAGTTATAAGAGGTATGGGTTATCTTAGGCATAAGGGAGTTCCCTTGAGATTGTTTTTATATGCCATAGGTGACCCCAATCTATTAAGTATGTATTGAGGTTACATTGTATTTAGAATCAAATCTTAAGTGTTTGGAATATCCAGAGGAAGTAAATAACATAGTCTTTGCCCTGGAGATCTGCTGTTCTTGTTGTGGAGACCAGATTGATACAGTTGTAATAACTGCATATATATAAAATTAAATGTTAAATTGATTCCTTTCTTCAGGTGTCGCTACCTGGCTGTTCAGCTGTCTCCTGCCATTCCTGTGTTTGCTGCCATGCTCTTTCTTTTCTCTATGGCCACTTTGTTGAGGACCAGTTTCAGTGACCCTGGAGTGATTCCTCGAGCACTACCAGATGAAGCAGCTTTCATAGAAATGGAAATAGGTGAGTCTTGTAACCAGTTGGCAAGTTGTTATATAGTGGGTGGCCCCATTGGATAGGGGAGTGGGATCATCATAGTCACAGATTCAGACTACTATCCCAACTTTTCCTGTCTGAGATCCTAAATGACCACCTATGAATTCAGTAAGACTGCTTCAGTAAGCCTGTAAAGCTACATGCTTTCTTTTTCTGCATGTTGGGTTGTGTTAAAGAAAGGGTTTGTTGACTGAATTGTTGCCAAGAGAGTGTCTTTTCCATTTTTGGAGGAGGCCATCCCATCAGATATCTGCTTGTTGAGGGAAGCTGTAAACTGTCTTTCCATAAAATGTTCTTCTTTGCATATACATACAACTTGGGATATAATTTCATAGGTCTTCTGAAGTTCACTCATGAGTCCAAGACCAAGAATTTCTGCTTCAAGGAGTCATGCAAAATGAGAAGGGACAGCCATGGTACCAGGAACCACTCAAAGGAGTAAAGAAAGAAATTTCAGGCTCAGAATTTACAGTCTGCAACTCCAAGACTGAAATGTAATACCACCAGGAGCCATGATGGCTTCGTGAATTGAAACGGAACATCCCATGGCTAGAAAGGGGATATCCTGGGAGTTCCCACTGTGAAAAGTCAATGATGCGAGTACTAGGAGCAAGCGGGAGCCCACCAGCTCAGTAGCAGTGGTTGTTTCTCAATTTTGTTTTGACAGTAGCTTGATTTTTTTTTTTTTTTTGGTTTTTCGAGACAGGGTTTCTCTGTGGCTTTGGAGCCTGTCCTGGCACTAGCTCTGTAGACCAAGCTGGTCTCGAACTCACAGAGATCCGCCTGCCTCTGCCTCCTGAGTGCTGGGATTAAAGGCGTGCGCCACCATTGCCCGGCTTGATGTAGCTTGAGTCCACACGGAAACAAGATAAGAACAGATAAAGGACCCAGGACTTGTTTTGTCACTTCCTTGCCCCTGGGTTCTGGGAATCGAACCCTGTCCCCTGGGCATGCTATGCACATGCTCTACTACTGAGTTGTATACCCTGCTCTGTGACCGGGAACTTAGAATGCTGAATATCCCTGTTAGTAGAGTTCCGGTCTGTGGCTAGCCTTTAGTTCTTTGTTGTTGCTCCGAAGGCTGCCATGCTTTTGTGTTTGTTTATTTGAACTGTTTCCCCCTACTTTTATAGTATATTTATTTTTGGAAAAACTCGGCCAGTTTTAGTTGAGCTAAAGAGAAAATGGTTTGTACATGTCTGAGCTGAAACTACATGGGGTGAGGTGAGGGTGAAAATAGTAAGCATAAAGTAGAGGCAAGGTTTGGTGACATAGGCAGAATCCACATGGGAATGAGGAAGTAGCTATGGAAGATTAATTCAGCTAGAGAAAAGACAGTACTCGCAATTCCCCCTTTATCTTGCTCTTAAGTACCCCATGTTCTACCCCAGTGTCTCTTCTGGATTCTGCCATGAGCTCTGTGGCCCACACACCCTACTGTAAAGCATATGTAAATAAATATTAAAGCAGCATGCTGGCACTTATATCATCATCTTATGAATCGCTAGCCTCATCTTCTTAGGACGTGTAGCACACTGTTATTGTTTGATTTCACAGCACCTACCCCACTCTACAAAAGGGAAAATGTTCCATATGGCAAATATTTTTAGAATCAAAGTGGATTGAAAAATACTCTGTTTTTAGAATTATACTTTGTGGCCAAGGTGCAGCCAGCCCAGCACTCTCATATGCTGGGGATGGATAGGCATGCAAATTCATACAGTCTGCCTGGGAGGCAGTTTGGTAATAAGCAGAGTGGCGTTAAGGGTTCCTACCCTTTGTCCTAGTAATAAAGGGCTCCTTAAGAGTTTAGTTAAGGGAAATAACAGACATTTAAAACAACCTACTATAGAAATATTTTCAGTGTATTTTTGTTTCCTTTTCCTCTTTAATATGAATTAATTTTTAATTCATATTTTAAAAAACTTTATTATTTAATATATATTTAATTCATACTAAGTACAATATTTAATTCATATTTTAAAACTTCCTTGTTTTAATACAAGGAAGTAACTTTTGGTTTACCCCCCTTTTTAAAAATTTATTTATTTTTATTTGCAGTTGTGTTTTGCCTGCATGTATGTTGTTGATTGCCATGGGTGGGTTACTCAGTCTAGGGTTTGTAACCCACCCTGCAGTTCTGTAATTCCAGGGTCCCGGAGAGGCACTATCTGTAAGATAATGGGCTAGGAGAGAAGAAGGCCAAGCGGGGGTTCCTGTCAAAGCCTCCGTTTATTAGAGACAGGTTTACAGTTTATATAGGGTAAGGAATTGGGGGGGGGCACAGGGGCCTGGATTCTTGTCGCGTGGTTCACGTTGGTCACGTGGTTCATGTAGGCCAGGAGGTTACGTTTAGTCAGGTCACGTAGGCCAAGAAGTCACGAGTTGACACACCTAGTTCTCTAGTTTGGAATGTGGGGTGGGTTCTGCTAACATATAGCTCTCTATTAACAGCTAATTTGGGTGTGGGGTGGGCTCTGTCAATAGAACGATTCCTAATACAATTAGGGGTGTGGGGTTCTTTGCAGACTCCCCAGGGCGATGGTTCCTGTAATGATTTTAGGAGGAAATTGGCTCCTGACAGTATGTCTGTGTGAGGGTGTCAAATCTTAGAGTTACAGACAGTTGTGAGCTGCCATGTGGGTGCTGGGAAATGAACCCAGTTTCTCTGGAAGAACAGTCAGTGTGCTCTTAACCACTCTCTCCATCTCTCCAGCCCCAGTGTACCTCCTTTTAAAAACAATTTATTTTAACATATTTTTTATTATTTTTATTCCATTTATTTGTTTATCTTGGGGGTGGGAACTGCATGCATCATGGTGCATGCAGGTGTGTAGGTCAGAAGATAAGTTTCAGGAGTGAGTTCTGTCCTTTGCTGGGAACCAAACTCAGGTCCTTAGGCTTGGCCGCGAATGTATTAGCCTGCTGAGCTGTCTTACTAGCCCCTACTCCTATTTGTTTTTGAAAGAATTTTTTAAAGATATATTTATTTATATTTTATGTGTATGGATGTTTTGCCTGCATGTATGTAAGTGCACCATGTACATGCAGTGCCCATAGAGACGAGGATCCTCATCAGATCCCTGGAACTGGAGTTTTAAGCATGTTTGAGCTGCCATTTTGGTGCTGGGAACTAAACCTAAGCCCTCTGCAAAAAACAGCAAATGTTCTTAACTGAGGAGCCATCTCTCCAGGCCCTTGAAATATTATTTTAATTGGCATATATGAATTCCTTATGGTACTAGGTTTTGCAAGGACACTTTCATAGTAGTATATAATGTACTTTGAACATGTTCTTCACCTCTAGACATTGTTTTTTGAGACAGGATCTCATGTAGCCCAGGCTGGTCTCTAATGTGCTGTGTAACCACCAAGTCTTTCCTCAAATTCCTGATCCTACTGCTTATACCTCCTATGTGCTGCCATGCTGGCAGTTTTCACTATTAAAAAGGACATTATTAAAATGCTCTTGCATAACCATGCTTTGTTGTTCTCTTTGAATTTTGCTAGTAGAATTACGAGGTTACAGAGCACATGCATTTAAAGTTATGGTAGCTGCTAGTATGTTGATCACTGGTAAGAAATAAATTTGACCTTTTCGGGGTACACTGAGCATTTATTGTCTTTTTAATACTTGTTAATTATAATAGGCAGAAATAGTACTTTTGTGTTTTGGTAGGTTTTTTTTTTTTTTGACATAGGGTCTCACTGTGTAGCCCTGGCTGGCCTGGAACTTGTTATATAGACCAAGTTGACTTTGGACTCATGATGATCTACTTGCCTCTGCCTCCTGAGTGCTGGGATTAAAGGCATATGTCCAACATGCCAGACTATATTTTAAGTTCATTTCTCTGATTTTAGTCAAGTTAGATGCTTTATTTCATATTCTTGCCATTTTTCTTTTTTATGTTTTTTATTTGTAATCAACTTGCCCCACAAACACAATACCCTTGAAAAAACACCTTCTTACATGTACATCACATTAAAAATTGTATGACATTTAGTAGACGTGGGGGATGCTGTGTGATACTGAAATTCTAGTCTAGTAGCACTTGCATGGGAAAGAGGAGCGTTTGCCTTTCATGGCCTCTGTAACTTTTGGAGAGGTGCTGAGACTTTGGACTCAAACAAAGGAGAGCAGTGAATTAAATTTCTTTTTACTGACTTACAGAAGCCACCAATGGTGCGGTGCCACAGGGCCAGCGACCACCTCCTCGTATTAAAAATTTCCAGATAAACAACCAGATTGTGAAACTGAAATACTGTTATACATGCAAGATCTTCCGGCCTCCCCGGGCCTCCCATTGTAGCATCTGTGACAACTGTGTGGGTGAGTAAAACCAAAGGGATGAGGGATAGGCTCAGCTGAACAAGGGGTCTCACAGTGAGTGGCCAATAGTTCTTGGGAAAATTCTATGGGAATGAGAAGGCAGATTCAGATGAGAAACAAGGTAGATTTAGATAGGAAAGAAGCTCCTACACAACAGCGACTCAGCATACTTATGGAGATCTAGTCTAAAAAAATCTCTCTGATCAATGGGAAACAATACCTGTTTGGGAAATCTCAATTTTTCTATTCGTTCCTTGTCAGGTGTGGTCCACTTTACAAAGGGGGAGAATATCGTTGTACACTAGAGGGCAGGTTTGAGGAAGGCCTACAGCAAAAGTGGTCTTTGTGGTCCCACTATGTACTAAGCACTGGGCTGAGTGCTTGCCCCTGGGTTGAGTGTTTGCCCTTTCTCTCATTTAGTGTTCATAGCAACCCCTAGAAATCAGTATCATCCCCATTTTATAGATGGTGACAGTGAAGTTCCTTTGGGTAAGTTTGTGTAATTGGCATGATTTTCTTATGTCTTTGCTCTTACTATATGTGTATAGATGTGCAGGATACAAGTTCTATGTATATGAGTCTTAGATATACTTCCTACTTTGTACTGAACTCTGCGGAAAATCATACACAGATAATAAAGGTGTTCATTGATAGGTATATAGGTCACGCTGCTGTTGTCACTGATGAAATTTGAACATTCTGTATGCGCTGTACCATGTCTGCGAACCTTGCTTTCTTCCTACAAGCCAGGTGTTCAGGCAAAGTTTGGGGAGATATATATTCCTTTATATGGTCCAAATTGAAATGTGGGTTAGATTCTATAAATCAAAACTAATTTTAAATGGAATACAAACAATATTTAAAGTGTGATGAAGGTTTCATGAAGAATTCCCTCTATTTTTAAAAAGATTTATTTGTTATGTATATAGTGTTCTGCTTGCATATATCCTTGCTTGCTTGAAGAAGGTACCAGATCTCACTAGATGGTTGTGAGCCATCATATGGTTACTAGGAATGGAACTCAGGACCTCTGGAAGAGCAGCCAGTGCTCCTAACCTCTGAGCCCATTCAGCCTATCCCTTAATCCCTTAATCTCTCCAACCCATCCCTCTCTTTATTAATATTCTTAAATATAAAAAACTCATACAGTCAGATATATTGGTGCACGCCTTTAATCCTAGCACTCATGAGGCAGAGGCAGGTGGATATCTGTGAGTTTGAACCAAACTTGGTCTACAAAGAGAGTTCCAGGACAGCCAGGGCTATATAGAGAAGCCCTGTTTCAGCAAAAAAAAAAAAAAAAGAACTCATACAAGGGGTTGGAGATGGTTCAGTGGTTAATAGCCATGGCTGCTTTTCCAGAGGACGTGAGTTCAATTCCCAGCACCCACGTGATGGCATGTGTAACTTCAGTTCCAGGGGATTTGACACCCTTTTCTGGCTTCTGTGGGTACTAGGCATGCAGACATGTATGTAGGCAAACCTATACCCACGTAAAAAAAAAATAGAAGAATTGTATGATTGACTTTTTGAGACAGGGTTTCTCTGTGTAGCTCTGGCTGACCTGAAGCTTTCTATGTAGATCAGGCTGCCCCAGAACGCACAGGGATCTGCACATCTGTTTCTCCCAGGTGTTAAAATTAAAGGCATATGCCTCTACACCAGCTTATAAGTTGATTCTTGAAAAGCACTGATGCTTTGTGAGAAACATACAGTTCATAAAACAGAAAATTTAATTATCTAATTAATGTAAAAACCCCTACTAATCAGAGATAAATGTTAAAACTGGATGTTTCTTAAAATTGTATTTTAATTTTTCTTGACAATTTCATAATGCATGCAATGTTTCTTGACCTTCTCCAGAACCCCCAACACATGCCTCTCCCAACTTCATGCCCTCTTCATTTTATTTTTTTTAACACTTTATTTGATGTGCATTGGTGTGAAGCTGTCAGATTCCCTGGAATTGGAGTTACAGACAGTTGTGAGCTGTCATATGGGTGCTGGGAATTGAACCTGGGTCCTCAGGAAGAGCAGCTAGTCAGTGTTCTTAACCACTGAGCCATCTATTCAGCCCCCATTTTATTCTTTATAACCCATTGAGTCCAATTAGTGCTGCCTGCATGTGCATGGATATGGGGTCATTTATTATCTGGCAACCACACCCCTAAAGAAAAAAACAACTCTCCATTCCCAGCAGTCATCAGTTGCTGATGGCTTCTCAGCTAAAGGTGGAACCTCATGAGCCCCCCCCCCCTTCATCCGTGCTGGAATTAGCTGGCTTGATTTTGTGCAGGTAACCATAGAAGCTGTTCATGAGTACAATGGATCCTGTCATGCTCATTCAGAAATCAGCATTTCAAATCCCCCCGCTCTTGTACTCCTTCCTCTCCCTCTTCCATGAAGTTCTCTGAGCCTTAATAGGGTCAATATAAATGTCTCGTTTATGACTGAATTCAACAGTCACTTATTCTCAGCATTTTGATAAGTTCTGAGTGTCTGCATTGACTCCTGCCACTGTAGCGATGGGTGGGACAGCTTCTAGAACCAAGTTGAAAGCAGCACTAAAAATATGTTAAAACATAGATCTGTATAAATTTGCATTTTTCTCAACGTTTTTATATGGCAAGTTTGCTTAAAATGAGACTATAGCTATAATTCTAGGCATGATGCTAACCGCTTGAGCATGACAGTTTTCTTTATACATTTCTTCTTTCTGAAAAAAATATATATTGTAACCATTTAGCAAGGAGATATACTACTCTTACATTCTTAATTTTGATTAGTACATAGCTCACTGTTCTTCAAATACTACCCCCCCCTTTAGAGGTGTTTGTGTGTGTGTGTTCATGTGTATGTGGTTGCCCATGCATATGTAAGCCAGAAGAGAGCTTTGGGTATCATTCCTCCCTTTTTTTAGAGACAGGGGCTCTCTATGGGATCTGTGACTTACCAAATTAGGCTATCCTGGTTGCCCAGAGAGCCCCAGGGATATCCTTGTCTCTGCCTCTCTAGTGATGGGATTATAAGTATGTGCCACCATGTCTTATACTTTTTCTGTGAGTCTGGGGGTTGCCTAACTCAGGTCCCCATGCTTGCACAGAAAGCGCTACAACAGAGCTACCCTCAACCCCCATTTCATTTATTTTTATTTTATCTTAGCTTTTATTTTATACTAACTTAACTTTTGCCTGTGTGTACTTCTGTGCACCACTTGTGTGCTTGGTATTCATAGACCAGAAGAGGGTGTTGGAGCCCCTAGAACTGGAGTTACAGATAGTTATGAGATGTTATTTTAGGTGCTGGGAATTTAACTCAGGTTCTTTGGAAGAGCAGAAGGTGCTTTTAGCCACTGAGTCATCTCTCCAGCCACCAACCCCTTTGTTAAAAAGTCAATTAAAATACTATGCTGTGTTAAAAAATATGGATGGCATAAAAATATAAATAAAACTCAATTTTAAATTTACACTCTATTTTTGCTGTATTTCCTTCTAATTCCTTTGTTTGCAAAACAAGACATGATATAATATAAAAGATTTTTAATTTCTGGGTTTTGTGGCACTGAGGGTTGAACCAGGTCCTCACACGTGCTAGGCAAGCGCTTTATCACAGGTTATATCTCCCGTCTTTGTTTAGTTTTTAGTTATTGTACAAAATAATAGGTTTCATTATGCCATTTTCATCCACATGTATCATTACATGTTGCTCATATTTGCCTCAGTAATTTCTATTCAACTCTCTTTCACGCGCGCGCACACACACACACACACACACACACACACACACACACACACACACACATCCATACACACGGATCTTGTTTTCATGTGAGAGAAAACACATAGCACCTGACTCTGGCTTATTTTATTTAGCATAATCATCTCTAGTTCCATCCATTTTCCTGACAACGACTTAATTTCATTCTTCTTTACAGCTGAATAGAATTCGATTGTTACATGTCTAGGATATCTATTCATCTGTTAATGGGCTTCTAGACTGGGTCCATTATCTTGACTATTGTGAGTACTGCAGCAGTAAACACTGATGTGCAAGTATCTCTGTGGAGGATATATTAGATTCTTTTGGGTATATACCAGTGGTATAGCTGACTGTTATGGTAGTTTTATTTTTTGGTTTTCTGAGGAATCTCTGCACTAATTCTCTGGCTGCTCCACATATAAGAGGCTTATTTTATTTTTTTTGAGTGTGTATGTGTGTGGACATGTTCATGTGTGTGTCTGTCTGTGTTTGTTTTGGCTGTGTACATGTGCGGTTAGAGATTAAAGGTCAACATAGGATATCTTCCTCAATTGCTCTCCCCACCTCAGATTAAATTTAAATTTAATTTAATTTGTGTGTATTTGTGTTGTGTAATGTTTATTTGTGCTTATGTGCCACAGAGTGCATTTTAATGTGGTTCTCTCTTTCTCCTTTAAGTCAGCCCCATGGATTCAGCTGAGGTTGACTTGTTTAAGGTTGAGAATGTTTCTGTCCTCTGAACCATCTTGATGCTGCCTTCCCAACTTATTTTCTTGAGACAGGGCCTCTCATTCTGACTATATAAGTGGATCTTTGCCTGGGTTATGACTACAAAATCCTATCGACTTGATTGTTTAATCAACAGAATATGTATATTTCATGGTTTTGGAGACTGGGAAGTCTAAGACAAAGGTGACAGAAGGGTTAGTTTCTGGGAAGGCCTCTTTCTGTGGCTTACAGATGGCTTCTTTCTTGCTGTGTCCTCACACCTTTTCTTTCTACATTCACACATTTCTAGTGTCACATCCTCTTCAGAGGGGGACATAATTCCAATTGAATTAAGACCCCACTCTATAACTACATAGCGAGATAATGTCTTACAAAATAAAAACAAAGCTGGGTGGTGGTGGCACAAGCCTTTAGTCCCAGCACTCTGAAGGTAGAGACTAGCAAAAGAGTCTACAAAGTGAGTTCCAGGGCAGCCAGGGCTACACAGAGAAACCCTGTCTTGAAATAAACAAACAAACAAACAACCCAAACTGAAAAAAGAGAACTTCTCTCTTAGAAAATTTCAGTAGTCTTTGGTACTTTTCTTGAGGAAGTATGTTTTTTATTGATTTAGAAAGATTTCTCACAAAATTAGGCATATATGTTTGTTCTCTCTAGTTTTTCCTTTTGAGAGAGAGAGTAAATGTTTTGTGTGTGTGTGTTTGATGTGGGTGGGGCTTGTGTGCTGTGGAATGTGGAGGTCAGAGGACAACATTGTGAATTGATTCACTCCTACTTTATGTGAGCTCTGGGGAGCCAACTCAGGTTGTCAGGCTTGCAAGGCAAGTGCCTTTTGCCACAGAGCTGTCTCACTAGTATTTTTTTAATATTTATTTATTTATTATAGATACAATATTCTGTTTGCATAGATGCCTGCTAGAAGAGGACACCAGACCTCATTACAGATGGTTGTGAGCCACCATGTGGTTGCTGGGAATCGAACTCGGGTCCTTTGGAAGAGCACACAATGCTCTTAACCACTGAGCCATCTCTCCAGCCCCCATCACTCGTATTTTTAATGTATGGAAAGTCATTTTTTAAAGGGATTTCTTTTGGTTTTATGACACAGGGTTTCTTGTTTAGTCCTCAGTGTCCTGGAGCTTGCTCTGTAGACCAGACTGGTCTTAAACTCAAAGAGATCCTCCTGCCTCTCCCTCCCTAGTAAAATTTGTTTTTCTTTGTCCTCTACATTTTGTTGGATTACTTAGGTGCTTGGAAAGTCCTATATCTAGTCTTTGTAATTATTTTGTTATCTAAATTTGTTTTTTGCCTATAACGATTAATCCATCTGGAATTTATTTTATCAAATACTGTGAAGGAAAAATAGTAACTTTATTTTCTACCAGTTAGCTTATTGTCTCACAATTATTCATGAAATCATACTTTCTTTTATAATGGTGTGCTTATTGGATGGTAAATTTCTGCATGCTCTACAGTCTATTTCTATGTTTTTTCTGTTTCATGGAGCTATTCCATGCAGTTTTTTTGGGGGGGGGTGTTTTTTCTCTTTTTTCTTTTTTCGAGACAGGGTTTCTCTGTGGCTTTGGAGCCTGTCCTGGAACTAGCTCTTATAGACCAGGCTGGCCTTGAACTCACAGAGGCCTGCCTCTGCCTCCTCAGTGCTGGGATTAAAGGTGTGAGCCACCACCGCCCAGCCTATTCCATACAGCTTTAAGAATAGTGTATTGTAGATTTATATTTTTTAATGAATACAGGTAAAAAGATTCATACTGTTCATTTCTCAAATTTATTTTCTGAATTTAGTAAATCTACCCGCTAAGGTTTTTACTGGAAAGAGCAATGCCTCTGCCCTTAACTGACAAAATAACCCAACCATTAAACTGTTCAAAGCCTTTGTTTCCTGAACTGTAAAGTGAGAAAATATTTTTTAAACTGACATCCAGTGTAGTTGTGAAGATCTGTTTAGTCAGGGTTCTCTAAGGAGACATAACTGATAGAATATATATGAATGGCATACAGGCTATGGTCTTGTTAGTCCAATAATAGCTTCCTAATGAAAAGGCCAAGAATCCAGTAAGTAGTTGTTAAGTCCACGACTCTGGGTGTCTCAGCAACTTCAATATAATGCTAGAGTCTAAGAGGATTCCTAGTCTTCAGTCTATGTTGGAATCTGAAGAAGTATGTACTGACACCAGTGAAGGAATGTCTCAGCAACAGGATAGATAAACTTGCCAGCAAGAGTGAGGGTGAATAGGCAAAAAGCAAAAGCTTTCTTCTTCCGTGTCCTTTTATGTAGGCTACCATCAGAAGGTATAGCCCAGATTTAGGGAGATTCTTCCTGCCTCAAACAATATGATTAAGAAAATTCATGCCAGGCAGTGGTGGTGCACACCTTTAATATCAGCACTTGAGAGGCAGAAGTAGGTGGATCTCTGTGAGTTCGAGGCCAGCCTGGTCTACAGAGTGAGTGCCAGGACAGGATCCAAAGCTACAGAGAAACTCTTGACTCAAAAAAAAAAAAAAAAAGCAACAAAAACCAAAACCAAACAAAAACAAAATAAAGAAAATTCCTCACAGATTTGTCCAGCAGCTTGAGTTTTAGTTGATTACCAAAATTGTCAAGTTGACAACAATGATAAGCTATCATAAGATCAAATGAGCTAGAGGTGAAAACATTTTGATAAAGTGAAGGATGTCAACTGTAGTTGTCTTCCCTTCCACTGCTGTTGAGACAGGTATGTATGTAGCTCTTTTTTGAGACAGGTAGCTCTGGCTGGCCTAGAACACACTACGTAAACTGGGTTGGCCTCAAACTCCTAGAGATCTACCTGTCTCTACCTCCCAAGTGTTGGGATTAAAGGTGTGCACCACCATGCCCAGCTCCTTGAGTTCTTTGGGTTGGGTACCATGTGGCTGGTGGGGTGGCTTCTGTTTTGAGTCTGTCATTGAATTCCCTTTCTTCCACAGAGCGCTTCGACCATCACTGCCCCTGGGTGGGAAATTGTGTTGGAAAGAGGAACTACCGCTACTTCTACCTCTTCATTCTTTCTCTCTCCCTCCTTACAATTTATGTCTTCGCCTTTAACATCGTCTACGTGGCCCTCAGTGAGTATACAGGGCAGCATCTGTCACTGGAGTGAGAGTTAGGTGGGGAAAGGCTTGAGGGGTAGCTTAGGGGAAGTTGGATTTCTGGTGGGTCCTGGTAGCTAGGAAGACACCCCAGGAGCAAACAGAAGTGAATACTATTGTCTGTTCTTGAGTGATAACCAGTCTGAGCTCACATTGGTAGATAGATATTTACTGAGTATTCTGGCCTTCTCTCTGGCTGTCTGCTGGTGAGAATGGGGCCCTAATTCCTGAGCCACACTCAGAGTACTGAGAGGTTCTGAAGTGATATACAAGGTTGGGTATGTATTTGCCGCTACGCATCCTCTCATTCTGTCTTGCAAGCTATATCTTTGTGGTGGGAATATCTTTTAC
The DNA here is from genome assembly GCF_014885135.2 of Alexandromys fortis. NCBI lineage: Eukaryota > Metazoa > Chordata > Mammalia > Rodentia > Cricetidae > Alexandromys > Alexandromys fortis. Next base: position 491,461 of record NW_026068104.1, read on the forward strand.
CTGTTTGTGGCTTATGGTATATACTTCAGAGATGGAAAACACACCCTCATGTGCATGTGCGTGAGTATGGAGCTAAGCAAGAGGTCTTGAAAAGAGATGAGCTCTAAGCTGGCGATCACACCAGGGAGGGGCATCTGTGAGAAGGTTCCTCTAGAGTACTTCTGGTTTCTCTCATCCGTTACTATCCCACTGCATGTCCATATTTGGGAACTGGGAAAAGGAACCTAATGCTTAGTTTCTCCCAGCTCTGTACCAGGGCTTAGTGCTGCATTGGAATGTGTTGGAAATGTGAACTCAGTCACATGTGTGCAGATGAAAGGGAAACTCTTTCCCCTTGCCTCGGTGGGACCTTCTCTTTTGCCAGAGTATAGTACAGGACAGGAATATGAGGAAGTGAGTAGGTACTAAGGGGCTTTTTATAGTTTTGACTGAAGTCACTAATTTTTATTTCTGCTCCTCTTCCCAATTTCACAGAATCCTTGAAAATTGGCTTCCTGGAGACATTGAAAGAAACTCCTGGAACATATCCTCCCCTGGCAGTTTACCCCTGTGAAGCGTCTTAAACTGCTTGCCAGCTTGTTTTCTTCCTGCGGTTCCCCCACTACCTAGCTTTCCAGACATCAGTGAATGCCAACGCCTAAAATTAACAAGTGCAGTCCTAGTGTTAGCAACTCCAATGGAAAATGGTCAGGACTTTAGGGGAAATTTGCCCCTCACCTCTTTCTTGGCTGCCTCCCCTCCTTCAAGAGTCCTTCCAGGCGCAGCCTTAATGCCTCTAGTTGGCTACTGTCTGTCTCAGTACACTTTTGTGCTATTTGCTGCGAGCCCTGCCCTACTGTTCCAGTGGAGGCTTATTTTGTGCAGTGGCTACAGTTCTGAAGAGGAGATTTAGAAGAGATTTGGATAAACCACATCTTGTTTCTATCCCACTGATTTTTTTTAATATTTATTTATTTATTTTGTATTTATTTATTTATTTATTATGTATACAATATTCTTTCTGCGTTATGCCTGAAGGCCATAAGAGGGCACTAGACCTCATTATAGATGTCTGTGAGCCACCATGTGGTTGCTGGGAATTGAACTCAGGACCTTTGGAAGAGCAGGCAATGCTCTTAACCTCTGAGCCATCTCTCCAGCCCTATCCCACTGATTTTTCACTTATAAAATTTATCTTGGGTGGGATTTTCATTAGCAGAGGTGGCCAACATTGTTTAGCTTTGGCACCTTCCTAAATGGCCTCTTCGAAGAACTGATGATAGTCAAATGCTAGAGATGCTAGAGATTTATTCATCATGAATAAGCAGAAATGCATTAACTTTCATAAAGGATCTATCCAGTGAAATTTAGAATTCATGTATAGTTATATACAGATAATTTGACTTTTGTGATACTTGTTCCAAGAGGTAAAGATGGTATAACTAGTATCACAAATGTAAACTGAAGCATCAGGTTCCCTAGTTTGCGTTCTTCAGTATTCCTTAACCTAATCTCACTGTTCTGGAAGTTCTCATTTGCTTCTTCACACTCTGGTCTGTTGTGGGACTGACTGGATTTCACACTTTTCTCGTGGCTCTCAACCAGACAACCAATGAAGACGTGAGTCAGCTTTCTCATGTTGCTATATATCCTCTCTGTTCCCATTCTCTAGTCACCTAGGAAACCATGTCGCCAAGGCCTGGAAGGTTGAGACAAGTGGAAAAGAAACCTGGCTTGGGAGATTGTTAAATAAAGGTTTAGAAGAGAAGGCAAACAGCTTTGTTTGGAGCTGAATGCCTGCAGAACATTAGGAAGAGGTTAAAAAGTTGGATAGGCACAATGTCTTTTAACTATTTATAGGTCCTTAAAGGCTAGTTGAAGTCCTAATGTGATGGAGCGCTCCTATAATCACAGTGGTTTCTAGAGATACTCAGACAAGAAGATCTCAAGTTGAAGGCTACTCTGGGCTATGGAGTGACGTGTTGCCTTAAAAACAAGCAAATAATAGCGAAGGCTTTTGGTACTATTCTAAATTTAGAATATAGAAGGATGATTACACCAAATAAATATTTACTTTTAATGAATTACCAATTCAAATTCATTATGGATATGAGAAAAATATAGTTGAACAAATAAATACATCCCCATAACTTTACCTTCTGAATATCACTTTTGTTAATGGTATGATTTATACTCTTCTAAACTTGTCTAGATTTGATCTTATTTGTTTACACATACACTGTATTTTAAATTTAATTTAAAAATTTTCATAGAATGTATTTTGATCATATTCTTTCTCCTTCCTCAACTCCTCCCAGATCTTCCCCACCTCCTACCCATCTGGCTTCATGTTCTTTTTCTTTCTTTTAAAAAGAAAGAAAAAAGTCACAACAACAAAAATCAAAAAAAGCAAACTAAAAAAAAAAAAAAAAAAAAAAGATAAGAAATACCAAAGGAAAGTAAACCAAAACAGAGTACAAAAGACAAAATACAGAGTCTGTTTTGTGTTGGCCAACTACTCGTGGGCATGGAGCCTGCCCTGGAAAGTGGTTGTTATATCCAGTGACACTCACTGGAGGAAACTGACTTCTCTCCCAGCAAGTATCAATTGCAGATAACTTCTTGGTTAGTGGTAGGACTTTGTGTCTCTTTCCCCTTCTCCATGCTGGCATTTTGTCTGCTCTGGACCTGTGTAGGCTTTGTGTATGCTGTCACAGTCTCTGTGAGTTTTTATATACGCTGTATTTTAGAATAAAAATAGCACATGTTCATTTGTCTTTTTTCTTACTCTTATAAACAATTTTCATGTTCAACTATCTGCTTTTTTAAAATTATTCATTAGTGTGTGTGCATGCATGACAGCACTTGTGTTATTTCGGAGGGAAACTTGGTTCTCTCCTTCTGCCTTGTGAGTCCTGATGACTCAGGTCATTAAACTTGGTGACAAGTACCTTTACCTACTGAGCAATCTCCCTGGCCCCTATTTTTGTCGCTATTTTTGGTAAAATATATATAAAATAAAGCATTAACCATTTGACTTAACCATTTTAAATTTTTTATTAATTTATTTTTGTGGGATTTTGAGATTACTATGTAGACTAGGTTGGCCTAGCACCCAGACTCTTCCATCTTTGGCCTCCCAAATTCTTGGATTACAGGGTGTGTGCCATTATGCCCAACATCTTTAGCTTTTCTAAATGTACAGTTCAGTGACATTTAGTGTATTCATGTTATTGTGCAATGATTGCCATTATCCACCTCTTGAACTTTTCCATTATCCCATGCTGCATGTATTTCTCAAGCATAACTTTTTAATGTAAACCCTGGCGTTTATCCTCTAGATCAAAGGATCATGGACAGGGAAGAATCGTGTGCAGAATCCCTACAGCCATGGCAACATTGTGAAGAACTGCTGTGAAGTGCTTTGTGGCCCCCTGCCCCCCAGGTACTTGAGTAACAAAAGTGTTCTTGGCTACTAAGATGAACTACTCAAAGCCATTTTCTTGCCTGCTGTGCTGCATTCTCCTGAATGGAGCTTCTTAATCTCAAATAGGCCTTTCTGGGAATTGTCACGTGGCACTATATCTACATGGTCCATAAACCATGGACTGGTTATTTCATTTGTTTGTTCCCTGGTTAATGTGACATCCTTTAGTTTGTGGAAGAGTAAATAGAAGGTAGATGTGTGCTAGGGTCAGGAGAGATTGCCAAAGGCATGTTTGTACTTTCTAATGTACATAACAAGATTCAGTGGGGACTGAGCTGGTAGAAGAGTGGCTGCCAATGGGTTTTTGATCCTACTGCATGTACTGGCTTTGTGGGAGCCTAGGCAGTTTGGATGCTCACCTTACTAGACCTGGATGGAGGTGGGTGGTCCTTGGACTTCCCACAGGGCAGGGAACCCTGATTGCTCCTTGGGCTGATGAGGGACGGGGACTTGATGGGGGAGGGGGACTAGATCGGGGGGAGGGGGAGGGAAATGGGAGGCAGTGGCGGGGAGGAGGCAGAAGTCTTTAATAAATAAATAAATTTAAAAAAAGAAAAAAAGAGTGGCTGCCAAAGACCTTGATTAATTCTCCTATCTCTGACAGTGTGTTGGATCGAAGGGGTATTTTGCCACTGGAGGAAAATGGAAGTCGTCCTCCAAGTACTCAAGAGACCAGCAGTAGCCTCTTGCCTCAAAGTCCAGTAAGTATTGCAGACTTATGCTGTGTCGGTGAGAGGGACCATGTAGGCTACCTCTACAGCTTCAAAATATAACTGTGATTTTGTATCCTAACCTCCCCAGATTCCCTGTCTCTGCTTCTGCCCTTGATAGTGCCTTCAGATCTTTGTGCCCTTGGCATAGATTAAAATTTATTCATTTCTTTGACACATACTGATGAGTTATTCTGTGCCAGCCACTTTTATAGGTTCAAGGGTTATACCAGTGAGCAAGTTGAGTGATGTCCTTCCCTGAAAGAAGTTATTGTCTGGTGGAGATGGGGGATAAGAAAACAGAACATTGCTCAGCGGGTGAAGAGTAGCTTGATTAGGGAAACACACAATGTTGTTGAGGCAAAGGTGTGGCCAGAGGACCATGAAAGAGTTAGTGATGTGTTTACATTGGTATAATATGCGGGTGCTGTGAGCATTCTCCCGGGTTTTTTGGTCAAGATATATTTTGTACAATTCTTAAAAGTTATTTGAACTATATGTATGTATTTATTTATTGATTGATTGATTTGGCTTTTCTTTTCTTTTCTTTTCTTTTCTTTTTGGTTTTTCGAGACAGGGTTTCTCTGTGGTTTTGGAGCCTGTCCTGGAACTAGCTCTTGTAGACCAGGCTGGTCTCGAACCGCCCGCCTCTGCCTCCCAAGTGCTGGGATTAAAGGCGTGCGCCACCACTGCCCGGCCTTTATTTGGCTTTTCAAGACAGGGTTTTTCTATGTAGCTTTGGAGCCTGTCCTGGTAGTAGCTCTGTAGACCAGGCTGACCTTTAACTCACAGAGATCCACCTGCCTCTGCCTCGCCAGTGCTGGGATTAAAGGCACGTACTACCACCACCCAGTTTGAAATTTATTTTAAGATATTTACTGAGATTCAATGCACATACCATGCAATATTTATTTAAAATGTACAGTTCCCTAGTGTAGTATACGAACATGTGTATAATTGTCACAAATTAAAAAAAGAATTTCCTTATCCTCTGCCTTAAGAAACCTTCTATACACTGGGTGGTGCCACACGCCTTTAACCCCTTTAATCTCAGGAGGCAGAAGGAGGTGGATCTCTGTGAGCTCGGGGCCAGCATGGTCTACAGAGCGAGTTTCAGTATAGGCTCCAAAGCTACAGACAAAAATCTGTCTAGAAAAACAAACAAACAGATACATAAATAAGAAAGAAAAGAAACCTTGCATACCTTAGCAATGAGATCTGGGGATGGAACCCAGGGCCTCATACATGCTAGGCAAACACTCTACCAATGAGCTCTTCCTATCCAGGTGTAACCTTTTGAATGCTGATACATGTGGCTGTACTTCATTCCTTTGTATGACTGACTCATATCACGTCACATGGATATACTGTATTGTATCTATCCATTCACCCTTTCCACATTTTTCTATTTTAAAATTTTATTTATCATTACTGTGGTATGTGTATATGCGGTACGTGTGTGTGAGTGTGGGCATGTGTATGCCACAGTGTGCATGTGGTGGTCAGGTAACAACTTTTAGATTCAATTCTCTCTTCTCACTGTGAATTCCAGGGATCAAGCTTAAGTCATCAGGCTTCCCTGGCGAGTTCCCTTACCTGCTGAGTCATCTCACTAGCCCTGTTTCCACCTTTTGGTTATTATAAGCAATGCTACTATGAACGTCTCTGTGCAAGTTTTTGCATGGACATATGCTTTCATTTTTCTTGCTTGTATTCCAAGGAGTGAAATTGCTGAAAGAAGTGGTAACACAATTATATAAATAAAACATTTACATCTTTTGGGATGCTGCTGAGATGCTTTCTAAAGTGGTTTCACCAGTTTTCATTTCCACTAGCATTATCTGATAGGTTATCTGATCTTTCTATTTTAGCCTCTGTAGATGTGACGTGTTATCTCATTGTCTGTCATTTGCATTTCCCTGATGACTAATGATGCATACATCTTTCCATATAGGTATTAGTAATTTGTATATCTTCACAAGGGAAATGTTTATTCAAATCTTTTGTTTGCGCCCTCTCTTTCTCTCCCCCAACCCCTTCAGCCCTCTTCACCCCCTATCCTGCTTCATGTGTGTAGGCAGATAGCAGGACAGAGGATAACTTTTACTGTTCCTTAAGTGCTTTCCAGATTTGTTTTTTGATGGCTTGTTCATTTGTTTGGCTTGTATTTTTGTTTGTTTGTTTTTAGATTCTCTGGGATTAGAAGTGTCTGTCACCAGTTTTGACTTTCTCCTACCCTGGGTTCTAAGGATTAAACTCTGGTCCTTATGTTTCTATATCAACCCATTGAGCTATCTCTGCAGCCCATATGTTCTAAATTTTAATGTATGTCAATTTTTCTTTTCTTTTTTGCTCATGTTTTTGGTGCCACATTAAGAAACCGTTACCCAATACATGGTTGTGAAGATTCCTCCGCTTCTTCTGAGAGTTTTATAGTTTGAACTTTTACATTTATATTTTTGATCCATTTTAAGTTAATTTTTATACGTGGGAAGAGGTAGGGAGCATGTATCTTATTTATTTATTTTGTCTGTGGATATCCAGTTATCTTTCTACCATTTGCTGAAAAAATTGTTCTCTTTCCCTCATTATTTTGGCACTCTTTTTGAAAATCAATTGACTGAAATGTGTGAGTTCATTTCTGGACTCTTAATTATAGTCTGTTGATCTATATGTCTGTTCTTATGCCTATAGTACACGACTGTCTCTGCTGCTTTAACACTGAAAAGTTTTTAAAACAGGAAATACTATTCTTTTAACTTTATTCTTTTTCATGATTGATTTGACTTGTCTTGGTTCCTTGAAATCCTAGGTGGACCTTAGGATTATCTTAAAGCTCATGAGTTTCTGTGAAGAAACCAGCTGGAATTTTGATAGAGATTATATTGACTCTACAGATCACTTTGAGGAATACTGCCAGCATGACACAAGTTTTCTGAGCCATTGTTAATGGCTATCTTTTGCTGGAGGTGGAGCTCAGTGGTAGGGTACTTGCAACGCTCACACACTCACATGCACATCTACATACAGGGGAGAGAGATTGAGAGACAGACACAGAGAGAGAAAGAGTGAGCCGATCTGCTTCTTTGACTGGCATACCTGCTGACATGTCATGATACAGTGGGATAGTAGCTCTCTGCCAGGTAGGAAGGGAACCCTTACCAAAAATCATGGGCTGTCTTTTGTTCATTTTGGTTTTCTTTGATGCTATAGTTTGAAATGAATCTTTTGTTACATAAATATTTTCTTTTTGACATTAATGTAAATGAAGTTGATTTCCTAATTTCATTTTTGCATTGCTCGTTGGAGTATAGAGAAACATAATTAATCTTTGTATGCCAGTTTCATATTCTGAAATCTAACCAAATATGTTTTCATTCTAATAGATTTTTAGATTTAAACTTTGTTTCAAAATATCATCTTATTTCATGTGCATACCTTTTGTAGGGATATTATTCTCTTCTCCCCTAAATTTTTCATTTGCTTTTTAGAGGATAGCAAGCATGTCATTGTCACCATCTTGAATATCATTTTTCTGATGAGGCTGATTCCAAATAATAGCAATATAGGTTAGTGGTTGTCAGCTAAATATAGTACAGGATTATTTTAGAGTCACTTATGAGACATTTTAAATCATATGTATCATTTGAAACCATGAAAGATTTCAACTCACTATTCTAATAAATTCTCTGTTAGGACAGAAACAGGATTGAAAACCATTGGGTCAAACCTTGTTAGATAAGCACAATATAATATTCTGTAGTGGTGGGTATGCTTGCATGTAATTATTCATGGTACTTCTTAGTATCATCATTTATAATAGTGGAAACATCTGTCCATAACAGTTTAAGGATAGACCTCAATAAGATGCAGGCACATTCTGCTGAGGAAATGGTCTTGGTCTGAGTTTGGTAACCATGGCTGCATATCTTAGTGTCACTGGAGTCAAAGGTTTCTAAGGAAGAAGTCAGTGCCTTTGGATTATCTGCATTTAGATTTTAAGAGAACTTTGTGTTGAATCTATCTTTTACTTCTCAGGCCTCAACAGAACATATGAACTCTAATGAGATGCCAGAGGACAGCACCACTCCGGAAGAGATGCCACCTCCGGAGCCCCCAGAGCCACCACAGGAGGCGACTGAAGCTGAGAAGTAGCCTGTCTATGGAAGAGACTTTTGTTTGTGTTTCATTAGGGCTATGAGAGATTTCAGGGGGAAGATCAACCTGAGACAGAGAGCAAATAAGCTGTCCCTTATTACTATTTTCCTTTGGTCTTTAGTCACCGAATTGCACACTGGCATTTTCTTGCTGCAAACTTTTTTTAAAATTTATGGACTTACGACAGTGGCAGAAGATGCCAGTTACCTCTTGGCAACTGGACAAATGGGTCTCTTGGGACATGGCACTTGTTTTCCATGGTCTCAGCCACAAGGTGTCCTTGGACTCCCCTTCTCTTCCCTCCAGATCCTAGCTCTCCTGCTGGGGGTCATTGGTCTCATTCTTGGGCTAAAGATGCTCAAGACTGACTCAGGTCCTTTCCAGCTGCTATGTATCCTGAGTCCAGAGGCAGTCACAGAGACCTCTGGCCAGGGAATCCTAACTGGGCTCTTGACTCCTTCAGACCTAATGAGGATTGGAGAGTGAGGTTGGAGGATTTTCCTGGCTACAGAAGTGCCAGCATTGCCAGCCAATCCTTTTAGGAACAGGGCAAATACCTTCCACTTGTATTTATTTGTGTAGCTTTTCCTCTCCCCCCGCCCCCATCCACTCTCTAACATCCAAGTTCCACTCTTTTCCCCATTAGATGATACATGTAAGTAGTCATAGTGGAGATAACAATTTACATTTCTCATAGGTTCTCCAGAAACGTCAATGCCTGTGCTATTCTCAGTAAGCATTGATGTGATGCCAACAGCATAGCCCCTCACACTCTCTGTCTCATCTCCCCTCTTTTCTCATTAGCCCATTTTAATTTTCTTTTTTTGACTCCTGCTTCCTTTGGGAGCAGGAATGGCAGTAATAAAAGCCTGCACTTTGGTGCTTCCTTTTCCTCAGAGGAAGCCTGAGTGCTCATTAAAACACTACCCCTCAGACTTCTTGTGTAAGGCCTACAGAGGCCCTGAATGCACAAATGGGGAAGCCAAGGCACAGAGAGGCTTTCCTCTCCTCTCCTCTCCCCTCCTATCCCTCTTCCTCCCCTCAAAAAAAAAAAAAATAGAAAACAAAACAAAACAAAACGACTAAACAGTTCTTCCATTAAGCCTTGGCTGAGTGAGGGAAAGCCCAGCACTGCTACCTTCCCGGGTATTCCACTCCAAGGCCTCAGCCCACCTCTGGCAATGGTAACCACACCAGGGGCTTCATCCAAGCCCTACTCTTCCAGCACTTCCACCGGCAGAGTCCCTGAGCCACTTCACCTGGGGGTGGACTGTAGCCCCCAGGCAGCTCTGCTCAGGACCTGCACTATTTCAGGGAAGAAGTTCTATGTATTATATGTGGCTATATTTCCTAAAGTACCTGTGTTTTTCTCTTTCTAAGCCAGGGTCTTGTCTGGACAACTTATGGGGACAGTAAGGGGTGTGAACCACAACTTTTAATCTATTTGAAGGCAATTAAACTGTGTCTAATGCAAGCTGCCTGCCTCCTCCTTCCCCTTCCATTTCAAGAGCCACCACGGGGTTGTGAATGTGTTTGTGTGTTGGGTCAGGGGGTGGGTGGGGGGTAGAAGGGGTTGCTTGTTACTTCCCATACTTCCATTTTCCAGGGTACCCTTGGGTTGAAGAGATAGATACCCCTCAAATTCAACCTCTCCGTTGATCTATTTAATTCTGGGCCGAAGTTTATCTTATTCTGGACTATGAAGACAGGACGTCCAAGCAATACACAGTGTGAGCGTGATTGGGAGAGTAAAGGGTTGACACTTAAGAGAACATGTTCTTCATTGGGATATTGTGTTAAGTAGGTGGACACTGTTGTCTGCAAGTGAGTCTTGGATTTTGAAGCAGGCTGACCAGGGCCTCCCCTTGGAAGTATTTCATTAGTGATCTTTTACAAGTGATGGCATGCATTTCTTTTCAATGGTCTATAATCAAGACTCCTATCTCACTCTTTCCAGTTAATTGTAATTGGTGAAATTGGCTGCTCCCAGGTTTCTCTGTGTCTTTTTGTTTTGGTTGCTGCAGGATTTGAATTTAATATCCTTGGGGGAGAGAGGGTCATTGGGAGAGAGCTTGACTCAACTTCCTCTCCTCTCTGCTTCTCCTTTCCCACTTTTTCAATGGCTCTCTCAGTTTTGTTCTTACAGTTTGGGTTCAGTTAGTTGAAAAGGGGGGCAATCATGTAGAGTGTGGAAGTTTTATGTTTTTGTGTTATTGTGTTTTCCAATCAACTGTCCCTCATCGGGACTGATTTCTAGTCACTCCGCAGCTCATGTCCACTCTTGGGCCAGAATGGATTTCTTTCCTCCCTCAACTTACCTCAGCTGCTCTTCTGCTGCCCCTTAGGTCAGCCAGAAGAGCTTTCTCTTCTGGTGGGAAGGATCAACATGGAAATCTTTTATCTCTAGTATAAAATGTTTTTGTTTGTTTGCTTGTTTTGTTGTTTGTTTAAATTTGCTTCTTCACCCTCCTTGCCCTCTCTCCCTCTCTCTCTTCTGTATTTAAGACTTTGGCCTGAATTCCTGTCCCATTCATATCCTATACCAGCTGGGACTGTCCCTAGTCTGAGCTCTGATCAGAGGAGAGATTGAAGACTTGATCTTTCTCTGGGGAAAGAGGCCTTATATTGTTTGATGTTTTCAATGGCTGACACTCTCTCCAACGCTCCCCTTCCTCTCCATTCCTCACACTTCCTATGCACCCACCCCACTTCTCCAGGCCAGGATGGTTGGCGTTGGTTCAAAACCTCTGAGGGAAGGGGAAATTTATGTCCCTTTGGCTCTGGGGCCCTCTTGGCCCTAGCTGAGATCATTATTGCTCCTTTTACATTTTTTCCTTTTTTCCCCAGGAATGGGGATGGAATTCTATAGCAACTAATTTCCTTTCTTCCCATCCTAACCATCCTGCCCTTACCTTACCCCTAAGGCCCCTTTTCCTACTGACCAAATCTCTTTATCTTGTTTTGGGGGAAAATATTTTGTTTGAAAATCTATTTTCTAACTTAAATGCAATTTAATATGTAAATCTCTGCACTTTTGTGTGAGCCTACAAATGTGTATGTGTTGGGGTTTTTCACTCTCTGGTACTTCTTAATAAAGAAATCTTTCTTTTGGGGGGAAGCCAATTAATGAAGGAGACTTGAATGGTTTTAGAAATATAGGGCTGTCTGTTTCTTTGTGCTTCTGCCTCATTTCTTTACTTGTGCCTAGTATGAGTGATCGGGCCCCTCCCTCACCTTTGAAACCTTCCTTTCTCCTTTGAGAGGGACTTCAACTTAGCGTGCTAGAGAGAGAGAGAGAGAGAGAGAGAGAGAGAGAGAGAGAGAGAGAGAGAGCTGTCCTGTATCTGGTACCCCTCTGGGACCACTTAGATTGGCTCAAGTGGTTACCTAGCAACTTAGCCTCCGTCTCACCCTCTGTAGCCTGGCCTTGTTAGTCCTTTATTCTAACTCAGTTCATTTTATACTCCTGAGGCTGGGGCCAGGCTAGAGAAAATCACCAAGAGATCACAGTAAATAGCTTTTTTCCCCCCTAAAGATAATTTTTTTTCTTATGGTGCTACTAAAGAAGAATCACATTCCCAGTAATTCAAAAGGCATTTGTGTTACTTTTGAGAATACATTCTAGGAATCTCTTGCTGTTCTCAGGCGATAGGTTTTAAAAATAGACTCAAAGGCTCACACTCCGAATATCATTAATTTTAAAGGATACAAACCCAATGCACAAGAAAAAGTGTTGGTTAATTGCATGTTTTGGGTAAATATGAAAGGGGAATAAGAAGTATACACATAGATCTTAAGAACATTCAAATGTCCTATAGAACATGAATACAGGTGCAAAATGGTATAATTACCAGTCCTAATAATTTCACAAATAAATATAAAATGATCTTATAATGTGACTACACACGGACTTTCCAGGAATGCAGCAACTGTGTAGATTGTGGAAAGGTAGTAGTATACTTTATTTGGAAACTTATTATAAGCTATCCTTGTCTATAGTGCTGTTCTTGGGTATTGAAGTTGCCAACACAAACTACCTGTGTGAGTCTATGTTTTTATTGCATTCAACAGTGATTCTAACGACAGTAGGCTGTATCTTGTACTTTATTATATGTCAGCATAAACATTCCCAAGTGTTTCTATTAAAATACATTATCTTATAAGTTACTTTTTTTCAGTTTTTCCCTTTATAGCATAGCTAGTACAGTAGGCTCTTTTTTCTTGAGTTCCATTTTCACAGATTGCACTAACCTTAGATTTAAGATATTCTTAAAAACATCTGTGTCTGGTGTGGGGGTGCATGCCTTCAAGTCCAGCATTCAGGAGGCAGAGGCAGGTGAGTTTGAGGGCAGCCTGGTCTACAGAATGAGTTCTAGGCCAACCAGGGCTACACAGTGAGACCCTATCTCACAACAAAAACAACCTGCATCTGTACTAAGCACGTACAGACTTTTGTGTGTCAATATTGCATAGTACAGTGCACCGAATATTTGAATGCCGTGGGTTGTAAAAGAACACTCTGTGACTCAAAAGTTCTGTTTCTAGAAATGTGTAAGGCTGTAATCACAGATATGCCCGTATATTTTTAGAAGCAGAACTATTGAGTCACAGAGAATGCTCTATTACAAGCTCTTGGCCAAATAGTTACATGGAAAGGGTGCCAGCACTGGTTAAGCGCAGAAAGCTTGCTTAACCCATGGTATTCAAACATTCAGTGCAATAATCTGATAGTGTAAACCTCAGTGTCATGCACTTGCTTGGTTAATAGTGAGACTGGATATTTTCTGCACTTTTTATCTACTTTATATTTATGGACATTTGAGTTTCTTCTGTGAATTATCTGTCCATGGTTCATGGCCTTTTGGTACCAGGTTATTTTCTGATAAATCAATAAATGAGAGCTCAGGGCTCCCACCCCCTCGGGGTCTGGAAATGAAAGGACCCTTGATTTAGAAATGATTCTAGAATTTCAGAATACAGGCTAGAATTACCTCCTTGACAGTCCACATTCCTTTGCCTTCTTTTTATATTTTATTATGTGTGTATGTTTGCTTGTGAGTACATACCACCTATGTACAATGCCTGCAGAGGTCAGAAGAAGGTGTCAGATCTCTTGGATTTGGAGTTAGAGAGTTGTAAGCCCCCAAAATAAGTGCTGGTAACTGAACTCAGGTCCTCTCCTAAAGCAGTGGTGTGCTTTTAATCTCGCCCTCACTGTTTGATGCCCATCTTCCTAGTCTTTGATGTGAGTTACGGGCCACATATTTGTCTATCAGTTATTTGTTTATTCCAACTTGGGTGAAAGAGTTAGATTTTTGTGTTCAAGACACATGATTAAATTGTTTGTCATAAAATGCAGGTTCTGTTGAACAACATAGCTGAAAGGAGCCTTTTGATGACATGGGCCATGCCGCTTGCTTTTGCTCTCATTTTCATGATCTTTCTCCCAATTAAATACAAAGACTTATGCAAGGTCTCATAAAGAGTTACCAGCAGAGCCAAGACCAAAAGGAAGATACACTCATTTCAAAATCCAGAGAGTTTTGTAGTATAACCTACTTCCTCTATGTTAAGTGGGTATAAACAGAAGGAGTTTGGATTACTACAAATGACATTTGAATGAAACAAGCCTTGGATTTGTTTCACATTCGATAAATAATTCCTGAGTATTGGGTGGTTTGTGCTACGGCAATGGCTCTTAACCTGTGGGTCACGATCCCTCTGGGGTCAAATGACTCTTTCACAGGGACCACACATCAGATATCCTGCATATCCGATATTTACATTATTATTCATGAAAGTAGCAAAATTACAGTTATGAAGTGGCAATGAAAATAACGTTATGGTTGGGGGTCAGCGCAACATGAGGAACTGTATTAACGGGTCGCAGTGTCAGGAAGGTTGAGAACTGCTGTTCTAGGGTGAACAGGAGAAACTGTATGACTGACCTCATTCTCAAACATGTTGTCACACAGCAATGGTTTTTAGGATTATTTGTCCTTTGGATTTATAGGATTGATGCTTTCTCCTTTTTCAGGCTTCAGGTTGACAAGGGGGTGGTTACTGAGTTTTTGTTTAAAAGTTAAATCTCTTCGATCTTTCTCCAGACCCCTGCACTTAGGTTGAACTGGTGGTGAGGTTTCTTTAGCATTCAAAGTCAGGAAATTGCCTTGCGAGTTCCCACAATCAAGTAGCCCGTGCCTTTGTGAAGGCCATTGCCTTGGGCTCATTCTGGCTTTCTGGCGCTGTCCCTAGCAAGTCCCAGAGGTAATGGTATACAAATGCTATATTGGTCACTGTGAAGTTATAGGAAAAGGTGAAGCCTACATATCAAGTACTATAGAATTCCATTTATTTAAGTACTTCCTGGAGGAGGAGTCTAGAGGGGAGGCAGTTCCTTCCCACTTGATTGTGTTCTTGGCTGAATAATAGTGTAATGTGGCCACTGTTGTGTGAGAAGTGACCGTGGGTTCTATTGTGAGAGAGAGCTGGGAGAACCACTTTTTTTCCCAGCTTGGAAACCTCATACCTCATCCTGAATTTCCTGACTCCGAGAGGGGGGAAGGTGTTGGGCCCTGCTGGGACTATGGTCTATGGGTCTATCAGTATACCCTTACCAGTCCGCCTTGTATTTCAATGTCTTTGGGCCCTGTGGTCCAAATACAGCCTCCACTCCTGTGAAAAGTCCGAATGGGAAGTTCAGAGAGTGAGTGAGAATTTGGAGGGTTACCAGCAGGGACTGGGGCCTCTGACATAGTTGGGAGTTGGGGGCAGGCAGGAAAGAGAATGGTAAGGGTCTAAAGGGAGCTGCTCAGATCCGGCCTACAGTGGTCTTAGATGGTGTTAATGAGTTAGGGGGTCTATGAGTGAGAAGGGAGGCAGTTTAGCTGGTGTGTGCCAATGCCAGGAGCTGATCCTCTGGTGGGAAGAAGGAAAATGTGCCTGTCACCTTGAATTGGACAAACTGACCAGACTTGAACCCTTTCATGTAGCATTTAGCAGATAGGAGTCTGGTGTCTAAGGCTGATATCTACAAACTGGACAGAGCTCAGGGCTGCTGTAGCTGCCCCAGACTCCTTAGAGGGACTTTATCTCCATCACCAGTGTCCATGGTAATCAGAGTTGGCCGTTCAATCGACCCTTGAAACCCAACATCCCCTAGGTATTTGAGGATCAGCTTGATTCTGGGCTATGGCAGGTAAGAGTGTCTCTCTACAGACAAGCATATATTGACATGGCCTCTCGGCCTCTTCTTGAGCTCAGTTCTCTGGAGATTACCAAAAGGTCAAATAACTGTAACTTATTGACACTGCATGCCAAAAATTTAGCATGTGCTCATCGTGTTTAGTTCTCCAAATGTACTATTAGACCACTTTTATTGACAGACCACTATTCCCATTTTATAGGAAAGCAGTGTGTATGTAACTTACCTGAAGTCATGTAACTAGCGAGTGGTGATAGCAGAACTTGAAATCTTTTTAACACCAACGCCTTTGTGCTCACTGTATTTACTAGAGGTGAGGGGAAGATGGACCTAGAAGGAAATGAAATGGAGGTGGCAGGGTGGTACAAAATAGGGATGGATGTGCAGATGCAGTATCCATTGGTAAGTACATACACTAGTGTGAGGCTAATACTGTTATCTCCACTTCCGAGTTTGGTTTTGTTTTTATTTTGAGATGGGGTCTCGCTATGTTGCTCTGATTGTCCTGGAGCTCACCATGTAGACCTGGCTGATCTATAACTACCTGCCTTTGCTTCCTGAGTGCTGGAATTAAAGGCATGTGCCCACCAGGCCCTGTCTCCCAAATTTCTTGATACAATGGGGAAACTGAGGGTTAAGGAAGTCATGTGGCTTGTTTAAAGTAACCCAGCTAGTGAGAGGCATCTAACACTTGAATTTAGTTAGTTTGGCTCAAGTTCCTAAAGGTTAGGCCTCGCCTTTTCTAGAAGATATGCCAGTTGCTGTCCTCTGGCTATAGCTTGGTTAATGAGCAAAGATATTCCCTCTTGAACTAGTCTGTCCCCATGGTTACAGTCTCTTAGGCCTCCAAGAATAGGCTGGGGTGAGAGTAGAGTCTCTTCCTTGAGATATTAGCCTTTTAGAGCCCAGACTTCAGTTTGCTGAGCTCAGGGTAATACTGTCGCTTTTCTTCCTGACATAACAAACTTTTACAAGAAAGCTGCACATTATATAATTTTTAAAATTTAAGAGTAAAGACAGTCATAAAGATTTCCCCCAGGTTATTAAACAGTCTGCTAAAACATGGCGCTACTAGTAGTGGCCCAGTTTTGTATGAGCACACTGTAGTGTAATTGGCCATTTGTGTTGTTTCTAATTTCTTACAGACACAATTGTGAATATTCTATCAATATGTCCTTGTGAACATTTTTATCAATATATCCTGTAGACATGTGTGACTCCTATGTAGACATAGGACAAACCATGGCAGAGGAAAGGCTAAGTCAAAGGGTCAGATTTCTTCTGAAGTGCCCAGAGCTATTGCTTGTGGGATGGGGAGGAAAATGTAAGATAAGGCTTAAGGACATGGCCTCAGGGCATGGGGAGGGCTGGCTCAGCAGTTGAAAAACTCTTGGTTGCTTTTGCAGAGGACCTGGATTTGGTTCTCAATACCAATTTGATGATTCACAACCATCTGTAACTCTGGTTCCAGAGGATCTGACACCCTCTTCTGACCTCCCTGGGCACCAGGCACATATATGGTGCATATTTATGTATTTATATATGCAGGTAAAACACTACTATAATAAGTATAACTTAACAAAGAATATGGGCTTGGGTGTAATACAGACATCTTGCTCCGTGACTTTCAGACCTCTCAGCTTGTTTCTTCTATAAATTGAATGATGATCATGATCAGAATGATGATACTGACCTCAGTACACAAAATGCTCAGTAATGGTAGCAACTAATCAGCCTGTGCTCAGGGCACTTCTTGGGTGGAGATAATGCGCATAGCTTTCTGATACCCAGAGTCACTAGGAGCAGAATGATAGAACAGCCTGGAAGCCCCCATGCTTACTCTAGTAGCATATCTCATTCTAATTGGCCCTCCCTAGTTCAGCCAATGCTGCACAAAGGAAGCCCAGGGTCTCTATCACCATGCCACTTCCCAGGAGATCATGACATTTTAGTGTGTACAGGAGGAGGCCCAGGAGGAGGCCTTCCGCAGAAGAGCCTGCGAATCCCAGTTGTTCTACTTTTCTACCCTTCCAAGCTCCCCAGTGTAGAGTTTTAGATTTTATTTTTAAATATTTATTTATTATGTATACAATATTCTGTCTGTATGCCTGAAGGCCAGAAGAGGGCGCCAGACCTCTTTACAGATGGTTGTGAGCCACCATGTGGTTGCTGGGAATTGAACTCAGGACCTTTGGAAGAGCAGGCAATGCTCTTAACCACTGAGCCATCTCTCCAGCCCCCAGTGTAGAGTTTTAAAAGGCTCTTGTTGAAGGGATTATAAGATGAGGGAAGTAGCTCTTCCTTGGCCAGCTCTCAGACCCCAGCAAGGCCTGTGGATATGGGCATCTGAGCCCTGTTCTCAGTAGGGATGTTTGGAAGGATGGAACCAGCTGGAGCTTTAGATGGAGGGTTAGGTTAGCAGAGTTAAGGATTCTTGCATCCCCAGGAATGGGGAAGATGGCCCTGAAATGACAATGAATGACTATTTTGCTGAGATCAGCTTTAAAGACCTTTCTGTCCCTCCCCCAACCCTCTCTCCATAGGAAGGAAAACGGGAGACGGTAATTAAGTTTTATTTCTATTTATTGCTACTTCTTTCCCTAATATCCCCTATTTACAATAATTCAACTGCTTCACCAAAACTAGATTTTATGAAAGTTTCTGGTAGTTGATCAGAAGCATGCCCACTTACTAAGCAGGTAATCCTACCTCTGATGGGCACAGATGATCCTGTATCAGGAAGGGCTGCTCTTGTTACTGAAATCAAGGGGGTAGCCCTTTAATAGATGCAGTGATCTCCCCACCACCCTTTGGAGCTATGGTACTAAAACCTTTAGCAGAGCAATGTTGGGTATAGTGGAGCCTCCAGTGTCAAGCAAAAGGCTTTTGCTTGTAAAGATCCACAGAAATGACCATATCTGGGCCCATACCTGCGTCTGGCTTGCAAAGAGGAAGTTGTGTCATTGGAAGCTGGGTGTAACCATCTTCAATCAGCCTGTGGGAAATCTTATTTGAAGGGGCCAAGGAACAGATTGGGGACACGTATCATATGTGCTGTGGGTATTGTTTTAAGCTGGGAGAGGGTGTTGCTGAGTCTGAGTCACTTGGGAGGATATGGTGTGGATGAGAAGGAGGAACTATTTCATTGGAAAGCCTGGGGCCCCTCCAGCCTCCTCAAGAAGTCCATTGGTGTCCTGGCTGGTAGGCAGCTGGAGAGCACATATTTGCAGGTGCAGACTATAAGGTGAGCCTGATGAGCCCTCAAAACGACCCATTTGAATCTTGACCAGGCTGAAGCCAAAAGAAGGGCAGGCATATAGTTCAAGTGTCAGGGTGACTTAGTGGTCAGACCTCTAAAATGTTGAGAACAGTGGGAATGTGTATGTGTAGCCTCATTGAAGGAATTCTGGATTCACCTATATTCAGCTGAGGTCCTTTGAAACAGCCAGCTTTCCCAGAGCTATGAGATTGGTTTGAAACAGTGGTTTTTGGTGTTCTTCTTCGAAGCAGTGTGGCAGTGGTGTAGGGATAAGAAGGTTTGGGGGACCTTGGTCATGCGACATGGCTAAGTTCCTTGGTGCCCCACTTGCATGGCCATAGTGGGAAAATGGGAGGCGCCAGATGGGGCCATACTGTCAGTCACTGGTAGAGGGAGGGGGTTCAGGAGTGGGATATGCTTTTGGGCAGTCCCTTATCCTCTCTATCTGAGCCTGTAGCACCTTGGCAGTGCCTTCGGCCATAAGCCTCCCTGGTGAAGCGGGGCCAGATTCTGTACCAGTCCTTTGGTCCTGAGCTGCTATGGAAGGCCACACCCATCCCCGCAGTCTCTGCAGCCAGGGTTCAGCCTTGGCCTTTGCCATCTTCACTTCAAGGTGCCCCGGCCAGGGAGAGACCCTGCAGCTGCTCCTCTGTGCCGGTCAGCTCTGCCTCATCACGCCCACTCTCTGAGCCCTCAAAGCAGCCAGAGTCACGTGGGATGTCCACCTTGGGTTCCGACACTGTATGCAACACGGGCTCCTGGCTGCTCTCAGCACCTTCTTCGGCCTCTTCACTGCCAGCTGCTGGGAATAAAGAAGGAACAGAGGGACTGAGTCCTAAGATGGTTGAGAGTGGAGGTGGGGTGGGGGTGGGGTGGGGGGGGGATAGCAGGGTGTTTTTAGAAGCCCTTGGGGCCCGGTCATGGACCGGGACCTCTGGGAAGTCTCCTGTAGGCAGTCAGCTCTTCTGACTTCCTCCACCATCTCTGCTTCTCTCCCCACTTCCAGCATAGAAAGTGGGAGTGTTCCCAGGCCCAAGAGCTCAAACAGTATCTCCAGCACTGAGCTGAAACCAGTCATCCTGGACTTGGACTCTGGGACTATTAGACAGCTTCATGCAAATGCCTTGCCTTCTCTGGCCTTAATATCCCCTCTGATCCAAAGAGGGATGGGCCTGATTACCCCTATGAACCCCCCCCCCCCACAAATTCTCCTGGAAACACCAATTCAAGTGTGGAAAAGCGCCTTCCTACTGCAAAGGGGAGGTCTAGGGCAGAGCATGGTCAGAGTACAGGATCTCAAACGCCAGTGAGAACATATGCCCACCCCTAGCAATGGCACTCACTGTCATAGTCCAGCAGCAGCTCTGCAGCCGTGAGCAGCTTTGCCCGGTGCTGTGGGTCCACGATGTTCAACTCATTGAGGTGTGTCTCCCGCAGCTCTTTGAAGTCTTCCAGTGTCTGGTAGCCATTGAGCAGCAGGGTCGATGTGTGCTCCTGGGGGCAGAGACGGGCCATCAGTAGTCTCCTTTGTAAGTCACCCTTGCCCGGAACCTTTCCCTTACATGTTGGCAGCTGCCCTCTTGGCCCCCATCCCAGTGACAAGCTTGCCTCCTTTACTCCCAGCCACTAGTGCAAGTCCAAAACAAACCTCCAGGCCAATGCGCTCCAGCAGTTCATGCAGAGTCTTGGGCTTGGGCCTCTTGCCTTTGCTCTGTCGGCGGCTGGGGCGCACAGGCCCCACAGCCTCCTCAGGCAGCACGTCCACATAGATGAATTTGAAAGAGCCCAGCTTGCCGTTGAGAAGGCCCAGCCATGTGCCCACAGGCGGCTTTTCTATGATCTGGATCACATCTCCTTTCTGGAGGGAAAAAGAGCAGAAGAGAAGGCAGAGGGGGCACTTGGCCTCTGCAGATCCTTTTCATACTTTGGCTCTAATTTGTTTTCTTTCTTTATGGCTGAAGCCTGCCAGGCTCTGGAGGGACCCAGATGCCAACTTTACCTGCAGTTTCAGTGAGTCGTGGTCATAAGGACTGGGAGTGAAGTCAGTGTGGACTCGAGCACGCCCACAGAAAGGCCCCATGTACGGGGGAGCAGGTGACTCCTCCATGAAGCTTCCAGAGCCTGGGCCAGGACTACAGAGTTCACTGCCTGCAGGAGATGGACAGTGAGGAAGCATATATTTGTCCCAAGGCAGCTGGGATGGGCAGGGCCTAGTGGGGGCACTACAGAAAGCCCCCAAGGAAACACCCCAGTGACCGAAGCTGCACTCTTGCAGGAAGTGCAAGAAGTGGTTCAGATCCACCCCCTCAGCAAATCTGGTGAAGCGAGGCTTTCTACCTCCAGGGCTTCAGACAATGAAGAGGTGATAGCCGGAGAGTTGGCTTTTAGAGACTAAAGAATGGGCCCAGCAGGGCGAACACCTTACTGAATAGGTGAGAAATGGGAGGCCAGATAGGCCAAGTGGCCCCCCTCCCCCACCACTTATACTTGGTGTCACCCGGTCTACCACACTCCAGGTCTCCTCATTCCTGCTATAGTGCTCCGTCCACACGGGAAGCAATAACTTGCAGATCCTTTAACTTTATTTTATAAGCCTTAACGTTTCGTAACAAGGTCTTAAGGAAAATGCAGGCATACTCTTTGTACCTGAGAAGAGCAGGGTGACCGGCAGTTTTAGTGAATTTCAGTGGGAGACAGAGAGAGGTGTCTGTAGAGCTAGAGAAAGGGTGACAAAAGTGGACTGAGCCTGAGGGGACTTCTTCAGGCAAGGCACCTCTGGTTTAGCCCCTGAACTTCTAAAAGGTGTTCAATGGTGCCATAGCTCAGTAAACAAAGATCTGAGGTCCAAGAAGCTGACTCTTCTGAACTGGAAAGTCTATCTCTGGACTTTAAGGTGGGATGCTTCAGATACTCAAGGGGCTGTAGCCTATAGGGTCCCTTGGGTGGCTAAGGACAGACTGGTTCAAGAGCACCATGAAGTTCTTCCTCTACTTGTGGGCCTTTCCAGGCCTGAGACAGCAAGTGGAAGCCCCTGCAAAGCAGATCTGAGTTCAAAACTGGGCCACTTGGAAAATGGCTTCACTTCCTTGAGCCTCAGTTTCCACATCAGCAAAGTGGGGATAATAGTACAGCCCTACCAGGTTGTGATGAAGATTTCCTGGGAAGTGGGTCGAGAAGGTTCCAGTAAGTAGAAGGCACATAGTCATTTCTCTTTCAACCCTTTCCCAGAAAAGGCCCTGGCACTGCCCCAGTCTGGTCCTTTTCTCCAGATTTGGCAGTTGGCCACTCCCTTCCCCTACTCACCTGTGGATGTCTGGCGGCTGAGTGCTGGCAGTTCGCGCTCCTCTTGCTCAGAAAAGGCTAAGCCCATCTTCTCTGGTCCAGGGCTGTCCAGGCTGCAGTCTGGAGATGTTGGGGAGGCTGAACCCTCCTCCAGTGTGTCTCCCTATAGGAAGAGTGTTGGAATCCCTGAGAAGCCTTGCTGTGGTGATACAGGCCAGTGCCCCTTGCAGGGAGACAGGAGCCTGAGCTTGGTTCAGATCACAGTTTTGTTACCTGCAGGCTCAGTGACCACATTCAGAATCTTAGTCTCCTTTTTCTGTAAAAATGAAGATGGCAGGCCCAGTTCTCCTATGTCAAAGGAAGAGGCCCCCAGGGCACTGAGTGGACATACTTTGTCAGTTACCAGTGTTGGTGGATGTGAAGACGAGGCCGGGGTGACTAAACTTGGGCTTGAAGCTTGGACCTGGGGCTGTTGCCATGACCCAGTCAGGCAGACAATTTCGTCTGAGAACAACTGCCCACATTCTTGTGTGCCAGGCTGGCCTGCCACTTCATTCCATCCTCACAGTAGCACTTGAAGTTAAGTGCTATGGTTGGCCTGAGTTTCAAGATAGATAACTTTGCCAAGGCCTGTGGGCAATTGACAGCCAACTTGCCTGGCTCCAGAGCTCCCTCCCATCTCAGCTCAGTGCATCTGAGCATGGGGTTGTTTAGCAGCTGCTTCTCTTCAAGTAAAGGACTGGATGATTTGCCAGTTCCTATTTTGTGAATGTTTCCTATCAATGGTCAACATCTGGGTACCATTGCATGTCCCTGGATGAGCCGTCAGAAGAGATATCTAGGTTATTTCCATTATGGAGATCCTATACACACACATCAGCAACATGGGTCAGAATAACAGGTTGTGCTGGGATTAGGAGATGATGAATTTTGAAGATTTTTGGCATCACCTTTGTCCTGGCTAGTGTTATGTCAACTTGACAGAATCTAAAATCGTCTGAAAGAGGGGACCTCAATTGGGAAAATGCCTCCATAGGATTGGGCTGTAGGGTAATTTCTTAATCAGTGATAGATGGGGGGATGGCCCAATCTACTGTGGGAGGTACCATTCCTGGGCTAGTGGTCCTGGGTTCTATAAAAAAGCAAGACTGAGCAAGCCATGAGGAGCAAGCCAGTAAGCAGCACTATGTCATGGCCTCTGCATCAGCTTCTGCCTCCAGGTTCCTGCCCTGTTTGAGTTCCTGTCCTGACTTCCTTGAATGATGGACTGTGATGTGGAAGTATAAGCCAAAATAAACCCTTTCCTTCCCAAGTTGCTTTGGTCATAGTGTTTCATTACAGCAATAGTAACTAATCAGGACAACCTTTGTTTTTAACACGCCATATTTGATTTAAAGTGCTCTCTCTCTCTGTGTCTCTCTCTGTCTCTCTCTCTCTGTCTCTCTCTCTGTCTGTCTCTCTCTGTCTGTCTCTCTGTCTCTCTCTGTCTCTCTGTCTCTGTCTCTGTCTCTCTCTCTCTCTCTCTCGTGTGCGTGTGCGTGTGCGTGTGTGTGTGTGTGTGTGTGTGTGTGTGTGTTTGGTAGAGTT
The DNA here is from genome assembly GCF_014885135.2 of Alexandromys fortis. Lineage (NCBI taxonomy): Eukaryota > Metazoa > Chordata > Mammalia > Rodentia > Cricetidae > Alexandromys > Alexandromys fortis. Next base: position 515,127 of record NW_026068104.1, read on the forward strand.
GGTGATCAAACCCAGGGCTTTGCGCATGCTGGGCAAGTACTTGACCACTGACTTCTGTTAGTCTCTAGAAGTCGGTTTCTAATAATACTTTTATTTAACAACTGGCTTGTGAAATCCATGACAGTTAGCCAACTACCCTCACAAGCCAGTTGAGCTGGCTCCAGTCTTCAGTATGCCTCCTGTAAGAGCCCCAAGCATAAGCAGCCCTCTGAGTGCTCTAAGTACGGGGGCTGTGCCTGTCCCCATAGCTCTCTGTATCACCTTCCTCCCGGGGCTGAAGGTAACAACCTCTATTTTCTCTCCAGTCTCTGAGTTAATGAAGGTTCAACCAATCTATTTCTTTCTTTTTTTACAGATCTATTTTATTTTTTAAATTAGGTGCATTTATATGGGTGGGGTGATATGGGGGGTATGTGCATGTCAGGGCAAGTGCCTTTGGAGTCTGGAAGAGGGCACTGATACTTTGGAGCTGGAACTATAGGTAGTTTTGAGTCACCCACCATGGTTGCTGGGAACCCGTCCTTTGTTCTCTGAGAGAACAGGCTCTTAATCACTGTGCCATCTCTTCAGCCCCACACTCTATTTGACTTTCTGATAGTTACAAAAGTGACACCATTCAGTGGGAAGCACACTTTAAATCTTGAATTTGGATCTTTGCCCAGACTGGCACTATGTAGTGTGAGCCTCTCTGGTGATGCTGGGTAGCAACGGCACCATAGCTCTCCCCATCAGCCACGAAGCCGTGAGGGGAAGCAGATGACTCTCTACATAGTGCTGTGCTGCTAAGCTTAGCGGTGGGCAGTAGGTTAGGGTATGTATTCTTGACTCATGGCGTTTGGAATTTAGGGCTTATCAGGATGTTACCACATGGTAAATAGAGGAGCAGCTATATTTTTCTATTTTCCTGGAATCAGGCCTTTTTAGTCAATCCCAGGGGCGTCTTGCAATCAGAGCTTTGCACTGAATACATATGGCTCAGGAGAGTCCCTCTTCCTTTCAGCTGCCATCATACTATGCCTGTCTTTACAGAAAGCCTCTCTTGCCCAGACTTTCATCTTTCCTTAAACCCCATCCTTTCTTAGCCCAGCCTCCTGCTGCCCGTGACTGGTGTTAGTGCCCCGCCTCCCGCCACCACCTCCTTGTGATCATCCGGTTTGCACTGACTGAGCAGCACCTGCACGTCTAAGTAGTGATTATCCATGTGTTCATGCTTGCTTCACTGCCAGAATGTCCTCCTTGGCCCTCCTTGGCCTCACCCCGCCCTTGGATTCCAGGCCTCACCATCTCCTCTGACAGGGCCTTCACCATCATCTTGCCCATCTTCCTGTTCATGGTTCGGGAAATGACGGCCCTCCACTTCTTTCCCAACTTTTTGCCACTCTTCCCAGAATCCTCTGGGGTAAGAACACCTGAGTCATCTTCTGGAATCTGTGATGACAAAGGAAGAGGTACAGGGGCCATGGTAAAAGTGGCTTGGATCCAGGTCTTGGTATACAAAGAAGTCTTCAGGATGCTGAAGTGGGTGGCAGTGGTAGGCTTGAGAGCCCATCCCCCATCCCCTTTCTCACCAGTCCTGTTCTCAGACGAATTGATTTGTTATTAATTTGCTTTCTAATGTGTAACTAATACAAATAGAATGCTGGGGCCCAGAAGCTTGGTGCCGTGGAGAACTGGCCCTTCTGTGTTAAGGAAACTTTGTCCCAGTAACACTAATTCCCCCTATTTCCCCTCCACCCTGTCACCCCCACTTCCCCTACTCAATATACGCCAGGAATCTCAGAAACTCACATTATCATCCAGGTTAAATTCCTTCTCGCTTACAACAGGGGAGCTGGGCTTGGATTTGGCAAAATCCTTGAAGCTGCTGGAGCGCTGAAGTGAGAGCTGGAAGAAGCAGAAATGCTGTCTGGAATCATTGGTGCTCAAATGATCGCCCAAGGATAGATCTTGTCTCCCTTCTGGGCACATACACCCATGTCAGGGCTGGGCAGGACAACATAAACCTTGAGGTGAAGGGACAAGATGCATTGTTCTTCATTCTATTCCTGGCCACAGAACAAAGGACTTCTGGCCTCAGGCACCCCATACCTCAGTGCAACCCCACGAAACTCTAATTCCCACAAGCACCCGAAGTTTGGTTCAGCACTCTGGCATGGGAGAGTCAATGTACACTTCAGCATATATGAAAATGTCGTAAGTGAAGCAGGAGGAAGTGCCTCCCAAAAGCATTTCTTTGGCCTCCTCACTCTGGTGTGCACTGAGCCAGGTTGCTATCACAGTGACAGGGACAAACATATCCAAGCCTATAGCCTGGTGAACCGATGTGCCAGGAACAGAAAGACAATCCCCCAGATGCCTGGCATGACGCTTTCTAGAAAAACCACAGCAGAGGCTTACAGAAGGTATCTATAGATTTGGCTCATAAACAATGGGAACTAATTCAGTTCAAGAAAGCCACCATTTTCTCTTGATTCATCTCAGCTTTTAACCTTGGCCACTGATGTGAGAAGCTGGCCGGTGCCAACCTTTTCCAGAGTTTGGCCTTCCAGGGAGGGGCGATTGTTTGTGTTGCTGAGACTATCTTTAGGAAGTGATCTTTAACTGTATCCATGTGTACACGCAGAGCTATCTGGCCTGAAAACAGGACCAGACAGGTAACAGGGATAGCTGTAGACGTAGAGAGTTGAGGCTAAGCCTGTGTCATGATAAACAGACAAGATCAGAAGACACACAAAGGAACCAGGGTTCACAGATGGCCAGACAGATAGAGCGGGGATAGACTTCAGACACCCAAGATAAGGGCTTGAGGAACCAGTGCTCGAAACCCCCACTAAAGCCGAAGGTTTCACATCCTTCTTCCTACCAAATGGGGGCGTGTCCAGTGACAACCCCCCAGAGCAGGGGGCAATAGCCCTTGCCCCTCAAGCGCAATTTGTCCTGGCTCCCAGCAACTGCGCTACAGCTGCCTGGTAGATTTTCTGGGTCTTGACCAAAGCTGAATCAGCAACTGGGTTTCGGGGTCACGTATTCCTAGAGGTAGTTGACCAGAAACTAGGTCAGCAGTCAGGCCAAGCAGAAACCGGCTTCATCCGGGGCCACACAGGTGGGTGTCTGGAGCCCTGGTGGGTAAGTTTGCTTTGTGTTACCTTAGAGGCCTGGAAAGAGGGGGCTGTGAGTAGGTCTACAGAGAGGGCCATCTGACCATGGGGTGATTTCCATGATTCCCATGCATCTCCTCCGTCCTCCGTCCTTAGCAAACCCCCCCCCCCCACTCTTCTTTCCTCCTTTTCTTGCTTTCCCCCCTCTCCTCTCCTTTCCATCTATTTCCTTTTCTTGTATGGTAGGATGCAGCTGCCTGGATAACTTCCCCCTCTTACTGCATGGAAAAGAGGGAACAGAGAGAGGGTGGGCACCAGGCTGGCTTGGGCCCAAGGAGAGCAGGCTAGGTTGCTATTTATAGGCCGATGGGGCCTATTGTGGCCTTCCCTCTATAACTGTTTTACCTAGCCTCCAGAGGAGGCCGAGAGTCGCCCTGAAGCCCCAGGGACTGGTGAGGCTAGAAAGCAAGCCAGGGGGCAGAGGTGGGGTGGGAAAGTTGGCTTTGTTAAGGAAGAGTAAGCTCATTGGTGGGCCTTCTCTAATCGCACCTCTTTCTCCGGGCCCTTTCCTGTTATTAATTAGCAGACTGGGAAGCTGGGAGGAGAGGCCTACGACTCCCAGGCGCCTGTGATGGCCCCTCTGTCTTAGCTTAAGCCCAAAGCAGGGGGAATAACCCAAAGGGGCCATGGAGATAATTCTAGGGCTTGAACCCAGCTGGCCAGTCCTTAGTCCAGATAAACAAACAGTATAGGCACATGTTCTTCAGGTGGTCAGCGACAAGAGTCAGCTAAGGTGGTCATTTACCAGGCCTTCCTCCATCCTCAGGGGCAGCCGCAAATATCCTGGCTGATTTTTGCTTACCCTGGAATGGCCCAAAGATAAGGTGAAATCCATGAGCTCATTTAAAAAAAAAAATTATCTATCCTCCCGTTGGGATGAAGCCAGGCTGGGAATTGTGCAGGCAAGGAGGAAGTACCATGTACTGGTGACGTCATTTTCAAGTCTAGGGAGAGCATGTGTGGGCGTCTTGGAAACAGCTATACTTCAGGCATTGAGCGTTGCTAAGTTCAACTCTGGTATGACTCTGGTACGCGTGGCGTCAGATGACTTATTTAACCTTTCAAACCTCAGTTTCTTCTTTTCTGCCACTGGCCAGCTGTGTAAGTTACTATTTTCTCTGTGCTGTCGTTTCCTCATTAGTACAATGAAGACAAAAGCCTCTACTGCACTGAGCTGTTGTCAAGATGAATCGAGTACCCATCCAGCAACTGGGAACATCTGGCACATCTGTCTCTTCTAGAATGCTGCAGGTTTATGTTTAGCCTTTTGTATGACCCATCTGCAAACTTTTTGTTTGTTTGTTTGTTTTGAGACAGGGTTTCTCTACGTAGCAGTGCCGGCTGTCCTGGAACTCACTTTGTAGACCAGGTTGGCCTTGAACTACCTCTGCCTCCCAAGTGCTGGGATCAATGGTGTGCGCCACCACGCTCAGTCTCATCTGCATCCTCTTAACCTGGACATTTCCCCACCTAACACACTCTCTACTTCTAGCAATTGCCAGAAAGAACTCTTTAGATTTTGGTTTACCTAGACACAAGATAAATGTCCATCAACTGTAGAATGGGTTAATTCTGTCCGAGTCGTGCAAGAGGACAGTAACCAGCAATGCAGCTGTCTCAGTAATACTCTTTATTCCAAAAAATGTGACTAAATCTCACCAACACACAGTTGATGGAAGCTGGTTGGCTTTCCCCAAAAGCATGGCACATAATTCTTCCTCCACAAAGTTCAAATCGTGGAGGGACTCATCTACGCTACTGGAAGTCAGGAAAGTGGTTTTGGGGAAGAGGGTATGTGGTGATAGGTAGGGTTGTGAAAGAAACTTCTGGAATTTCAGAAATGGCGTATTTCTTGAGCTGAGTGCTGCCTACTTGGGGAAATCCACCTTATGGAAACTCACCATATGGGCATCATACTCAGATTTTTTAAAAAAAGTGATTTCTACTCCAATTTCCAAGGCAGCACCCCTACAGAAATTCTCCTCTGATCACCCTCATAGCTTCACACTACCCTAGATGGCTCACCTTCCCTGTATCTTCCCCAAGTGGCCCGCTAAGCTACTTCAGTGATCTAGGTCCTAGCCTCTGTGTGTATGTAAAACCGTCAAGGAAAGGTTAGCCAGTACCCACATGCCCAATAGCCTGCCGGCTTCTTCCCATGCATCAGCCTACTCCACCATGACTGAGCTCATATTACATCCCCACCTCTCAGCAAAGGAAATGGAGACGCAGAGAATCATCTCTCCAAGCGGAGTCCCATGACTTATAGTGGAGACCTAAGAACAATGCACTCCTAAACCCAGGCCCTGGGACTTAACACTGGAAGGCCCCATGTGTTACTGCATTTGTGCCACCCCACAGCCAGGGCAGTCACTCCCACGCCAAGATAGAAATGGACCTAGCACAGGGCCGACTCCGGGTGCTGTTCGCCTGGAGCCACCAGGAGAGCAGGTGGGGGCAGTTGTGGAGGAATGGGCTCAGGCAGGAGACGGGATGTTCCTCCACTTGGACCTGGGAAGCGGCTGAATGAGAGTGAGAAGCTAGGAGTCATCGGAGGTGATGTGACGGTGGTTATGCTCATAGCTGTTCTGGGAAGCAAAGCAGAAAAAGCCATGGAAGGTCCTTGTTAGCCATGCCCCTGAGGACAGTGGGGAGACACAAGTTGGGTGTCATTTATCTGAAATCCTAGGACCAGTGCTTGTGTAGCCCTGGCTGGCCTCTGAGATACTATGTAGCAGAGGATGAGCAATATTCGAGGGGTAGAGGATGATGCCTTTACCTCTTCAATCAATATTCACTACTGATTACATCTGTGGCTACCATATTCAGTTTATGTGGTGCCGAGGATTGAACCGAGAGCTTCCTGAGAGTTAAGCACTCCAGTGACTGAGCTACATCGTTAGCCCCTCCAGTATTAAAAATTATAACATTTTCATATATAGAATGAGGTATTTTGACAGTGGGACATCTAAACATGGATTTCACATTATATATATATATATATATATATATATATATATATATTTGAAGGAAATTTTATATAACTCTTACAGTGTGCCTGTGTTGTGACTGTGACCTGTTAGGTCAGGTGTGGAATGTTCTACTTGTGGCTGACTTTCAAAATCTTTCAGAGTTTGGTGCATTTCAGATTTTCATGATAAGGCTGCTCAACCTGTAGTGACACTACAAAGCATGTGTTGTTGGGGTGTCCTTCTAGAAGTGTGACATGGGGAACAGTGTTCCGATTGTGGGGAAGATATGAGAAGAACGAGACTGGAAGGAGGCAATAGCCTAGTACTTGGACATGAGCCTAGGTCCCTTTCCATTTCCCCTGGAGGGAAACTAGAAAATAGGGGTTCATTGGAGAAGTGCTGTCTTTAGGGGAGACAAGTCCAGAACAAAACCCTCTCTATTTCTTAGACCTTGACACTGACATTTGATGGAAGATACTAGCAAAAGAAATATAGCGCGAACCTGAAGATTGTGCGGGTGTCCACAGGGCAGCTAAGGGCCAACACTTCCCATTATGGAGAATCCTCCATCCTTTATGAACCATAGCAGGCGCATTGTTCTGAACCTCCTGTCCCCAAGGCCTAGCTCCTCCTCTGTTCTCTGGGCTTATCTCTTAGTCCCCAGTTATCTGGGTATCCCCAACAGAATGCTTTCACAATAATTATTCCAGTGATCCCCACCTCTTGAGATCAGACTTCACCTTTTCTTCCAGAGGTGGAGAACCTGAGGCCCTCCAGAAGTTAATGACCTGTCCAGGGTCCTAAGGCAGAAGGCAGGATTCCAACTCCACTTTCTTGCCCCTCCCCCCAGCCCATTCTCATTGGCAGAAGGGGATGGGACCTGTGGGAGAAGCTGCTTTTGTCTTTGTTCATTCCCTTCCACCCTAGTTGCCAAAGGGAAGGGACTTGACTTCAGTCATCTGACAATCAAAGATGGAGCTGGCTGTCTCTTGGCCTGGGAAGATGCCTCATCTTCTGGAAGTTTGGTTGTGCTAAGGCACTTTTATACTATGGGGTTTGGGTGTGGAGAGGCAAGCTCATCTTGGCTCCCGGAGGCTGGTATAGGCTCTGACAGGAGTAAGGTGCAGTTTGCATGACTATTCTTCCCCAAAGGATGTGAACTGAAGATTTTTCTAGAAGAGGCCTGGAGGAATTCCCAGAGGCCCATCTGCCAAACACAGTATCTGGGTAATTGGAGCCAAGAGAGAGGAAAGGGATTTCTTGTTCTGATTGCCTCCAGGCACCTCTGCCTGAGGTAGATTAGGGTCCCAGTGTCACAGTGTGAGCCCTTTCTCAGACTCTTTCGTCCAGCTTGATTCTCCTGTGGTTTGGGGCCTACCAGTGTCTACACAGCAGTCTCTGTTTCCCTCATGAGCTAGAGAGCAAGGGGAAGTGGCTTGGCCCTGAGGAGTGGCAGCCAATGGCAGGCCTTTGGGGCCTAGTTTAGGCGGGGAGGGGGGGCTGGGGGGTTGACAGGGCCCTGTGTGAAGATTCACAAATCTCCCCCTCCTCCACCTACTACCACTGCAACCTTTGCAAAGCAGCTGAGGTGGCGAGGCGTACAGTCGAAAGTGGCAGCCACCCAGATCCTCAGAGATGGGACAGGATGCACACCCCAGTGCTCTGAACCTGTTTCTCAGCTGTCTCCCTCTGCCTGGGAACTGATGAGGGGGCTCCCTCATAGTGTACCTGAGCTGAATCCCTGGGGAAGCTGGTAGGGAACAGTGAGAGTCCTGGGGGCCCCTAACTATGGCCTTAGTGCTTGGATCTAGGCCTGCTTTGGAACGTTCCCGGGCTCTCATTGGACACGTAGGCCAGACTGGATGGTTGCCTGAGAGAATCCTACTATCAAATTCACTCTATACACACAATCAGAGAAACCTGGGTCTAACAGAGTCTTCGAGAATCCTTCAGTCTAGCTCCTGTCACAGGAAGGCGAACACCTCAGCCATCCATGACAGCTGCTGCCTTCCTTCCCGGCCTTTGAAATCTCCCTCCCCTGGCAGCATTTTCCTCCTCAGCTCTCACACCTACTCACCGTGTCCTCAGCTCCAGTTCACATTTTTCAGATGTTCTCCCTGCCCAGAAAGAACCCGTATAACCCTCCCGAATCCCACTGGTTTTGGTGGGCCCTACTCCGGAGTCTGAAAAGCACCCATTGTCTCATCTCTACTGGCCTGGGGAGCTGTAGTGGGTATGCGCCTAGTGGGCAGGGGTATGGCTTCTGCCGAAAAGTAGGGAGCCTGGACCACCTTGGCTGGGTAGGCCAGTGGGGCCCTTTGAATGAGAAGGCTCCCACGAGGACAACACACTTGAACAGAAGTGACACAGAACCAGGGTAGAGGAGACAGAACCAAGTTCGCTCTTGGGACTCAAACTGGGCACTGTATTTTGTAATTCTTAAACTGAAGTCTGTGGTTCTAGCCCTTAAGTCATTTAACCTCCTTATTGTAGGGTTGTAGTCTATAACTTTAGTCTTCTAAAAGTTCAGTTCGTAGCTCTCTATGCCAGAGTTTAAAAAGCGTCTTCCGTACTTTTACTACTCTAGTGACCGTGAAGCCCATCCCTTTGCTTTCTAGGGGAATGGTCCTCGCCTACAAGCTCAATACACAGTCTTGGTTCAACTCGCCCCCCCCCCCAGCAAGAGTTTAGGAGGGGATTGGTGGAGAGTGTGGAGGAGGGCAGGAAGGAGTGAGTGCTCAAAAATGCTCCTCACCTTTTTCTTCTGAGTGGGCTCCTTGTCGCTGGCGTTGGAAGGTTTGCGACGCAACATGGTCCTCTACTGGGATGACGCCCCTGCTCTGTTCTCCAAGATGCTGAGATGCAAAGGTCTCTTGCTCAGCCTCGCCAGCACTGATGGGGGGCACGGCATAGACTGAGCCTCCGGCTGCCACTTTTACTGCTACAATGGCAGCTTGTGGGTGCGGGCCATGGACACCCAGCAGCAGCAGGAGCAGTAGCAGCAGCAACATACAGGAAACCTTGCCACGTGACCTGCTCTTACAGCAATCATGGCCCCTGCTGGCCTCTAGGGAGGAAGGAAGTCCCAGCTTCAGTCTCCAGAGATTCTGATGCAGACAGATCTTGAGTTGAACAGTCAGAGAAAAGCCCCAATCCTGTTGTCTCATGCCACTCAGCAGCAGTTTTTTTTTTTCTCTCTGGATGATTGAGGCTCTGGCCTCACTGACTAAACTTCGGATATCAGAAGGTGAACAATCTCTCTGCCTGTTGAGCAAATGCCCCCAGTCAATGTGCAGATTCCAAGTTATTACTGCTATCACAGTTACCATTATGGTCACCCCTAGGACCACTATCTTTACGGCCGTCACTACTGCTACCACTACCAGATAGTCACTACCCCTACAACCATGACTTCTACAACTGCCATCCCTCCTGCCATCCTCACTGCTCTGAGCACCCCTTAGCCATGATCTTAGCTGCCATCTCCTCCAACATTTCCACCGTTTCTATCATTCTTATCGGTGTCATCCTTGCAAACATGGCCTTCATGATGCTCTTGGTACCACAACCTTCAATAGCCCTGCATCCACAACTCCTCCAGCCATCATCCCAGCAACAACCCACATTCCCATCATCAGCACACATCTGGCTCTCGTTTCTAGATGAGGCATGCCTACACTCAGCACCCCTCAGATGTCACACAAACTAGGATCGCAAGAACAGCTGAGAAACATCTTTTCAGGCGATGCCGTGTCAAGAACAGGTGCCCCAGCCGGGCGATGGTGGCGCATGCCTTTAATCCCAGTACTCAGGAGGCAGAGGCAGGTGGATCTCTGTGAGTTTGAGACCAGCCTGGTCTACAGAGCTAGTTCCAGGAGAGGCTCCAAAGCCACAGAGAAACCCTGTCTCAAAAAAACCAAAAAAACAAACAAACAAAAAAAAACAACAAAAAAAGAACAGGTGCCCCGTTCAAAAGGCATTTATCAATGCCTGTGCACCACAGCCATCTTGTGACTTATGTGCAGCAGATGATAATAATGACAATGACAATGCTGATGCGCCATGCTTAGGGACCTAGCCCATGGCTTACATCGCGGGAGATGTTTACATACTTTCCATGACTCCTGCTTACTACAAAGCAACTGGTATGCATCATATACACTTTAGCAAATACGGATAAACAATCAAAAGAAACTTCAAAAGTCTCCGTAATCGGCTTCCACACAGTTTAGAGAAATATCCTTTATTGTCTTCAGCATCTAGCACCTCTGTTTAAATGTAAGTTTACTTCTTGCAAAAGTCATACCGTATAGGAGGCAGATCATTGGTTTGGGGAGACTTGGAGAGTTGAGAGGGACAGATCACTAAGGACACATAGAACTTTTTGGAGGTGATGAATTTGTATGCTATTTTGATTGTAGTAATAGTTTTATGATTGTATGTTAAAGCTTATCAAACTTTATGTTTTAAAAGTTTACAGTTTACTGAAGTTCAGTTATACCTCAGTAAAGCTATTTTTAAATGAAAAAAAAAAACACATTTCACAAACCGTTTGCATTTGCTTTTCATGTGGAATATATTTATATTTTCTCATGCACAGGGTCTTGCTTTCTATCCCAGGCTGGCTTGTGACTTGTGATCCTCATGCCTCAGCTTCCTGGGTGCACCACCGTGACTGGCTGAAATATTCTGGGTGATTATGTGTGTGCATGCGTGTGCACATGTGCACACTCGAGAAGTGTGCTTACCTGTGTGTTCACATGCGGAGGTTAGAAGTCTATGCTGGATGTCTTCTTCCATTGCTCTCTACCTTAAGTTTTGAGAAAGGGTCTCTCATTGAACTTGGAGCTCATGGTTTTCAGCTAGACTGGCTGGCTAGTGAACTTCCGGGACCCCCGGGTCTCTGCCTTCTCCATCCGGTGCTGGAGTTGCAGATGCATGTCACTTCACCCAGCTTTTATGTGGGTGCTAAGGATCCAAACTCAAGTACAACAAGAAATTTCCTCAAAGATCTATCCACCAGCCAGAATTACATGTGTTTTTTAAAGGGCTGCTTAGCATTTGGTGTGAACCCACAATAATTATCTTGTCTTGGTTGATTAAAAAACACACACACAAGGACTTATTGAAAGTTCGTAAGGTCAAATTTTGTCACATTTCTAAGTTTATTATTAGGTTAAATGTCCAGAAAGTTTGGGGTTGCTGGGGTAAGAGATATGCGTAACTCAAAGACAGATTTTTTTTTCTTAGACTCAAATAATTCCTCAGAGAAGGTAGAAGAAAACAAGTAAGAAATAACCCCTCGAAGCCGGGCAGTGGTAGCGCACGCCTTTAATTCCAGCACTCGGGAGGCAGAGGCAGGCAGATCTTTGTGAGTTCGAGGCCAGCCTGGTCTACGAGAGCTAGTTCCAGGACAGACTCCAAAGCTACAGAGAAACCCTGTCTCAAAAAAAAACCCAAAAATAAAATAAGAAATTAAAAAAGAAATAATCTCTTGAAGTAATGCAAAGCTGAATATTCCTCTTCAGTGAGGAGGAGTCTTTGTTACCTGATTCATGCCCTGCCTTCAACTTCTAGTTCCTAACCTCATGGGCCCTCTCAAAGACTCGAAGGCCACACCTTTGCAAGTCTTTCAAGTCTGTAGAACTTGTGAAATCTTCAGCTGGCCTGAGCCTGCTCCCAAGACGTTCTCGTGACTTCCTCCCTGGACCCTATGGCCTTCAGCTCATTCATCTGTGAGCTCAGAAGGACAAAGTCCATCTCTCTCCAGATAAAACCGTGTTTCCTCTGGCACTAGTCCAGCCCAACTGCTAAGCTGACTCATGAAAAGATTCTGCGTCTCCATTCCTTTTCTTTTTATTAGCTTGTGTTTTTTTTTTTTTCAGTCGGAACATCTTTCCCTGGCTGCCTATGGGCACCAAGTGTTAACTGGCTCGGGCTTTGCAGTGTGTTTAGGTGCCTGAAAGCTAGGAAGGGGACAGACATATTCAGTCTGTTGGGGTTCAGTGTGATCCCAGATGGGAGGCCATTCTGTCCAGGGTCTGGAATAGGGAGGGACTGAGGCTACTTTGTCCAGGGACACCTGAAGCTTACAAGACCAGGAGCCTCGAAGGTGGGAACAGCTCACTGAACCTTCCGGGCCTATGCAGCGTCCCTGGCCGGTGCTCAGGATGTGCCCACTTCCTGTTTGCCCAGCCCCAGCAACGAGCAGAGCTCACACACTAACCGCAGAACCTTCAAAGGCTGCCAGTGAACTCGGGTGGGCGGGTGGGCGAAGGGCTGCTGAGGCCTGGGAAAGGGCTGGAGGTGAAGTGGGAAGTGAGGTCATTCAGGACAGAATACAGAGAGGTGACAGACCCCAGACGGGCAGAGCAAGTGTTCTCAGCACCTTCCCTTCTCTTCTTTCAGATTTGCATAAGACCCAGTCCCCAGCCTGTGTTCTGGGGGTTCGGGGTCTCCCTCATGTAGACTTCCCTTCCTCTGGCCTTTCTTTTGGCAGGTGACCCTGGCCAGAATCCCAGTGGGCCAAGCTCCAGGAAGCTAATGGGTCCTAAATGCTTGTTCAATAGGCTACTGCACCGTATGTTGCCTTTCATGGGTCCCATTCCAGGTACACTGAGTCCTCAGCTAAAGTAGTGACCTGAGGAGAAATAGTTCCATGAGCGAGGCCACTTGAAACTTGAAAATGGGCTGACACGTGGGACCCAGGAGTTTGCTGGGGCCACAGCTTAGTGCTAGGTACTTGGTGGAGGCACGAGATAAACAGATGTCAAAGTCCCTTGCACCGGAGAGCTGCCATCCTAGGTGGAGCGGCAGGCGCTCATTTGCCCTGTGCTTGTTCTTTGCCCACTATGTCATTAGATAGTCACAAATGTTCTTCAGTCCTACTACAACTCTCCAGAGAAGAAAGGGGCGTAGTGCAGGCTGGAATAGATGATTGTGGAGGTGTGGCCTAGAAGAAAGTATAAATAACCAGGTAAGGGAGTCTTGATTAGTACACAATTGGGGTGTGTGTGTGTGTTGTTTGGGGGTTACACTACTTATAGCAAGATGAGTATGAACTGTCAGATGGTAGATGTAGGGGTGTCAAAGACCTCAGGCCCTTGTTGACTGCCCACACAGAGCAGGCCCCCACCAGCACACCCAGCGGAGATTCTCTTTTGGTGGTGATGTGATCATAGGCGGGATAGATAAGGCAGCTGGGCTCCAGATGCAGATGTGTGGCGTTCCATCCCTTCTGCCCCTGAATGGGTGCAACCCTGCTTTGTTGAGATACCAAGAGTGTGGATACTGAAGGAATACCTCCATTTCCCCCCGAAGATTCTTATCTCATGTCCTACCGCCAACCTTCCCTACACTCCAGGTGCAAACCTGTTGGCTTTGAAACACCCCTGCAACCCAGGCACCGTGGTCAGCCCCATAGTCCAGGAAGTCAAGCCAGAGGGGTTAAGGGACTTGTTCAAGCCTGCACAGCTAGTTTTGGTGGGAGCTGAGTTCTAAGCATGGGCCATGTCTTGGCTTGGGGCCACACGATTAAGCACTTGGTCGAGGTGTTTCTAATACAGAATGTTTTCAAGGGGAGAGGACAGTATCATGGAACCTTTCGGCATGCTTTTGCTCTGGGCTGGGACAACGCTGGGCTGGGTACAGGACTAGATGCCACAGGGCCACCTTGAAGCAGGCCATATGGGCGGGGACAGGATGAAGAAGGCATCGGAAGTCCCATCAGGTGGACTAGGGCAGGTTAAGTGGAAATGGGGGGGCCCTCTCATGGTGCCAAGGAGTACACATCTGTCATATTTTGCCTAGAGAGTTGGAGAAGGGCTTTGAGGCACGTTGGTTCCCAACAACTGTCATGTAGGCATCTATAAATGTCACCTATGAGGCGAGGGATGATGAGAAATAGGAAAATGTGACATTTGGATTAATTTGAAGGAATTTTGGCCCCTCAGCTGGTACTCATTCAGTTCTGGTTAAATAGTAGTTTTGTCTCTAGAAATAACTAAGCAAGGATTATGTAATCCCTTGAAAATACCTGGGGATTTCCAGGTGAAGCCTACCACTTTAGCAGCCCGGCCCATAATCTCAGGCAGACCCAGGGCTGGAGAGTAACTGCACGCGGGCGCAGAGGAGGCTGAGAGGCAAGGGGTAGGAAGCCCTTGTGTCTGTGCCTAACACAAAGCGTGTGCAAGAAGCACACAGGAACACTGGGGAGCTCCTACCAGAAAGACAATCATATCTGGAGTTCTGAACTCACGACAAGGTCTTGGTTTGAAAACAAAAACCACCTGCTGGCAGGCAGTTGCTCTCTGCCGAGGAGGCGGGGCTTTGGCGCTCAGAACAAAACACGCACCTGACTCATTGGAGGGCCTGACTGTGGAGACTAGGTGTGGCTGGCTTGCTCTGCCTAGAACTCAGTGTGGAGGTTACCAGGGCAAACACCTGTGAGCAGTGAGCTCCACAGGCCATAGGGACACTTCTCGAGGGTTCTAGGGATACGAAGAACACCTCCCAGAAAAGGAGGCAGCCTGAACTGAGTTCAAAATGTCCTGATTAGATGCAGGACCTTAGGCAAGCGACAGTGTTTATGATGAGCCTTTGTGAAGACTAGCTGATAATGTGGGTCTCGTGTGTGTGTGTGTGTGTGTGTGTGTGTGTGTGTGTGTGTGTGTGAGAGAGAGAGAGAGAGAGAGAGAGAGAGAGAGAGAGAGAGAGAGAGAGACTAGGCTTATTACAGATCACCTACACAGAGGGAACATGCTTGATCCCTGCCTGGGGGATGACCCTACATCAGTTTTCTCTGAGAGACTTTTTTTTTTTAACGTATCAAAGTAAAGACAACCTTGGTGATGAGTATTTTGGAACTATTGCCTCTTCCTGACATCACCTTGTGCCCCCTCTGAACTTCTGCCCCATGATCCCACTGACCCATTTCTAGTGTGTCTCCATAGCTAACATCTTTCTGCCTTGCCAAGTCAAGGTCCCTCTGCCCAAACTAGACCCTACATAGTGTTGACAAGTAAAAAGGCCTAAAGCTGCTTGGGACTGGCTAGGAGGGAAACCAGTTTTTCAGCTTCAGGGCCTTGCCACAGCCCACTGGGGTTTTCTCAACCATCCATCCTACCAGACCCAGGCTGCTTGCTAAGTTCCTGTTTCACAGACAAACAGAAGTTAAGAGATGGGCCAGTCTCAGAGCCAGGGTTGGCTGGGTGAGGGTTTAACGAGCACCTCCTGCTCCCAGCTGTGATGAACCACGGTGGAGGGTGCAGGGATGGACAAGAGGAAACGGTGGCTACTAAATCTTCATATTTCTATTTTTCTGAGACCAAGAGTGCCCAACTATTGATTTGAGGAAGTGTCCAGTGAGTTAGTAAAATTCGCTGCTGACGTGGGTTAACTAGTAAAGAGCAGATAGCCCAGCCCCTTCTGAGGTCCCAACTCATGACCAGCAAGAACAAGTTGGCTTTGCAAAGGAGTAAGAACCAACGTTGTTATCACATTTAGATGAACCATTTCAACTCGCCGGGAGCGTGTCTGTGCATGGACCTGCTGTTTTGCTCATATCCTTTTCTAGTCTGAAAAAAGACTGAGACATCCAAGTAGTGGTTGCCTGTACTATCAATACTTGGAGGCTGAGGCAGGAGGATTGCCATGAATTTTAGGTCAACCTGAGGTACCTGGTGAATTATAGGCCATCTTGATTACAAAGTAAGATCCTCAGCAAAAGCAAACAATAGTGTGGCTTAGAGCAGAGCTTGTTCCAGTACTTGGGAGAGAAGGGCAGAAGGGCCAAGTCTGAGGCCAGCCTGGGGTACATAGGAAACCTCAGTCTCAAAAGATGACCCAATACCTTACCACTCTCATCACAGTTACACGGCCTCACGCAGGCCTCCTTGGGTCTCATTTTGTTCATTACAGACTATATGGGAGTGATGGAAGCACACATTGAAAGTGAGAGGGGATAAGAGCGCATGTGCCCATGCCAGGCCCTGGCTGTCTCCGGCTCAGTTTCTCTCTGTCTCTCTCCTTCCCTCTCCCCTCTGCTTGTGGATCAGCTACCTCTCCAGCACCACACCTGCATGCTGCCATACTCCCTGCCATGATGACAATGGACTAACCCTTTGCAACTGTAAGCCAGCCCTCAATTAAATGCTTTCTTTTATACAAAGAAAAGAGAAAGAAAGAAAGAGAGAGAGAGAGGGAGAGGAGTCACCCACAGAGCTGAAGCAGAATATCTGGGGCTTAATACTTGCTCCTGGCAGATTGTTTGACCTTGGGTATGTCTTTTTCTCTCTTTGCTCTGAATATGGAACTTGCAGGTTTGGGTGCAAACTGGAAATGCAGGGTTCTTTTTCAAAAGGATTAAGACAGAGAAACAAGCAAGGCCAGCTTCTGCTACACAGTGAGCTTGAAGCCGTCCTGGATTATAGGAGACTCCGTCTCAGAAAACAAAAGCCAAACCAAAAACGAATGAACAGATAAGCAAAAAACAAAAAAGCAAGCAAGGAAGAAAAGAACCATGAGACAGGCGGCTGGGAAGAGACCATTAAATCCAGCTTGAGGCCCCTCTGCACACAAGCCCCTGAAGGAACGCCCAGGTCACTCCACTTGCTAAGATGACCCTTCAACTTCTTCAAGCACAGTCGAGTGAAAAGCCCGGGAGGGCTGCTTGCGGCTGGAGCTCCGCTTTTTGTGACAGGCCCTGCAGCGTTTCTAAGGAAACTCGGGCTCTAGGGAGCATAGTTAGATAAAGCCAAATTAGAAGCTAGCCCCAACAGCTTTTTCAGAAAGAGGGGAGTGGGCGGGAAGGAGGGAGGAAGGTAATTTGGGCCTAAAATAAATTGTTTTCCCATCCACCTCTGAAGGTAGCTTGTGCTAGGTGAATAACAGCATTATTATCTTTTGTCTGTGTAGCTTCCTGATTTACAGAATAATGCCACATCCGGGTCTCACAGGGCCGGTTCTCTACAACCTCTCCAGCTCCAGGAAGTCTGCTTGGGTAGTTTACAGAACTGATAACCAAAGACTAGAGAGCTGATGTGAATTGCCCAGGGCCACACAGCTGCTACCCTAAGGCTAGAATCCTAGAAAACAACCCCTAGGAACAAGGAGGGGCCTTTCCATCTGGCCCGCTCCCCAGCAGCAATAAGGTCAAAACCATGGAAGGCTGCCCCTCTGGTGTGAAAACAGGACTAGAGCCCAAGCGGGGAGTGAGCTATCTCCAATTCCTAAAGATGTCACAGGGGCTCCTCCAGGTGCCAGTGTGAACTGATACACATCAGTGTCTCTCTGATCCTCAGGGAGGCTCTTAACCAGGAACAGCTGGGGCCAGCCTTCCAGGTCCCAGGGAAGGGAGGAGCTGAGCTGGCCGGAGACCCTTCTACTGCTGTGCATCTGATGTGGGACTTAGTTGGGGGTGCAGGGGAGCTAAATGGCAAGAGCAGGTGGTGATCTAGGTTTTGGCCTGAATGACTAGCAGGGGGGCGGGGGAGGGGTCTTGGTCACAAGCATCAGGACACACAGGACAGGCCTGGGCAGGCAGGCCCTGAGAAACAGGGTGGTATGGAATTTGCTTCCCAGGCATGTGAGCCCAGTGGAGCCTGTTTTCTCCTTTGGAAAGTGGGAGGAGTCACGGTCTTTTCAGAGAGCAGGTCCTTGAGCCATCTGATTGGTCTGAGTTCTGTCTTATTCCCCAACTTGATACAAAACCACCTCAAGCAAGTTGCTTTCTCTCTGGCTCTAAATGCCTCACTCACTTTCCTCACATTGAGAATGAGAATGATACCAAGACCTTCTCATAGCTTGGGAAGATAAAACGAGAAAATTGGCACCAAGCTTTCTGCACAATGGTTCAGAATGTGGTGGCGATGGTGATGGTGACCTTCCTTCTTAGTAAGGAGCTCTCAGAGACCAAGTGACACCTCAAACAGCCATGCCAGGCGTCTCAGCGAGGGCAGGACATGTCTGAGGCCTTTGGAAGCAAATTTGGGTGGTCACATATAATTTTTTCATGTGTGTGTACATATGTTTTTGCTTGTGTTTGTATGCCCATGTCAAGGCAGGAGGTTTATACTGGAAATCATCTATGGCTCTTCTATCTTTTTCATCAAGGTAGGGTTTCTTGGTAAACCAAGTTTGTCAATATGGCTAGTCTTGCTAGCCGGCTTGCTCTGGGGAGGCCCTGTCTCCACCTTGGGAGACTAGTTTATAGAGAGGCCTCCACACCCACCCAGTATTTATAGGAGTTTCTAGGGTTAGGAGCTCTGATCCTCACACTTGTGTGGCAAGTGCTTTAAGCACCGAGACACCTCCCCGCCCTCCGTACATCACTTTCACACTTGGAGACTTAGGTCTGGTTGGCCCAGACCTGGCAAACTCTCAGCCTGTTGCCTTCGTCGAACACTGGGTCCGTAGAACATTTGTGTTCCCTTGAGACAAAAGAGTTGCTCCAACTTTTATGGACCACACTTAACAAGTTCTCAAGAGTGATAACCCCATCTCTGTCCCCTTCACCATGTTGCAGTAACCTTCATACAGGCTGGGCACAGAGCGCATGCATATGAACAGAAGCACGCACGCGCGCACGCACACACACACACACACACTAGCACGCATGCTCATGAGCACATTCTCAAGCCCACGTGTTTCCCTACTGAGACTGTGGGAGCCTCGCGTCCCTGCCCCCACCTTAGCTTCTTCTCTTCCTCCCCCACCACAAAAGCCACAGGTACCAGCAGCCTCCTCCAATACAGCAACAACAAATACAATGCAAAACCAGAGGCAGGCATCTTTGCAAAGTTGTTTTAAGCATCTAGCAGGATGTGAGCCCAGGTGGCTAACGGCTAGTCAGGGCCAGGCCAGAGAAGACACTGATGGCAGTGGCTTCAGTAAGTGAGGCAGTGGCTGAGATGCTGGCTAAGAGGCCAGGCACAGGGCTGATGGCTAAAAGAACTGGAATGCCAGCCCATCTGGCCCCGCCATCTCCTAACCCCATCTCCTAACCAAGTGCTGAGTCTCTTCAGGCGGGCCACACCTCCTGTTTTATAAAATGGGGAAATCAGAGTCTGCCCACACAAGGTTAAGAGTACTTCAAAGACATGGGAGGCTTTAATAGCATGGTCGTGGTGGTGACACCTTAGAAGATTAAAATGCCCACTGAGTGCCAGAGGTGTCTGGGATAGTGTGGCTGCCCAGGTTGATCCCCACATTACAGAGCTCCTTTGCCCAGCTTCCTTACTTCACAGCCAAAGTCCTATCCCTTGTGTCCCTATGTGGTCACTTGTCAAGGAGCACATTGGTGGTTTAGGAGCTGTGGGTTCACATGTGGGGCAAGGAGTGATGCACGTTCCCGACTGAGGTCTCCAGGTCCAGGCCACGGATGACTTCCGCTTATCAGTTCCCCCCGTGCTAGAGTGGCAGTCTGCAACCAGAACACCCAGTCACCTCCTTCTGTAGGTATATCAGGCAGCCGCAAGTCTCCCATATTAATTCTACAGTCTCTAGCCAGGAGGCCACTTTAGCGCTGGAGGGAAAGAAAAGTGGCCAGAGGCACTCCTAAAAAGTCTAGAGTCAGTGTGGGTGGGAACAGCTCTGGCCCTCTCCAGCAGGTGGGGATAGGATGGGCCCCTCTGCGCCAGGCATCCCTGTGAATAGGGACATTAGTCTGTAGGGTCCTTGGCTTTGGGAGACAGGGACTCACTGTAGCAGGCTATGTGGGTCTTCTATCCTGGGGCCCAGGGGTGGGGAGTCCACGATGAGGCTTGCCCATCTGGGAGAAAGTAGAATGTGCTGCCAGGGGTTTGGCTCTGGAGAAAGCTTAGGATAGTGACTTCAAGGTGATGAGCCACGGGGGCTCTTGGGGCACGCGTGGCACAGAGGGAGGATAGCTAAGCAAGAGCAAATGAATCCTAAACTTAAGTGTACAGTCGGCAGGAGAACTGAGGGCCTCTAGTTAATCCAGCTGAGGATGGCAAGAGTGGAGGCTACCCACAAAGAGGCCAAGGAGGGGGTATGAGGGGCCATCGCCGATAGGGGTTTTGTGTGCTCCTCCAGCCATGCAAGCTCCTCCAGCAGCTGGCGACGCTGCAGTTCTGGGCCAACCTTCTCGCGAATGGTCTGGTAATAGCGATTCAGGTACTGGAGCTGCAAAGGGAAGTGGGTTTAAGCTAAGCTGCGAAGAGATGAGGCCTTGGTACCATCTGGTCCCCTGCTATGGTACCAGATGGACTAGGGTCCCAGCCACTTTTAGGCCTCTGCCATTTTCCTGGGGCTTTCCAGAGACTGTGCTCCATGGTGATTGCTTAATAGTACAGTGATGCCCATGGAGAGGAGGCTACTGCCTGGCACAGGAGTAGAAAGGAAGGAGAGTAGTTATCCTCTTTTACAAAAGAGGAGGCGGGGCAGAGTGGTGAAGGAACTGTATATCATTCCATGCCTTTTTGGGGCAGAGCTCAAAAGCCCAGTCCCAGGGTCCCTAGGGGTTTACTGAGTTGGGGCATGCTGATCTGATTAGAAGGTTCTAGAAGGTTTGGGATCTCTGACAAGCTGGGAAGATATGCCCCCAACGAGTACCTAAGGTGCCACAATGTGGATCTTCCTGGCAAAGGGCAGAAGTCCTTGGAGTAGGGAGAAGAGAGGCAAGAAAGGCCTAGACAGCTGCCTGAAGATCAAGCAGCACCAACGACACTTACCTGCTCTGGGGATAGCAGGCTGACATCGATGAGGTTTCGGTCATAGGGTACAAAGGACACCACTTCAAAAGTCAGGTAGGTCCCTGGGTACTGCAAGTCCATAGAGAAGGTGAGCAAGCAAGAAAATGAGGATGCTTGAAAGACTGGCTGATGGCAGCAAGGGAACACTGCACTCAGAAGCCAGGAATGCAGGGAACTGATCCTTGCCAACGTGGGACACTGCGGCTAGGTTTGAGCCTTCCAGAGTCCCAGCCCTTGGCCAGTCCTCTTGTCCACTACTCAGCACTCTGCTTCACTGCTTCCTTCCTGGTTCGTGAAATTTAGATTAGACTCATGTCTGATTCTCAAACTGTGGCCATCACCAGTGTATAGGGAGCTCATTAAATATTTGGGTTGCAAGGACAACTTCCAAGACCCACTGGAGGTAGAATCTCTAAGGGCCTTGGAACCTATGTTTAAATGCTCAAACAATCTACTAATGTTACTTGATATCTATCTACCTACCTCTTTCTCTCTCCTCCCATATTTCTAGATAGGGTCTCCACTTGCCTAGGCTGTCTTCAAACTCACTATGTAGTATAGCAGAATCTGACCTTGAACATTTGATCCTCCTTCCTCTAACTCCTTAGTAGGATAGTAGGAATGTGCCAGCCAGCAGGTCCAATACATTTGGTACTGAGGATCAAACCCAGGACTATAACCGAGTCACATCACAGTGCCCACAGATGCCAGAAGAGGGTATAAGAGCCCAAGGAACTAGAATCCCAGATGGTTATGAACGTCCATGTGGATGCTGGGAACTGGACCTGGGCACTCTATAGTAGCAGCAAATACTCTTAACTGCTAAGTCATCTCTCCAGTTCTAAGATCTACTTCATTTTTAAAAAAATGGATGTATAAAAGTCTAAAGTAGAGCTGGGTGATGGTGGCGCACGCCTTTAATACCAGCACTTGGAAGGCAGAGGCAGGTGGATCTCTGTGAGTTCGAGACCAGCCTGGTCTACAGAGCTAGTGCCAGGACAGGCTCCAAAACTACAGAGAAACCCTGTCTCGAAAAACCAAAAATAAATAAATAAATAAATAAATAAATAAATAAATAAAAATAAAGTCTAAAGTATGGGGATATATCCTGATTTACTTAACCAGTCATGGGTTTGGGAGATATTTGCATTTTTTTTTTACTATTACTATCAATGCTACAAGTTGCTAACACTATGTAAACTTCTTAATGAACTTTCGGGACTATATCCGGATGTTTCATATCTGGTGGAGGGACAGCTGAGACACAGGCACAGAAACCTTAATGGCCATTTTGACAGATATCGTTACACTATCTTCCACCAAGTTTGCACCAACATATACTTCTCTCAAAAGAGAATGAGGGTGTTCATCATACTACCTACTCACCAGCACTGGGTGTTATCAAAGCCTCTAATTTCTACTAACCTGGTGACTGTACGTAACTTTATATGCAAGTTTTAAAGAGTCACACAAAGTGGATCCTACCATACAATACTTCTCTGTCCCTTCCTCCTCTTTTACTTAGTAGTAAACCCAGGGGAATGATATGCTATTCTATTGCGGCTTTGATTTCTACACATTTAAGGATGCAGTTGGGCATCTTTTCACATGCATTAGATTGTTGTTTGTTTTGGTGAAGTGTCTCTTCGTGTCTGTTGCCCTTGCCACCCAGTTTTGATCTTGTAGGAGTTCACAGCAAAATTAAGGATATTTATCCTTTCTTTGTTGCACATACTATACTCGAAACAGGACTTTTGATTTTGCTATGATTTTCATACAGACATTTTCTGTTTAACTTAGCTATGAACCGCTTCCCCCATCACTTCTGGGTCTTTTAAAGAAAGATCCTTTTCCACTCATGATTATAAATGAATTCACATAGGTTTTCTTCTGGGCCTTAGTGGTTCTATTGTTCACCATGAGACTTCAGTTCATCTGGCAGCAAGCGGGAGGAGGGAGTTGATCAAAGTACATGCTACCCCTGATTTCACGCAATGACTGTATGATAACAAAACCTCTTTGGTCCATCTGGGGTTTTATTTGCTATAACCATGATGTAATTTTGTTCGTTCCCCACAATGATCAGTCACTTCTTCCCTTGCCCATTTGTGGAGTGATTTCTCTCTTCCCTCCCGTGGTGAAGCATCAGTTATCGCCCCGTGTTTATGTGAATTAGAGGTTTATTTCTGGGCCGGCTGTTTTGTTTCATTATTCCTGCTGTCTGTTTTCATCTCCAGTCCCAACTTGTTTTTGTGGCGTTGGTTTATGGTAGGATTGGACAGGGCTAGTTTGCCTTATTGCTCCTCAAGCTTTCAATGTTTCCCCTAGCTACCTAGCTATTTTGCATATTTATTTTCACAAATAAACTTTACTATCATTGGTAAAGTCACAAAACTATCCACTTAACACTGAAATTGAGGTTGTCTTGGATTTATAGATTAATTTAGGGAGAATGGTATGTTCATAATATCAAGACTGCTTCCCAGAGAGCACCATTTACTTAAATCTTTTTTATGTCCCTTAGCAGAGTTTCTCTGTGTAAGTCTTTTAAAGTTTATATCCAGGTATTTCATCTTGTTGGTTACTATAATATCAAATCCTTATTTCTAACAATCTCCCCTGGTGATTATTATGTACACTGAGAACCAGTGATTAAGGACAGTGATACTGATTCACTTGGTCTGGAGTGGGGCCTGGCACTGATATCTAAAAAGACAAAATAAATAAATAAATAATAATAAAAAAACAGATTCCCAGATGATTCTAATGTGCAGCCTGAGAAATAGATTTATAAAATTCTTAAGGAGCCAAGAAAGACTTTAGATAAATTCATACTTGTACATCAAATGCCCTTCTCCTTTGGCCTTCCTTACTCCCATTCCTCTCCATTCCTCCCAGAGACAAGCTGTCCATATGTGTCTGGCCCATGGCACTTTACCTTGGTCTTTGCTTCTACCACAAGGGCCACATCTTCAAGACGGATTCCAAACTCCCCATCCTGGTAGTATCCAGGTTCTGAGAGAGACACAGAGAGATGCTAATGACAATAAGCAATGGGTGAGAGGGACTCATGCCCAGGTTGTCTGCACCAATTTTCAAGTAATTGTAGAGCCTGGCAGCCTGGTTGCCTGTGCCTTTGGCTCTGTCAGCCCCACAACTTGTTAGATGCTAGGCCTCAGATCATCTCAGGTATAACTTGGCCTCACCCTCCCTCCCTTGTCGTCTAACAGGAAAGACCAAAGATCTCACTGTGTGGACCATTGTCCTATTACTCTGGCACTTGATGGACAGCCCCGTAGTCTGGGGGTGCGCCTAGAAACCATTTCTCAAGGACAAAAAGAGAATTATGAAAATCCAGGAGGGGTGGCACATGCTTGTAGTCCTAGTACTGGGAGAAGTGGAAATAAGAGATCAGGAACTTAAGGCCAGCGTCGGCTATAGGATGAGTTCAGGGACAGCTTTGTGTTGCATAAGATGGTCTAAACCAAGGGTATGGGCAGAGCAAGCTTGGAGTAA
Source organism: Alexandromys fortis (assembly GCF_014885135.2). Taxonomy (NCBI): domain Eukaryota; kingdom Metazoa; phylum Chordata; class Mammalia; order Rodentia; family Cricetidae; genus Alexandromys; species Alexandromys fortis. The sequence continues at coordinate 539,484 of NW_026068104.1, forward strand.
AGACGTGAGAGCCATTTGGGTCTAGATCTAGGAAAGAAAGTAGCGATAGAGCTGGGGCTAAGCCTATGCTTAGCGGGACCCCTAAAGATGGGTGCATATGAAGTGCATTCCCCAAATTGCTTTACTTTGGGGTGGGATAGCGGGAAGGGAGGACTCAAGAACCGTACCAATGGAAGTGAACATGCCCTTGTTCATGGCGATGTTGCTGAGCTGGAATCCCACTGGCCCTGGGAAGGAAGATAGAAATACGGTTTCAGCTCTACGTGTCACCAACTTGGAAGTGAGCAGGTGCTGGGGAGAACAGGTAACTGGAGGGAGGCTTCCTGGGTACATCTGGAAGGACTTGTCACATTTGGAACCAGCATCCTCCAGATAGGCTTGGCCTTTTATTTCTCTGGGGTATATGCCATTTAGTCAGCAGACCTTGGTTCTCTCTCTCTGGAATGCCCATAGGCAATATTCTTCATTTAGCCTTTGGAGCATCATTCCCACCAGGGTGACCTTGGGTGGCTTGGAAGGCTCTATCTCCTAGGAAACGGTCCAATCAAGTATAGCTGAGAAGATACTTACACTCATGCACACAGAGGAAGTTGCCAATTCCATGACCTGTCCCATGACCATAATTGAGCCCGACTTCCCACAAGGCTTTTCGAGCTACAGTGTCCAACACTCTCCCTGAAAGAGAAAAGAGGTTGCTTCTGGACTATTGGTTGAAACTTAGACTGTCCACCGTGACCTTTCCTACTCAACTTCTAGGGTGATACCTGAGGAAAAATGCTCTGGAGAGGACACTGAGGTGGGATGGAGAAGGGCTGATGGATGAAGCCAGTGTCTCCGTAGCAGCCCAGCCTGACCCCTCACTATCTCTAGCACTCTGTACACTGGACTCATCACCTGGACTGATGAATCTACTGACATGTCTCCTCATGACTTAGGCCTGAGCACTTCTGACTTCCTCCAAGAACTGTATATGACTCCCGAAGCTCACACTGATCTCCCCTGCCTCTGAGAGACAGCACTGGATTGAGAGGCAGGAGGCCTGGGTACTAGGCCCAGTGCTCCCACAAATCTTATGAAGGACCCTGGGCAAGTCACCTCTCTTGGCTAGATTTTCTCATTTATGTGAGAGGGATGGGGTGTTCCATAGCCCCCCAGGATAGCCATCTGAATCCCATAAACTCAGGGCCTGCCTGGAGGCTCTGGGGTCCAGTCTGGTTTCGGAAATCTACCTGATGTAGCAGCAGGAAAGATGATTCTGGACAGATCGATGTTTCCCATCAGCACACGTGTATATGCCTCCTGGTGAGGAGAGAGGAGGAAGAGGTGCTGTGGAGGACGACAGGAGGAGCCAGGGAGCTCCCAGCTGCTTGGTCTGGGGGCAGGTGAGAATGGAGGCCCAGGTCCAGGAACAGGAGACATTCTCTTGTGTAGAGATTCCAGATTTTGGAAGATGACCAAAAGGAAGGTGAGGGAAGAAGGTGTTCCCAAAGCTGGGGCCAACTCCATATGTTTCTCTTAGGCTGATGTACGGGGCATTCCCATGTGCTGAAGACATGCTCAGAGAGGGAGTGACTGAGTGGGTGGCAGGCAGGTCTTTTTCATCAAGTCTGAAATTGTGGCTTGGCCACTCACAGACTCTCTTCTCTCTCTCTCTCTCTCTCTCTCTCTCTCTCTCTCTCTCTCTCTCTCTCTCTCTCTCTCTGTCTTTGACATAGGGTTTCTCTGTTCCTCTGTTCAGCCCTGGCTGTCCTGGAACTCACTCTGTTGACCAGGTTGGCCTCGAACTCAGAAATCTGTCTGCATCTGTCTCTGGAATGCTGGGATTAAGGGCATGCACCTTTGCGTCTGGCTCTCCCTCACCTCTTTGTACCTTGGTTTCCACATATTTAATAGTATGCTAATGGTACCTGGTTCCTGAAGCTATAGGATGAAGGAGACTGACAATGAGTATATGGCAATGGACAAATGTTCAAGCAGTTAGCCTGGTTACTCCTGTATCTCTCACAGATACACTTTCAGTTTTCTATGTAGCCAAGGTTGGCTTTGAACAGCCAATTTTTCCCGTCTCTCTACCTCCCCAGTATGGACCACCATGTCTTAGCAACTTTCTTTAGTTTTCCTAAGGCCTAAAGGTTGGGTTGGGCCTGATCATGTGACAGGGCAGGCTTCCTGTTGGGGGAGACAGATGGGCAATGGTGACCTGTTTTGGTCACTACTAGTGGCCATGTGGTTACTTCCTTTCCCCATACTCCCGCACTGGTTTGCCATCTAGGGCTCTGAAGAAGCAGCCTCCTCAATTCGCTAGCCGATGAGCTACTGGCGGCACGCACAACAGGCCTTCCTCCTCTCTGTTCCCAGCATGCTGCCTGCAGGTAAGCAGCTCCCTTGCCCACCCACCCTGGCCACTGTCCCAGGTTCCACTCCAGCTGTTTTCAGACCTGCTCTAGTTCCTCCGAGAGGTCCTCTGCCATTTTCCTCCATTAGAGATAGCTTTCCTGCCCTTTAGGCCATCATCTGTGCACTCATGAATTAACATGACAAGAAGATATGTATGGCCTGAGGACTTGGTGGTGGCCCCAGACTTTACACCGGCTTTCCTGGAACTTGTTGTGTGACCTTGAACAAATTACGTAACCTCTCTGAGCCTCAGTTTTACTCCCTCAATTTCAAAGGGCTCTTGAAGCGATCACTTGGGGGAAACTGAAGAGAGAAATTGGGGTCCAGTACTTACCTTTTGGAAGGCAGTAGGGGTTCCCCAATGTACTGTTCTGGTGATATCTGTGGTCCCATCCCTGTGGAGAAAGGGAACTAACATGTCCGACTCTACTGAGCACTCATGAGGAGGGGCAAGGGTCATGTGCTTCCCGTGCAGTTTCTACTGTTTGTTTTTACTGGGGTTTGAGTGCTTGGGATGGACTAGGACATGGCGGGAAGCAAAAGGAAGATAGAGAACGAGACTCGGTGGTACATGCTTGTAATCCCAGCATGCAGGAGATTGAGGTCAGGAAGGTTGCGCTGGAAAGTCAGCCTGGGTCACGCAGTAAGATCATGTTGGAAAGCAAGATGGCCAGCTGGGAGGAGTGGGGAGGGAGGACAGGCACCACCAGCAGAATCATAGGTCAACATCCATGCACCACAGAGACTGAGAAGAGTTCTTAAGGGAAAAGATCTATGTTCTTTGTTGAGCTCTCTTTTTTTTTTACAAATTACAGATGGGAGACTGAGGTTCAGAGAAGGGACATTATCCTAACACTCCCACGGTCACTGCCATTTGTCATCTGTAGGACACTTCCGCCACTCTTCCAAGGACAGCTGAGCCAGTCTCCTTACTAAAGATGACCTCACTTTAGTCATTAAGCTGTGAGACCATCTCCCTTTCCAAGATGTGGTAAAGCCAGACTGGAGAAAATGTTGACTCCTCCCAAGATGCTCTTTGCTATGAACATGGCTTGGAATCCCATAGAAGCGAAGCCTGAGCTAGCAGGTCCAACTCCCAATCACTAGTTCTAGTGCTTTCTCCAGGCTGCCGCTAAGCATCCCCATCCCAGGGCTCTGGGGTTTCTGGAGAGTAGGTCATGGGGCGTGGGGGAACTTCTTCCTCAGGAGAGAAGAGGAAGTGAGGTGACTATTTCCCTACCTTACCCTCTTCCGAGCATGCGCCAACCCAATACGCCCCCACAAATTTACTTCCTCTTTGCGGCCACCTCAAGTTCACACAGCATCGAACTAGAGATAAATACAGGCTGCTACGCTGAGCACATTGGCGAGCTGGATCCCCAAGAGCTGTGCGGTAAACAAGAGCCTCTGTCCTTAGTGCATTCGTTCTTCCCACAAGCTAGAAACCCGGTGCAACCAAGTGCTTAGCCACACAGTTTGAAGGGATACGTAGCTTATTCAGTATGACCGGCACATCGAACTGTACAGGTTGACGACGGACAAGAGAATCACAGCTAAGGGGTTTACTTCTTTCATCGGCCTCCATCTCTAACCTCAGATGGCCACTCATGTTGCCACTGGGAATGGGATGGGGCCGATGGCCCTGATGCAGGCTGAGTCTCGGGCTTGCATGAGTGGGTGAGAAAATGGGTATTCATGTCCGTGTAGCCAGGCCGATCTGCATAACTAGTTTGCCAACTTGGAAAAAAAAAAAAACGGACGTAAGCAAGTAGAGTCTTTTGCTAATTCCCACACAGGTGCTGCATGAGCGCCCCCATTGTTCTGATCTCCGTGTATTTTCTACTGTGCAGACACCCCCAGGGGGAATGTGAGGAGGTTGCTCAGGGCTCATTCAATGCAGGTCTGTCTGTGCTTTTAATCAAATGAAGACCTATGGCGCAGGAAAGCCAGCTTTAGGCAGCCCCTGGAAGCCCAGAATGTCTGAGTTGAGAGCTAGGCCAGGGTATAATGGAGTGTACGTACCAGTATTGCCCGCCGGAATCCACCAGATACATCTCATCTGAGGACAGCTTGCGGTGCAGCTCTTTGGTTGGGCTGGGGATGAGAATGAACACTGAGAGGGAGGAATCTGAACCCTGCACTGGACAAACGGTGAACGCGAGGATAGGGAATAAGGAGAAACAGAAGAACTCCTTCCCCACTTGGGAGCTAGCCTTCAGGCTCTCTGCTCTGGGGAAATAACTGTCTCCCAAGGGACCCCGGGAAAGCACTTGGCTCCGAATGCAGCTGCTATCCTCAACCACACTTGTTTGTCCAGCATGTGGTCAGCAAGTCCTGGATCCCCAGGGACAGGGAGCTAAGGGTCTCAGAGGCTATGTCTCAGCCATCTCTGTTCACAACAGAACAAGCCCAACAGAGGCAAGAGACTTGCAGAAGGCCCTCAGCAAAGCAGAGAGGTGCTGCGCCTGAGCTCTCTTTCTCTCTAACTTCTTGATGTATCCAAGAGGGTCTCAAGGAGCAAGGGCACAGGAAGAGGGGGGACTTCACGGATAGGGCTGGAGAGTGATATCTTAGAGGACTGAGGTATGCCTACTCTGCCACTCTCTGGCTTCCATGGGCAAAGCTTGGGAGACAGATGCAGGGAAGGGAATTCACAGACACGCTAGGTCTTTCTCTAGAGGGTATCTGAGCCCCTTTCTGTCATGCCCAGGCCAACCTGATGCATCTGGTCGCCTTGGCCCTCCATGCTTTAATCAGGCAGGCCTACCATGGTTTGCTTTCTATGGGACCAAGTATCCGGACTCAGTTAATCTTTTGGACTCACTGTGGTTGGTGGAGGTTAAGTGGACAGGCCTTTTTCTGTGGGGTCTTATGTCGTATTAATCATGGCTGTAATCAGAGAGGTCACCCAGGAGGATTATACGTTCCTGGCCAGCCTGAGCTACAAAGAGAAACCCCGCCTCCAGCTAGTTGTGGCGGTGTACACCTGTAATCCAGCACTTAAAGAGACAGAGGCAGGAAGATCAGGCGGTAAGATCCAATCTTGACTACATAGAGAGTTTGAGGCTAGCCTGGGCTATGTGAGACCTTGTCTCAAAACAAAAAGCAATAAAACTATCTCAGGCAAATGGATAACAGAAATAACTCACAGAAAGAAAGAAAGAAAGAAAGAAAGAAAGAAAGAAAAAAAGAAAGGAAGGAGGGAAGGAGGGAAGAAAGAAAGAAAGAAAGAAAGCTAGCTCCTAACAGCATCTATGCTTTCCTTAAACCTTAAAGACCTCAGAGCACCGGTCCTTCCCAAGTCCCAGCCTTTTAGGGACAAAAGTCACACTCCGGCCTTTTAATAAGGAGATTCCGAACATGGAAGTAGTTCCTTCCTTGACCACCCACAGTCCTGAAGGCCCCAAACCCTAAATGTTGACCCAGAGGTCAGAGTACCTCCTTCCCACCCAAGTCTCTCTGTGCTCACAACCACGACCCCTGCTCACAAGTTCTCTAGAAAATTCTTTGTTCTCAAGTACCTGTAATGGGCCAGGGCAGCATTCAGGCCACTAGCAGAGATGGTTTCAAAGCTGGGTCCAGAGGAGAAGTTTTCTTTCCTAGGCAGGGCAATGTGAGGAATGAGCAGAGAATGATCCTGGGACTAAGCTATGGCTGGGATAGCTTATACAGCAAAAGAAGACCCTGCTCCCTTCATCCCAGCCTGACTCCATTTGACTCCAAGCTCTGTCCTGTGACACTGAGAGAGCATTCAAGTGCAGGGAAGAGAAAAATCATGGATACCAATTCTTGGCCCTCTGCCTCCATTTTACTTACGGAAGAGGTAGTTCCCCGTCTCTGAAAAACATCCTATCCGTGTGCTATGTCTTGTACCTCAAATCTAGATGGTACAACAAGCTACCTCAGGAAGTCTCCTTACTCAAAGCTCCCGAGAGCTCCAGCCCTGCCCCCTCCAGGCCAGCCTTTTCTAGGGAGAACAAACTGCGTCTGAGGCAGTCGCTAGGGGGTGCTGTTGGGTTGTCCCGCTTCCAGCAGGGCTGAGGAATGTCTCACAACACCCCCCTGCACAACTCCCAGACCACCCACGAACCTGTCAATCTCACTTCCAAATACAAGCAGGATCTTTCTTCCTCCTAAGGGGACTAATTACTCCTCACTTCCCTACCTCCCTCCCCGCCCCCCCCCCCGCGGTGCACCAAAAGATAATAAGGTCCTGTACCGTCGTAAGTCATCAATGTATTCTGCCCCAGAAAATTCATCCACCGTGCCTTTGGGCACGTTCTTCTCCAACCAGACCAAGTACTGGATCACAACCACGGCATCCCGCACCTGAAGCAGGAAACACAACAGCGGCTGAAGCGGGCCACAGTGGCTGTCTCCTCACTCAGGGAAGAAGATCAGATAGCTGCCTGGGGATTGAGGGCTTTAAAACGGGCCAATTTCACTGGCTACTGGATAGGGAAGGATTCTCGTTAATGTTTACATCTAATCAAGAGTGTGCTCGTGTTTTAAAATGCGTTCTTATCTTTAGAAATACTTACTGAAGCGCTGACTGCCACAAAGATCGGCTATGTGGGATTTGTTTTAAAATAATCCAGCAGCAAGGGGTGGGAGGGCAGGGTCATGCCCTGGAGGGGGGTGTTTACCGATGAAACAGCGTTGGGCAGGACTTGATGGTTGTTGAAACTGGTTAATGGGGACGCGTAGGCTATTTTCTCTACTGTAGTGTATGTTAAAATTTTTCCGTAAGAAAAATTCTTTCAAAATGAGGGCTTTGATCCTAACGTTAAGAACATTCTGAAAAGTGAGCTATCCTCTTGCCAGGCAGGAACTCATTACTGCTAGCACTGATTTAGCACAGTGTTCAAAGCAATGCACGTCACCACATTTAATAGCAGCACATTTATATAGATATAAATATAGATATTTGTTGGGTGTGCCTCGCCTTCACTGAGAGTCTTCTTCAGGCTTCTCTCTGGAAGGTTAACCCATCAGACAGACCTCCCACAAGGCCCGTGCCATGGAGACTTACGTGACTGGCCTTCAGGAGGGCCTGCTCCTTGCTGTTCTTCACAGCCTTCACTCCCATTACTGGGGAGTACATCTGTATCCTGACTTTCTCCTGTTGGAAGCAAGGACCAAAAGATGGACTAGAAGCACCGCCTGGGATAAGCAGTGTTTACAAAGGACAGAGAGGACCCAGCTGGGGCAAGCCTGTGAGACAAGCTGATCTCTTTCACGGCCTCACCCTCTCCTTTGGCTACTTTGTGGATATGCAGGTCTTTCCTCATCTCTCACGTGTAGGTTTCCCTGATGAATCCTGTCCTGGTACCAGCAGGGATGCTGCAGTCCAAAGGTTGTTCTAGCAGCAGAACTGCCTTGTATGTATCAGAGCGGTTACCAGATCCCAAGCATGTCCTATGTCAGCCCCAGACATCATAAGTACTATCTCCTTGAACGCACACAGCAACTCCAACTCCGACAAGTGTTCAACTTCATGGCTATTTTTAAAGAAACAGAGATCTAAGGTCTCTGCGTGGCCGCTTAGGAAAAGAGCTCCGGGTAGTATCAAGTTCGGCTGACTCTAATGCTTCTTCTAGATCAGGCTGGCCTTTGTCTCGCTTCTGCAGCTGTACAGGCTCTGTGGACAGACACCCCTGCCTCCTCACCGCCCTCCTCTTCCTCAGCCTTCTGTCAGTGAGGCCTACAAGGGTACGCTGCGCACATTTGCTGACTGGCTAGCTGGCCCAATGGCTGAGGGACCCCATTTTAAGTTGACAGTTGCCGTGCCTAGAGCAGAAGGAAGCCAGTGACTGGCAAACCTACCTTGGGTATAACTTCATAGAGCCCATAGTTGGTATAGCTGGTACTAATCAAGATCGTCACATTGCCCGAGGCATAGGCTTTCACGCTGTCACGAACTTGACTGTAGTCCTCAAGCTGAACACACATGGAGGATATGCAGTTTGTATTCAGGTATTGTAGGGTCTCGAGGCTAAAGCGACTCTTGTTGACAAACAACCTGGGTGGAGAAGGAAGATGGGGAGCGTCCTTAGTGCCTCCCTACCAAGGACAACACAAGGAACCAGAGGCATATATTAGCCCTTTGATTCCAAAGGTCCCAGGAACTCAGCACAGGGATCCCAAAGTCAAGGGGTTAAGAACAGCCCGTGGGAAGTCTCCCAAAGAAGTCTGCTGGGGCAAGTACCCAGGCTCATGAGCTCCTGAAGGTTGTGAGGCCAGAGGTATTGGATAGAGTGGAGGTTGGAGGAAATTCACAACAGGAAGTTGAGGAGAAGCTACCTGATAGACGAGTCCGTGAGCAGTGTGTAGGAGTAGAAGAAGGGATTATAGGGGATGTCACTGCTACGAAGGTTGAAGAGCCCTGGAACAAAGAATTGATGGCACTTTTTGAGGCCATTCTTCATGGGGGCAGGCATTTCTGACAACTATGTTCCACTGTTTGCTTTGGCCACAAGATGCTTGTGGCATTTGCCTCTGGTTGCTTCTCAGTCTTCTTAGAGATCTTTGAGATGCTGAAGAGAGCTATGGATTTCTCCCCCCATAAAATGTCGATAGGGGACATTCAGCAAACATTATTGGTGCAACCTCCAAATGTGTGAAGCCCAACCATAGGAACTGAGCAGAAAGCCCTCGAGTCATGTGGGGACAGAGTAGGGTTACTCTGGCTGTCAAAGCTGGTGTTTTGAGTGGCCCGGATGACAGCCAGGGCTGCTGGTGGCTTTGCAGGCTTTCTTGCCCCTAAGGAGACAGAATCACCATGTTGTTCTGCTCAGTCCATTTCTCGGATGGCCCATGGGCTTGCCCCACGTGCTTGGAGCTCCTTGGCCTCCTTATTCTGCAGCCCTGAGAAGCTGCTCCCTTCCCCCTCTGAGTTCCTATGGCCCATGACCGTGGAGCTTATATAGCAGCTGGTGAATATGTTGCTGTTTCAGGAAGAGCTGTATGCTGCAAGGCCCAGGAGGATGCTTGGGACTACAGGACCCACTTGCACTCCTAAATCCTCACTCACAGGCTGTCTCATCAAGTGCTGATAGAAGGAGAGCAGTTGGAGCCATGGTATGGTTCTTCATGTAGCTTCGGACAGTGGATACTTTTTCCTGCCAAGTGCTCCCTAGAAGCAAAGGAATCCAAGAAAGTATGAGTGACATACCTTGTCTTTGGCACAGGGCTCTTGGCAAACACCCTAAGGGTAGTAGTTTTCCTTGTTTTCCCTTCTGGTGGAGGAGATGGAACCAATGGCCTTGAACATTGGGTCAGTTCTCAGTGACTGAACTACTCCAGCTTGCTATGTTTCCAAAAGCAGTAGAATTCTATCTTCAAACAGTTGGATTATTAATGATGTGGACCTTGGACCCAGATGAGGCTCCAATAATTGTCCTGCTATTTAGTAGCTGGATGTGATCTTGGGCAAATTCCTTGACACCTCTGGGCCTCATTTTGCACATCTGTTAGATGAGGGTATATTTTAACAGTAGTACCTACCTCAATTGGTTTGCTACAAAGATCAAGTGGATTGACATTTATAAAGCTGAAGAAGGGCATTAGCTAAGTCTCACACTGCTGTTTTGATCTGTCAATAAACGTAAAGAAGGAACAGAAGAGCTGCTCTAGATAGGCAAAGGGAGAGAAGACTTCCCTGTGGCAACTCCAGCGTTCAGGAAGTCATAGACTAAATCCTTCTTGGGCATCGCTTGAATTCTTACAGGTACCATCTTCCAGATAAGAAAAGTGAGGCTTCAGAGAGGTAAAGTTGCTTGGCAATAGTTTCATTGCTGAAGGGGTGGAACTGAGATTTAAACTCATGTCTGTGTGATGGGGCTGGCCCACAGTCCTAATCTGAACAAATACTAAACTCTTCTATCAACATTTTCAGTCTTCTAAGTGGTCTCCAAATTTGTCCAGTACTGTCCTTTCTAGAATGCATGCATCTATCTGGGTTCCAGGAGTTCATTTTTCATCTCCTATGTCTGCCTTCTCCAAGGCACATAAAGTCTCTCTCTAGACAGTACTGGGGAAAAAAATTGGCAGAATGTCATAAGCATCAAGACTCCTGCTTGGGCCCAGATACAGACGTGATAACAGTGCTATTAAAAACTTTATGTAAATGGGTTAAACTAGAAGCAAAAACTTTGAGTATTTATACTTCTTAGGTTTGTTTTAGTCTGATAAAACAGACAAAAAATATCATTTTAGCCTCCATAAAGTACACAATTCAGCTGGCTTCCAGTCCATTCCCAGTGTTGTGCAACCATTGCCAGTATCTAATTCTCAAACATTCTCAGCATCCCCAAAGGAAACTTTGTACCCATTAAGGAGTCACTCCCCATTTCCTATCCTTCCAGCCCCAGGAACTCTCTAATCTGTTTTCTGTCTCTATGGAGTTGCCAATGCTGGGTGTTTCATATGAATGGAATCATACAAGATGTGGCTCCTTTCACTTCAAATTATGATTAAAATTCACGAGCATTTCTTGGTATTGTGGCTCATGACTCTAATCCTAGCACTTGGGAGGCTGAGACAGGAGCATCACTGTGAGTTTGAGGCCAGTTTAGGCAATAGAGTAAGTTTAACGCCCGTCTGCAGAGTGAGACCCTGTCTCAAAAGCAAAACAAAATAAAACCAAACACCCTTCCCCCCAGCAACTTATAAATCACAAAAAGAAAGATGTGTGGAAAAGATCCATTTTGGGAAAACAAAACCACATATAAATGGTCTGGTGTGTGAGTGGCTAGCTTTGCACATGCCGCTCTTTGCCTTTGCCTCTCCACTGCGCCTTTAAAACCTACACATGAAGAAAAAGCCCTCAGCCCTGTGGGGACAGAGTAGCGCTACTCTGGGTATCAAAGCTGGGACTTTGAGTAACCCCCATGACAGTCAGGGCGGCTGTGTGTGTGTGTATGGCTGTTTTGCCTGCATGTTGTCTGTGGATCACGTGCATACCGAACTTGTGGGGTCCAGAAAGAGGTGTCAGATTCCCTGGGACTGGAGTTACACATGGATGTGAGTTACCTTGTGGGTGCCGGGATTCGAATCCACATCTTCTAGAAAAAACAATCAGTACTCTTGCTGTTGAGCCCTCTTCAAGCATCACCCCATTTCTGCTCCCCCCCAAAAAAAAACTTTCTTAAGACAAAAGGCCCATGATTTTTGTTGTTTATTTGGTAGTGGAAATGAGGAAAATACATTTTTGTCTAGGGGTCTTGAAACTTAACTCTGTTCTTTGGCTTCTGGGCTGAACTCTGACTCTAAGTAGCTTTTCCTTGAAGAGTAGTGATGCCTTAGCATCTCCTAGCTTATGGGAAGTGACAGAATCCATGTGACTTCTGTTTCAATCCCTGGGAGCCTTTTTTTTTTTCAAAGCCCTTTTATCCTCACGTTTCCCCGGCACCATGGTGGCCTTTGATGTCTGAGGAAGGTGAGTGGTTTTTATGATCAAATACTCATAGCTAGCCAGGCTCTTTCGGAACTAAGCCAGGGTATGCACAGAGATGATTCTGCCAGGTACACGGCAACACAGAAAGAAGTTGGACAGCGCTTCTGCTTGTTTCATCAGAGCCACGATTTTGAAATTCCCCTCCTGCTTCCCTAACTCCTCTCTAAATCAGAAGTAATATCTGGGATTGTATGTGGAAGGGGGGGGGGGTTCCTCAGATTGCCCAATGTGACGAGAAATGCAACTCCACTGGCCCATTCAGAATTTCCAACGAGGAAAAGGTAGTTAGTGAGCAAGATCCTGATTCATAATCGGTCCCCTGGTCTTGGTCAGGATTTAGTTATTGCTTACAAAAATCGTAATGCAAACTGATCTTTTATATCAGATTAAGATAGTGCCAATGAGGTCATAGTTACAGATGTGAGAATTTTCTGGGTCAGTTAACCTTCTTTTGTGGTCCAGCCAGAACCTGAACCCTCTTCTGTGCTGCAGGCTGACATTGAACTTACTCATTCGTTTCTTCTGTCCAAGTCAGTCGTGTCCTGAATCTAAATTTCTCCTTAGAGTAGAACCAGAAGTAAAGGGCCAAATGACTCCATCAGTTCCCGCTACCAGATAAACAACTAAAATCATGAGCCTTGTCTCTTAAGGGAGGTTTTTTTTTTTGGTGGCGGGGGGGGGGGCAGAGTGGGGTGATGGCTGGAGAGGGCTCAACAGTATGTGTACTCATGGTTCTCTCAACAGGATGTGGATTCGATTTCCAGCACCACACGGCAACACATGCCCATCTGTAACTCCAGTCCCAGGGACTCTGACACCTTTTTCTGGACCCCATCAGCTCTGTGTGCACGGGACACACAGACAACATGCAGGCATCTATGCACATAAAAAAATACTACTGATGTCTCGGGAAAAAAAAAAAAACCAAACAAATAAAAAACAAAACCTGAAACAATTTATTTTAAAAGAAAGTTTTTTTTTTTTTTTTTTTTGGTGTCAAACTTTCTTCAACTCTTTCCTCCCTTTCTGCCGCCTCTTTCTTCTAGCCCCAATACTGCTCATTTCTGTGTTTTCTAAATATAGCCTCAGCACCTTTGGACTCAGTGAGGAGAGAGACAAAGAAATTGTACATTTTAACCAAGTATCTCAGGTAGTTTGTCAACCATTACTTTGTTGCCTTGGTTACTGATGTTTTCAGGGAAAAAACACAGGCAGCAGCACCGGGGACCCATGCTGGGAGGGACCTTTGTACATTTGGGGAAGGACAATAGGCTTATGAAATCACCTGTAAATTCTTCTGGCAGGGCATAAATAGGTTGGCTTGGCAATGGGGGCCTCTCTGACCCCCATGCCAGGTCCACAAGGTTGGTTGTAATGGATACCAGGTGTCTTTTGGAGCCTTGGAATTCCAGATCAAAATCCTCCCAGGAATCTGTAGAGACAGGAAGGTGTCACTAGCCCCGTGTCCGTTCACAACTCAAGGAAAACTGATAAAAGCAAAGTCAATCCTGCAGTCTTGCCTTTGCTTAGCTCCTATGGCTCGAGCTGTCCAAAGCCTGTCCTAGGCTCTGGATCCTCTGAAATGCACATCTCTTCTTCTCAGACAGTGTCTTCCATCTGTCTCTTCCTGATTCCCAAACCTAATTGTCCTGCTCCACCTCAATACTGTCCACTGTCAACTTGCTAATCTTGCCCTTCTCAGCCCCACTCCCAGTTCCAGCACTAAGGATCAAATCCAAGACCTTGTGGATGCTAGGCAAGAACCCTAATCTGTGTATTTTTTAAAGAGTCAGTAACTGGGGACAGTCCCTGTGAGGTATATACCATTTTTATTAGGAATGAATGTCACCATTCGGAGGAAGGGTAATGTTCAGGGCTTTGGAAAGGAGTTAGCTTGGATGTTTCGGTGCCTATTCATGAAATCTGTCTTTGATGGTATGGGCTGTCCAGCTGTCTGGGGCCCCAGAACTTGGAGAACTATTTTCTATGGGATCCTGTTTTTCTCAAAGGCCCTGTCTACACTTTTTACCCTTCTAAGCTACCTTCTAGAAAACGTTTTCTAAGAGATCCCAAATATCATAATTGGTAGAGTCCCAGGACCCAGGGATGATTCTGGGGTCAAGGAGATCCAGACATGTTTATTTACCCACTGGGTCTTAATTATTCCAGGTCTTCTAGGTTGGCTTTTGGCGTTCATTGCTTTCTTGGTAAAGTTTGTATTAATTCCTTTGGCATATTTTAATTACACAATGCATGAATATTTCTTTGTTGTAAACTATTTCTACAGGCACAACTTCAAGATACCTTGTGGCCATATTGCACCTCTTTCTAAGTAAATATGTGTGTGTACCTCCCAGGAGGCTGAGCCACCCTCCTTGGCAGCTCACACAAATCCAGAGACTGAGAAAAAAACATACCAACAGACAAGAGGAAGGGGTCAAAGCCCACTCGCCCTTCAGCAGGGACTTCAGCAAGGACCCAGGAAGGAATGTTACCTACAAGATGGGAGGGAGCACAAAAGTCACTTCCCAGACCAGCATCAGACCCCATCGCCAGACTTCTGTCTGCGACAGTTCTGCCACTTGCATTCTTTATATTTGCTCAAGATGGAGATTCCCTCGTCCTGCACTTCCCACAGGGGCCAAGTATGACCTTGCAGACAGCCACTCACCTGTATTTTCCCCAAACCTAGTCTAGGGTCCAGGGCTCAGGGGACAAATCAATGTGGGCCTTCTACCTTCCCTATGGAGTTCCCAGTTGCAGTCCATCTGCCTCTCGGCCTGAGTCCAGTAGCGACTATCGGTCCAGAGAGCTGCCTTCCTCATGGTCACCACAGCAACACCTGCAGCAGATTAGAGAAGTCTAGCAGTGAGGGTGAAGATGAAAGTGAGGGATGTGACATTGTTGGGTGTGTAGTGAAGTACCGGCTCTGTCACAGGGACCTTTGGAATGAACTTCTCTCCTCCACTGGGAGGAACAGAGGTAGGAGATGTTCAAGAGACATGCTTGGGGGAAACCTACTGAGAGAGCGCTGCTGGCAAACCAGCTCTGGTTTGTGTTGTAGGCCCCTATAGAGGGCCTGTAAAACGTTGAGTAGGAAAAGAATTGGGTTGGCTTCTGCTGGCCCAATGGAGCTAAGGCTGCACATAGTGTTCTCCGGAAAGGTGGGGGCTGATAAAGACATTGGACTAGGCACCGAACTGAGGGCTGGGAGGGGGGGGGGAAGACGGGTACAGCTGTGGTAGAGAGTAAGGGTTCATAATGGGGGAGTCAGAGCACCTTGAGGCTCAGGAAAGACTGTGAGGATCAACAAAGAAAACTGCCTTTAGTTAAGGGATCAGGATAGGAGGACCCTGCAGAACCCGAGACAAGACAGCATTAAGAACCTCCATATCTCTGTCTCATTTGGCCTTGTAGAGTGATGTCTGAAAAAAAAAAACCCTATCAAGTAAAAACTTTATTCCAAATGAGTTATTATGCAAAAGGATGAGCAGGGTTCTTGTCAAGAGATGTGGAAGTAGCAATTGCTTCAGAAGCTAGGTCCAAGGAGCCTGGCGGTGGGCCTGGCTGTGGCAGAGGCAGCAGAACAGAGAAGGAAGCCAGGAGGGCCAGCTCCTGTGCAGAAGTGTGGCCACGGGGGGTATCAGATATTTGACCTGGGAAACGTGCTGGGTTCATGAGGGAGAATGAGAGTGAACACCAGCCTATGGTCCTGGTCACTGAGGAACTGGCCATACTAGGTCCCCTATGATCAGGTCAGGTCTAACAACAGAAATGATGAGAGTGGGCAACAGCTGTTACCTGCGGTCCCCGAGAAGCCTGAAATCCACGCTCGCCTCTCATCTTGTTTGCCGATATACTCGCTCTAGAAAGTCGACAACAGCATCATTAGCTTTCCTCGTGCCCAGCGGAAGGCCCCAACTGCACTGGGCTTTTCCCTGTCTTGCCAATACCTGGCCCTTCTTCTAGAAAGCTCCTGTGACTCCTTCAGCATACCAGCTTCCCCGCCTTTCAAAAAGTGTGTCTCTTGGGTTGTCAAGCCCACAGCGTGAGACTGAACTTGATCACACCAGATTGTTCTACAAAATGTACGGCCATGATCATAATGCAAATTCAGTATGGTCTTGGGCCATGCCTCTTGGTATTCCCCTTCAAATATCATGTCTTTCTCCCGAGTCTATCACACTACATTGGGTACTTCATAAAGAACTTCTGCACCGGGCTTTATACACCACTGGCCAGTTAGACATCCATATCCATGAATTCTGCATCTGCAGCCTCCGTCAACCTTAGCCTTGGTGAAAAATATTGGAAAAATGGTACAGTATTTGGTATATGCTTTTATTGTCATTATTCCCTAAGGGGAACTGTAGGGTAGCATTTATATAGCATGTGAATTGTATTTATTATAAGCCTTCTAAAGATGATTTAAAGCACAATGAAGGCTATGACTTTATTATATGCAAACACTATGTCATTTTTTATATAAGGGAGTTGAACCATTTGGACTGTGAATACCGGGAGATGACTTTGTTGTTTCTCATCCTTGAAGATACACCGTTGTTATTTTGGTTGAAAGAAGTTTGGATACTTAGTCAAACTTCTTAAGCATCCCCAGCAGGTCAGAAATTAATTGAAGCAGACACACTGACCTAGAACATGCCTTTTCTTCTAGCTGGCTGGTGAGGAGCTAGATGAGGTAGAGGCAGGGCTACTGGTGAAAAAGGGTAGTCTGGGTAGGCTGCCGTGCTATTTGGGGAAAGTAGGTCATGTACAGACTGGCACCTTGGCTTCTGTCTGTTCTCTCCCTTAGTCTTCTCCCCACGCTTGTATAGTCTAGCACTCGGTCATTTCACTGCTCTACCAGGCAGGGTCTAAGACAGCCTGGACCAGGAGGGAGCTTAGAATTCTTCCATGCCCATTCTTTCTGGAGCTGTCATCTGGGAAGTGTCAAAATCTCTTCTGAAGTTGTTTTAATTTTCAACACTTTGTGTGTGTGTGTGTGTGTGTGTGTGTGCGCATGCACACCATCTCCCTAGCCTCAAAGTTGTTTTTATAATGTCATTTCTAGAGGCCCTGTCTTTCCTCCAATAGAGAAAGGTATATTCTTCTTTCAGTTGACCTTAAACTAGTGTGAGCAAGCTTTCCAGTCTCAACCTTTTCACTGGGAAATGCTTTCTCCATCTTCAGCTTCCAACTCTTGCTAGCCTCTTGGTTGTGGCTTGTGCTTAGAGGCCAACAAGCCCAAGTCTGGGAGAAGGAGAGGGTAAAAGGGAACAGAGGTTCTCACCATGTGTGCATCTGTGTCTGGGATGATGTAGGCAGAGAGATTCCAGGCCTGGATCTGCTGGCGGAGGGCCGCGAGCCTCATTGTTGTGTTTACCGCACTAACTGGCAGGAACTGATCGATAACAGGAAGACATTGAAACATAGGCATTGCTTAAAGTAAATGATACCTAGGACGTTGCCTCTAAGGCAGTCCCCAGCTTCTCCTGAGGGTCTGTTTAGGGGTATTTAGGCTATATTAAGTCTTAGAGTTACCAAGTAGTGGTGGTGCACGCCTTTAATCCCAGCTCTTGGGAGTCAGAGGCAGCTGCATCTCTGTGAGTTTGAGGCCAGCCTGGTCGACAGAGTGAGTTCCAGTACAACTAGGGCTACGCAGAGAAACCATGTCTTGAAAAACAAAAGCAGCAACAACAAAAAAACTAAACAAACAAACAAAAGGTCAGTCAGGTGTAGTGGCTGTGGTAGAGGCAGGTGGATCTCTGTAAGTTCAAGCCAGCCTCTTCTATAGAGTAAGTACCAGGACAGCCAGGATGACAGTGAAACCCTTTCCAAAACAAAAACAAAACCAGAGAGGGGATGGGGTGGCAGCTGTTAGTATTTGATAGTCTAAATTAAGAAGCCTAAGTTAAGTAGAGATGGAGGTATTGCAGAGCTTGAAGAAAGACCCTTCGTGACAATTAAGGGACCTAAATGTTCACTGGTTGTGTGGATGAAGTCTACGGGGGTTTCATCCCTGGTCCTAGGACAGGCTATGGGCAATCCCTTTGGAAATATCTTGAGAGCCCAGTTGCCAGATTTAATGAAAAAATGTACAGGCCACCTATCTGGTTAGGTTTGACTTTCAGTTAAGTAAGGGATTGTACTTATATAACTATGTTCCACGCACCACTTGGAGCACACTTTAATACCAAAATATTATCTCCTGAAATTTAAATGATATCAAGTGTTCTGTTTTTCATCCAGCAACCCTACTTTTCCAGTAGTTACCCGTTGACCCCAAATAGTATTCCTGCGTTTGTGACATGTTCCAGAAAGATCCTCTTCAAACCAGATATTTCTTTAGAGGGCTTTTTGTTGTTCAAATGAAAACCATGTTTTTTTTTTTTCTTGTTTGTTTTCTTTGCCTTCTCCTCGACAGGAGATCCAGATTTGTTTGAATATGAAAATGTTGTGGCTTGCTTATTCACTTGCTGGCCCTTGTGGCCCTCTAAGTCGCTATTACATGCAGATGTTCTATGTTTCCCCTGTGGCTCAGACTACTACTGGAGCTTGCCCACTTCCTCACACTTTGGAACCCACGCCTGCCCGGAGTTCTTTACCCTCTGTTGTTGGAACAATCGCTTTAGAGGCCAGCCGTGAAGTTGGCCACTTTCTTCCCTTTGGCTTTCCTTTGCCAACCTTGGCCTCCCTCTTTCGCTTTGTAGCTAGATCTTCTGGCTCCCTGGCTCCCTCCTTCTGTGCTTCCTTCTTCCCAGGGTCCCTCTAGAACAGCGGTTCTCAACCTGTGGGTCGCGACCATTGGAAAACATATTTCTGATGGTCTCAGGAACCCTCAATCGAACATTTTTGTTGCTACTTTGTACCTGCAATTTTGCTACCGAGTGGTATCTCAGTCCCTAAGACCAACGGAAATATGTTTTTCAATGGTCGTGACCCTCAGGTTGAGAACCACTGGTCTAGCATTTCTATTTGTATTCCTTCCATTTCCTTCCTTGCCTCTGCCTATCCTCAGTTAGAGGTCTCTCGCACCATCCACCCTCTTTCCCTCCCTCCTCATGGAAGCTCCCCAGCCCCAGGCCAAGGCAGAAGCCGAAAAGCTGGGACAATCAGTGGGTCTGAAGAATGGAACACCCATATTGGGCATGTTAGATACCCGAGCCACTGCTGGGGGACTTTAATAAGAGACAGGGTCCCCGGAGAGCAAAACTCAGAAGAAAGCCCGTAGGAGAGGCCAGCAACTGGCCACTAGGGGATGGAGAAAAGGATGGGTGGGAGGGGTATGTGGGGGATGGGGCCAAGGCCTCACCGGAGGGTTGCTTGAACAGTTTCTCACATCTTCCCTTCCAAGGGATCCAGCTTGTGGGTAACTCCAGGCACATGCTAGCAAACAGGAGACAAACCTAGGGTTATTTGGGGACCAGAGAGCTCTCACAGAGAGGAGGGACATCTTCCCTCAGCCGGCACAGCCTGTATCCCTTGAAATGCACCATGCTGGCCAGCTCTACTTGAGACTAAAAATAATCACATTTCATGGCAAATCAGGCTGAACTGGATGGCTCCCTGGGTCATGTTCGTTGACAAGTGATTGCCACTTTTGAATGGGTTTGTATTCATTACATCTTTTTTTCCCCTTCTAATCTAATTGTCTTTTTAGGGTCTAGTAAAGTGGAGCAACTGAATAAAGTGTAAAAATAGAATTTTCTTTGAAATGCCATAGAAAGCCTTGATAAATAATCACCTCTGCTTTCATGTGTGTATGCATACGATTTATTTAAACACAAGGGTCACGTGCGCCCTTTCTCACAGTCCAAGGCACTGCTTACTATTCTAGGCTTCCATTAAACATAAGACAGCAATTCATCTTAGTCGAACATGATCACCTGGCGGGGAAAGGTGAAGCAGCGTTTCAAGAACTCCTACTGTGTGCCAGGTACAGAATTCAGTAATGTCCAGCTGAGCATAGCATTGTATGCCCATATTACCAATGCTGGGGAGCTAGAGGCAGGACTTCAAGACTACCTTTGGCTGTGTCGCAAGTTTGGAGGCAGCCAGAGCTACATGAGAACCCACCTCAAAAGTTAATACAAAACAAAATAAAAATGAGCTAAGCAATGTTTGTTTTTTCAGGACAGGGTTTCTCTGAGAAATAGTCCTGGCTGTCCTGGAACTCTCTTTGTAGACCAGGCTGGCCTTGAACTCACAGAAATCCGCCTGTCTCTGCCTCCCAAGTGCTGGGATTAAAGGTGCGCACCACCACTCCCAGGTGCCACCTGAGTTTTTAAAAGTACATTCCTTGTTGGCATGTAACAAAAAATTGCCTAATGCTCTCTTTCCCAGAATGAAGTCTTATTGTCGATTGGTTACAATTGTATCTCCTTTGATAGTTGTGACAACCCGTTGAGAAATGTATGATTATACCTCTTCTAGAATAGAAGAAGTCAAGGTCCAGGTAGGTTTCATAACTTATCCAAGTTTTGCCACAGTGAATCAGTGCTTAGATGGAGTTTTGAACCCAGGCCATCTAAGGAGGCAGTCTGGCTCAGTGGTAAAGCATTTGCATACTTGAAAGAACTAAAAAAAAATCCCCACTTTTAGTTCTCAGCACCACCAAAGAAATAGGGGTTCCCTTCCCATCTTTTCACTAGGTCAGCATAGGAAATGATTCTGGAAAGTGTATAGGTGTGGAGCGGGCATGCCACAAAAGGGTCACAGTATATAGAAATGGAGTTTCCAGTTTGGGCTCTGTAGCAAATTGGGTATGATCCTAAGAAAGCACCCCAATATTCACTTAACAAAAGGTTTTAAGTGCCTACTGTAAGCCAGGCACTGAGCTGTATCCCCTTAGCTCTGGCGCTATGTGAAGGAGGCCTGGGTTAGAGATCCTTCCTGACCTGAAAGTCCAGGGACCTCTTACACTTATTTCCCTCTTTCTGCCTCTCAGCACCTAGGGCACGTACTTCCCTGAAGGTCGGGGAGGACTGAGTACAGGGAGTGGCTTCAGGAATGCTCTGCTTGAATGCCTTGGCCTCATAGACACAAAGGAAATCTAAGAAATTAATCTAAGAAAACAAACCCCTGCAAAATGGCAGCGCTGAAGGTGCCAACATAGGAAGCGGGACCTAACCAATCCATGTTCCTCTGAGCACCAAGATCTCCCCCCTCTCTCTGTTCTCTGGCGGCACAGGGATGGTACCAAGGAGATCCTCATTTGCTGGATGCTGAACTAATGAGCAGGTACTGCTGACAGAGAATAAATAGATTTCCCCAGGACCAGGGATAGCCGTGGGGAGCTGAACTGGGTACCAGATTGGAAACAAACAGGGCCCCATAGATGTGATGTAACATTCTCCCGTTGGTCTGCTTTCTCAACAAGAGCTCAACACCGACCTTTTGTACCTGCCCTGTCCTACCAGGCCTTTTCTGTCTTAGAAAGAATTCTGCTAAATCAGTGTGGAGAGAACCTCTGCCCTTCAATATCTGATCATCACCTTCAAAAGTAGATCAGATACCTCATACACACCCACACCCATCATTGATACCTGATGACCCTGCCTTCGGCAAGAATCCTGTTAAGTCGGTTTAGCAAGAATTCTCCATCCTTGGACCTTCAAGGATTCCTTTTAGTAACTTTCTGGGCAACAAGTCCTCCAGTGCTCACGGGTTCTAAATCTCTAGCAGTCTGTGCTGTGTGTGCCCCACCTGTCTCCCTTCTGCACGGCCCTTACTGCAGTCATCTTTTTTTTTTTTTTTAAAGTAATCAACCCAATGAGTGCCACAATAATTTTGTCATGGGGTGGAAAGGTACCAGCAAGACTTGATCCAAATCATGAAGGCTCTGCAGGGGGGCCTTTTCTTCAAGACAGGGTGACAAAGAGAAAAGAGGTAACCTGAGTCCTAGCCTTCACTCCAAAGTTTCCTGAGGGGAGAAAGATCAGAGCTGCCTGCCAGCGGAGGCTGGGGTGCACATACCACAGAGGAGAACAAGCCAGGGGTAGCAGTGCCAGTGGGCTTGGGCCATTGGCTCTCCAGATGCTGACGATGAGTAGATCAAGGGACTGGAGAGAGGACTGGCTTGTTTTGTGGCCTCTTCCTCCTGGCCTTTCCTGGGCAGGAGCAGGCAAGGTTGACAGCTGTGTCCTGCTGCTGGATGAAGATCCTTCTCTAATCCTTTCTTTCAGAGGAATCAGAGAAGCCGCAGAGGGAAGGCGCCTCAGGCTGCCCAGGCAACCTGTGCTGGTTTCTTGTGGCTTGGAGTAGGGTGTGAGCCTGCCCCAGGGCAGAGTCCAAAGATCTCTGAGACTGAGGAGCTACAGCTGGTCTCAATAAACCAGCTTCCTCCAGCCCCCTCTTCAGTGGCCCTATCCCAGAAGTTGCTGAATTCTGCTCTCCACCCTCCAAGAAGCTGTTTCCCATTAGCTCCTTCACATTGGATGCTGGGGACAGCCCTGCTTTTGCTTTGGGATTTTGGGATGTATTTTTCTTCCTACTTCTGCTCCTCCTCAGATCCCTCCTCTGTCAGAAAAAGCAAGTGAGTGTTCTCTCTCTTTCTATCCCCACAAGCTCTGCCGTAGCACTGTAGGGAGGTTGACTGTGGCTAGCTGGGGGGGGGGGGATACTTTCTTATAACTGGCAATATTTTCCCCACTAGTCCATCCTAAATGATACCAGGAGACCTTCCCTCGAGATCCCACAGTCCCATTCGGTTGCATATTCTGGGCTTTGCAAACTCTAAGCTCCTTAGGGACCTTGATATCTGGGAGGAATACCTTAGGAGGCCCAAAGATTTGGAGGGACCACGGGCTGCCATTGAAGAGGGAAGAAGACCTAGGAGGTGTTTGGGGGCTCTGAGAAGGAATCCCATTGACATAGCTTCCAGAAAAGAGATCTGGTCACCCTGGAAAGTGGCTCAGTAAGCAGCCGTCAGTTTCATGCCACCCCAGAAGTAGAGATCATGTGCACATGTTCTGGCTGGCTCTGGTGCGCTCGCTCGCTCTCTCTCTCTCTCTCTCTCTCTCTCTCTCTCTCTCTCCCTCCCTCCCTCCCTCCCCCTCCCTCTCTCTCTCATAGTCTGTTTCATCCAAAGCTTCATACCACACCAATTCTAAAACAACTTGTGTCGGACTCTAGCGTCCAAACACCGAGGAGGAGTCGCCCCCAGAGACCATCTCACATATCATAGCCGATGCAAAAGCATGAGGATTTTATTAATTCTGTCATGACAGGGGACCCTATGGTATGTGAGAGTCCAACACTTGGAAGAAAGGCTTTCTAGAAACTTTGGGGCCCTGAGAGCCTGGAAAGAAATTCTTCCAAGTGACAAGTCATGACTGGTTTTGATACAGGGTTTTGTATCATAAGCCTAGCCTAGTCTAGCCTGGAATTTACAATCCTTCTGCCTCAGCCTCCTGACTATTAGGATTACAGGCATCAGCCTTCATGGCCAGCTTTGACTTTATTTTTTTAATGTATTTACCTCCTGTTTGTAACCACAATAGATTTAAAGTGACTTTCAAGAGTCCATTTAAGAATGAAGTGTAACTGGGCAGTGGTGGCACACGCCTTTGATCCCAGCACTTGGGAGGGAGAGAAATGCAGATCACTGTGAGTTCGAGGGCTGGTTTACAGAGTTAGTTCTAGGACAACCAGAGCTGTTACACAGAGAAACCCTGTCTCAAAAAGCAAAGGACAACAACACAAAGAATGATAGTGTTCCTAGCATGCATGTGGGAGAGGATCATGAAGTCCCACTCTTATCTGAGGAGCTCTTGGTAATTGATTGTTGTTATGGGAGGGAGCATTTTTTTTTCAGATATGTAGCCCCTGAGAGGCTAGCCATGCTTCAGTAGATGGTCCCTCACTCATGCACATATAGGCAATGCTAACTGAATTCAGTAGGTTTTTAAAAAAGTGCAAGAAGTTGGGAGGGAAGAGTGGTGGGGTGGGATGTTGTGGAATATTATTTTTACTGGGCAAAGATGTGTTGCATTTGTTTATGCTGCAGAATATTAAACTGTGTAATGGTGTGTTACTTTTGTTCATGCTGCATTTGTTTAATGATGTGAGCATGTGTGTTTAATTATGTGAAGATGTGTTGCTGCTTCACCTTGCCTGCCTAAGGCACCTGATTGGTCCGATAAAAAGCTGAACAACCAATAGCTAGACAGGAGAAGAACAGGCAGGATTGGTGGGCAGAGAGAATAAGTAGGAGGAGAAATCTGGGATCAAGAGAGAAGAAGGAGAAAAGAACAGGGTCAAAAGTCATTTGCCACTGGCCAGCCAGACACAAGAAACAGTGAAAGTAAGATATACAGAAGGAAAGAAAAGTAAAAAGCCCTGGGACAAAAGACAGAAAAAGAGAAACAGGTTAATTTCACTTCAAAAACCTAGTTAGAAACGAGCCTGAACAAGTCCAAGCATTCAAAACTAATAAGCCTCCATATCATGATTCCCTGGGAGCTGGTTGGTGGCGTAAAAGAAATAGCCCGATGCAGTGAGACAGTAGAAGCATTGGAGGGAGACAATGAGGATAAACTTTGTCAAAACACATTATATGCATGTATGAAATTATTGACCAATAAAAACAATGATGAAGTAAACTCTTTTGTAGAGGGAAAGGGGGAGCTTCCTGGGACTCCCTGACAAGGCAGAATAAAAATAAATGAGGAGGTTCTGTGACCTCTATCTTCAGGAGAAAATAAAATCAAAGGGCAGAAGTCCGCAACCCCAAGAACAAGAGCTGGTAGAACTCCACGTCTTTCTGTGATTGCCAAAGCTCTTGTGTTCCCCTCCACCTCTGCCCCACCCTCTCTTTCCCATTCTTTCCAGGACTGATGAAGTAGTTCCCAGAAACAGGAGGATAGAGGAAATGTCTGCTCAAGGGCAATCGCCTGCTCAGGTTGTCCCAGCAACCTCATAGGGTAAACCTGGGCTCACGCAGAGCTAGCCTTCAGGGACAGTACTGTCACTGGCAGTCTGCGTGGTCTCAGGCAGTAACTTCGCCCATCCAAACCCTCAGTTTCTTCACCTGTGGCATTCTGTCACCAAAACATGAAAGTTGTCTGGTTTGCTGAGGAGCCGGGGGGGGGGGGGCTCTTAGGAAGTCGCTGCAGCCTGCCTGCAAGAGCATGTTTGTCCATGAACATGTATGACAGCAGCAAAGCAGGGCTCAACTGCACCTTGTCCTTTCTGTTCTCGGCAGCAGGATTGCTGAAATGGCAGTTAGTGTTACAACAGCAGGACTCGGAAGGGATCTAGCCTTCAAAAGCAATCCAAGCCAGGCATCCTGGCCTCATCTTCTGAACTCTGTCCTGGGATGTCTCTACTCAGTACTTAGCCTTCCGCTTCCATCCCCTGGGACCTTGCCTTGGCCTTGGTGGTGACAATGACCTCACCTGCCTGTACCCTCAGCCTCCCTTATCTCCTTATCAAGAAACCACTGTCTTTGCTTTCAGTATTTTGGGGACTTGACCTCGACTATTGGCTACAGTTCTGAAGTGGAAAGCAATAATTCAGGATGGGCAGGGTGAATGGCCAAGGGTCCTTTGTACCAGAGTTCTTGGAGACCCATGAGTCACACATACAGTCCCCCTGTGTCCTGCACAGACAGTTCGCTTCTGCTGTTGCGTCTTTGGACTTCAGACCTCACTAAAGGCCATGTCCTGAACCTGGAGAAGTTGATTTACAGGGTCTCTCTTCGCCACGCCATCCTTTGCTTTCTTCCTTACCACCCCAGATTCTGACCTGGATCTGCCCTTTCTATATCAGAGCAAACAAACAATAAAGAACTCAAACAAACAAACAAAATCACATTTTATTTGAGCATTAAAAACCCACAAAACTTACTGGGCAGTGGTGGCGCATGCCTTTAATTCCAGCACTCAGGAGGCAGAGGCAGGTAGATCTCTGTGAGTTCAGGGCCAGCCTGGTCTACAAAGCGAGTTGCAGTGTCTGTTACACAGAGAAACCCTGTCTTGGAAAAACAAAAACCAACCAAACAAACAAAAAAACTCGAAACTTTCCCTTAACCCTCTACTTCCTTAGTTTTTCCTTTCCATATCACCTATCCCTGAGGGCAGGAGCTTGCTGTTATAAAATTTTGTCTTTGAATGTTTTGATTCAGGACAGAGGGTAGGAGAGCAGGATTAACATGGATTTGTTAACAATAAACCCCAACAATGCACGGGCCAGCCTCCCCAACCCTCTCTCAAAAAGAATATAGTGAATGGGGTGTTTTTTTCTTGCCTCTGGGGGTTTCCGGGATGCTGTTGTTGCTCCTTTCTTCTTACCTGCCCCACAGCAACGGAAAGCTACCTTGCTTTGAACTTGGTGATGTAGGTGCTTTGGGAGGCCGAGGCCCAGGAATTGGGAGGCTCAGGACACATGTGAGACTTCTGTGTCAAAATGGTTAAAAAACGTGTGTGTGTGTGTGTGTGTGTGTGAAAGAGAGAGGGGGGAGGGAGGGAGGGAGGGAGGGAGGGAGGGAGGGAGGGAGAGAGAGAGAGAGAGAGAGAGAGAGAGAGAGAGAGAGAGAGAGGTCTCCGTGGTAGGATACTTTGCCTAGCATGTGCAAATTTCCAGTTTTGCCCTCAGTACTGTGTGGGGAAAGCAAGGTCAGCAAAAGCGTGCTTGTGTGTAATGTGTGTGTCGGTGCTGGTGAGCACTGGGAGGGGATGGTCAGAGGAGACGGACAGAGTTCACTTCATGGACTGTGATCTTCGGATTATCTCGTAAGGAGTGTCATCTCCTTACCCGGACAGTAGGGCTGCAGAGATAATCACTTCTCCTGCCAGAGAGCATGGTGGCTGTTCCTTTGTTGTGGCTGGTAGATTGGGGGAGCAGCTCCGCTCTGGCACCTCCTAACTGCTTATGGCTGTTCCGTGCTGCCAGCTAAAACTGTCACCTTTTCTTTTTTCTTCTTCCTCCTTCTCTTTCTCCTCCTCTCTTCCTGTTCTTCTTCCTTCCTCTCCTCTCCTCACGTCTCCTCCTCTTCCCCTGCTCTCTCTCCTCTTCTCTTGCCCCTTTGCACTATTGGTGGTTATGGCCTTAGAACTAGTTCTCCCCCCACCAGTTAGTTTGGCTCCATTCTGTGTGTACAGAAAGAGTCAGGTCTTGAGCCCGGGCCGAGTTCTGTGCTTAGCCAGGCATGTCCCAAACCTGTGCTGCCACTTCAAGGCCCTCACATTGCATAAGGATACTCGGCTAGAGCACCACTGGGACTTGGCAAGATCCTAGTTGGTTTCCCTCAAACCTCCATTTGGTGGCCTTTTGGAACTTTGCTGACCATCTGTCCTCTTTGGTAGCCAGCTAATTTTACTTCTCAGCCATCTTGTGCCATCTTTCCACCATTTCCACCCCAGCCATGCTACCTTTGTGCTTTTCTAAGGGTCTTTTCTTTTTGGTTTGGCCCTGTCAAGTCCTCCTAGTCTCTCTTCAAGTGCTGCTCGCTCGGGAAGCTAGGTCGGCCCTGCCTGTTATGCCTCGACCTGTCTTCACCACAGGTCCTGTCGTCTGCCTTCCGATATCTCCCCAGTCATGAGGAAAAGCATGGTTACAAGTTTATGGGTGCCTCTTACTAAAGCGTGTCCACCTGGACAATACCTGTCAATGACCCTTTGGACTTCTTTCGGCCCATGGTTCTTCGGTTCTCGGCCCTTTCTTCTTCACACATCCTTAGCCCCTAAGCCATAGGAGCATATAGGGCTTTGGCATTGCTCAGAATTGTTGCCCTCTGACTTTCTGAACTCCAACCTCTTGTTTTTTGGGCACATCTTGCTATCCTTGGTAATAGACCTTTGGCCCTTATTCTTCCCACACCTGACTCTCCACCATGCCACATCTTCCTCTGTTTTACCTATGATGTTTCTGTCCACTCGTCAGCATCCTCTCGTCTCAATATCCTCCTCATTTGGTTCAAACTAATTTTTCCCTCAGTCCAACCCATGTATGGTAGTTTGGAAAAAAATGGCCCCCAGAGGGAGTGGCATTATTAGGAGGTTTGACTTCGTTGGAGTAGGTGTGGCCTGGTGGGAGGAAGTGTGTTACTGTGGGAGTGGGCTTTGAGGTCTCCTTTGCTCAAGCTATGCTCAATGTAACACATGGTTGCTTCCTGTTGCCTGCAGATCAAAATGTAGGACTCTCAGCTCCTTCTCCAGCACCATGACTGCCTGCATGTTTCCCATCATGATGATAATGGACTAAATTTCTGAAAATGTGAGGCATCCCCAATTAAATATTTTTCTTTTATAAGAGTTGCTGTGGTCATGGTGTCTCTTCACAGCAATAGAAACCCTAAGACACCATGTAACCCCACGACATATAACTCTTCTGTTCCTTTATCCATTCATCCTAACAATGCTCCCACCCCAAGACCCTTGCACACTCCATTCCTACAAATTAGATGTTCTTCTGTGTATATGTGTGTATGTGTTTTTGAGAGTGTATGCACATGTGTGTGCACATGCAAGCGCACCTGTGTGCACACGTATATGGAGGATAGACATAGATATCAGGTGTTCCCTTTGATCACTCATCACTGTATTATTATTATTGTCAATGTTATTATTATTATATTTGCATTGTGTATTAGAGAGAGTATAGTCATGTGTGTTCCATGGTCATCAGGTAGTCATCAGAAGATAACTTTTAGAAATTGGTTTACTCCTTCCCCCATGTGAGTTCTGGTACTAAAACTCAGGCCATCAGGTTTGCATACCAAGCGCTTTAATCCTCTGAGCCATCCTGCCAATACCATAATTTAATTTTTGAGACAGGGTCTCTCACTGAACCTTAGGCTCATCACTTTGGTTGGCCTAGGAGCTCCAGGGATCTGCCTGCCTTCATCCTCCCCCTTGGCTGGGGCTATATATGTGTGCCACTGAACTTAGTCTGAGCTCAGGGTCTCATGTTTGTATGTCAGGCATTATACCAAATGAGCCATCTCCTATCCAGGAATACTCTTTTTCCAGAAACTCCTCCTTCCCTGCATACTGGGTTCTGTTCATATGTCACCTCTGCATGGAGGTCTTCTCTGGTCTCCATGCTTCAGCAGTATTTCTGTCATCATTTATCCTTTATTTTAATTACTCCTCAGAGCATGTACTATTTACTTGGCGTTATATTATGTATTTTTGTGTGATTTTGTCCAATACTATATCCCAAGGCCTAGAATACGGCTGCCACTTAGTAGGCAGTGGAATAATAAATATTAATTGAATGAGTGTGTGAATCCCAGGGCATTTGAGCCATCTGTCTTCTCCATGGGAGAATACCTTGTAGCTCTGAGATTGAGGCCACTTCAGCCTCACAGCCCCCAACGTTGGCGGGCCTCTTGATGCTGCTTGGCAACCTTTTTACTTAATCCTGGGTCAGCTCCATTTCCTGTTGCCTTCGTTAGCAATTCCTGAGGCTTACCCCCATCCTTCAAGCTCGACTCTGCTTGCATTTCGTGACTAATGACCATTTGGATTGCTTGTGACTTCGCATTGTTATAAACAGGTACAGCCATAATCTGTGGGCATACAGAAGGATTTATCTAGGATCCATATCTAGAAATAGAAAATGTACATTTTCATTTTAATGGATTCTGCCAAACTGCCCTTCAAGAAAAGCTGGGCCAGTTCACTTTCTATCAACAGAGTATGAAAATAGCTATTTCCACAAAGTTGTCAATGCTGGATCTGATCAAATATTTTATTTTATTTTATTTATTTATTTATTTTTGTTTTTTTGAGACAGGGTTTCTTTGTGGTTTTGGAGCCTGTCCTGGAACTAGCTTTTGTAGACCAGGCTAGTCTCGAACTCACAGAGATCTGCCTGCCTCTGTCTCCCAAGTGCCGGGATTAAAGGCGTGCACCACCACCTCCCGGCTGATCAAATATTTTAAATAGTTATCATTTTTTGTGTGTATGTGTGTGCATGTGTGCATTGGGTATCTAAAAATACTCATTTATAATTTCTTTTTTTTCTTTTAGTTTTTTTTTTTTTTTTTTTAGATAAGGTTTCTCTGTATAGCTTTGGAGCCTGTCCTAGAACTAGCTCTGTAGACCAGGCTGGCCTTGAACTCACAGTGGTCCTGCTTGCCTCTGCCTTCTGAGTACTGGTATTAAAGGTGTGCGTCACCACCGCCTAGCTCATTTATAAATTTTTATGGTCTGTGACTTACTTCAAAAATGTTACCCTAAATTTTCTTATAGAGTTTTAGATTTGTGTGTGTGTGTGTGTGTTTAGCTTATTAATTAATCCATGTGGACTTTATCTTTAGATTTGATAAGAAGTACAAATCCAACAATATTTTGGGTTTTTCCTCAGTTCTTACAATTGTCCCCAAACCATTTATTGACTAGTGTGTCTTTTGCTCTGTGATTTACAATGCCTTGCTCGGCATGTATTATAACTGAACATACTCATGGGACTACTCTAAGCTCTGGCTTGTTCCATTGCTCTGTGTTTTTGCTAGCTAGCATCCCACAGGTTTGTTGGCTGTAGCTGATGTTGTGTTTTGATAGCAGGTAGTACAAGCCTTCCTCTGTTTTTCAAATGCTTCTTTGTCATGCTGCATAATTTATTCTCTACATAATCAGCTCATCAGCTCCTATGAAAACCCCTATTATTATTGGAATCAAGATAGCTTTAAATGTTTGGAACATATCAGGAGATATGTTTATAAAACACTTTTTAAAATCTCCGAACCAGTCTATTTTGGGGCTATTTTTTTTTTTTTTTTTTGCTTTTCTTTGTAAAGTTTCCCATCTTCACCCCAACCCTCGGTGGTTAGGTTTTTAGTCCCGGCCACCGCACTGAAAATACTCTTGTAGTCACCAGTGGCTTCCCATAGTGCTCTTTAATTTGTGACGAGACTCGCTGTTTGAAATGTGGCAGATTTTTTTTGTTGATTACTTTGAAAACTAGCAGATGGTGAAGCGAGGCTCCATCTTCCCCACCCCTGTGAGGGGCTTTTAGATTGGGTTAATTGTTGTGGGAAAACATAGTCTAAACGTGGGCAGCCCTACTCCATTCAGTCTGGGACTGAATACAGAGACGCAAGCAAGCCAAGCAGCAGCCTTCAGTCTGTCTGCTTCCCAGCTGCAGACATAATGTCATCAGCTGCCTCACGGTCCTGCTACCGGGCCTTCCCTGCCATTGGACTGTGCCCTCAGGCTGAGGAGCGGGACAAGCTTTTCCTCAAGTGTCTTTTGTCACAGCGCTGGGGGAAGTAACTAACACTATCATGACCCCCATGAGAATATCCTCATGATTTCGTCTAACTAATGACTTCCTAAAGGCTCCTTCTCTAATCCCACCCCATTGGAGGCTAAAATTTCTACCTGTGAACTTTGAGGGACGCAGCATTGAGTCCTGAACACACTGGATGAATCCTCAAGAGACTTCGCGAGTGCTCCAACTACCTGGGACTTCTGAGCTGCCCAGGAGAAAGGTGGCGTGGAGAGGTGGTGAGACCACAGGAGAGGCAGAGATGCTTAGCTAGCACCGGCTGCATGAGCTATCCCTCACCACCCCGCGCTCTGGCTCTGGCCACTTTCTGGACCGTATAAGAGACCCCAAGTTAGATGACCTCCAAGCCACAAACACTGAGAAATATCAAGAAATTGCAATGGTCTCGGTTGCTTGAAGTCATTACTTTTCCTTGCTTAGCAATAGCCTTCCTGCAATAACTAAGGGACCACTTTTTTGGGTTTTAGTTTATATTTTTTTCGAGACAGGGTTTCACTGTGTAACAGTCCTGATTGTCTTGGAACTCACTTTGAGTTTTGAGGCTGGCCTCAGACTCACAGAGATCCCCCTGCCTCTGCCTCCAGAATGCTGGTAGCATACGCTGCCTCTGCCCGGCTTAAAGGACCACTTGTTGAATATTGTCTTCTCTGTGGCAGCTGACCTAATAGAACTCTTCCCTCCTCAAAACTCTCCCCTGCTTTGGCATCCGTGACAGTTACTCCTCATTTTCTCCTTGTGCCCATGGCTGGTTCTTGCTAGGCATGGTGGCAAACGTTCATAATCCTAGCACTCTGGAGGCGGGGGCAGGAGGAACGTGAATTCAAGCCTTCCTAGGCTGCACCGCAACACCCTATCTCAAAGCAAAACAGATGACTATGTTCAAGGTTGTTTCTCAACTGTCTGCCCTTTGCACTGTTTTCTCCCGTACTGATAGCCTTGCAGCCTCAGAGCTCTTCTTTCCTGGAGGCTCGGGCACCGCTTCTGGATAATCTCGCTCCACTGCACCACCAACCCAGACTTAGCGAGCGCTCGACTCGGGGAACAAATTAGCTAGCTCATAGTCAGCAGAGCCAAGATGCATTCCTTCACTGTCCCCCACACTTACCAACATGCCACTGTTTACTCAGATGCCTGAGCCATAATCCCGAGGGACATTCACAGGTCCCTTCCTCTCCTCCATCCCCACATTCATCTAGGCCATCTCCTAGATACACGTAGAGACCATGTTCCCTGTGTTTTCTTAAGTGTTGCCACAGACCCTAACAAGCATGTCTGTCTTTACTCCCCCCCACCCCTCCAAACTGCCCTCCACGTCATGGTTAGTGGTTAAGAATGTAGAGCTTTGGAACTAGATAGACCTGCATTTATGCCTTATCTATGTCTTCTGTTGTGGCTTTGGGCGTGACATTTAATATTCTTCACCCCTAAGATGGGGGCAATAGTTTTACCTACTTGCGAAGTGGGTGCCAGCATTAGGATAACATATATGCAGCATGTAGTGGGGCACTAGGCACACAGCAAATGCTCGGGAGATGGTAGCAGAATGTGTGACATTAGGGGACCACGTGCCTGCTACAGAAGACTTGGACAATGCTTGAGAGTCCTGAGAGCAGCAAGGGCCGAAGAAACTGGCCGTTGCTCCCCAGAAGCTGGAGTCACACAGCAGAGGGCAGCAGAGGTTGATGTGATTGCAGCTCTCTGGGTTGGAGTAGGGCATGGGATGAGAAACTAAAGGAAGAGTCTGGGGAGTCCTCATCCCAAACTGGAGTTTGGCCAGCACTGTCCAGGGATAGCAGTGCCCTCGGAATCGCTTTCCTTCAGGGTCTGGGATGATGATGGGTAAGAAAGCAGAGCATCTTAAGAATAGAAGAGAGGACGGGAATTTAACGGTGGAAGCTGAATGAACTGGGCTGTTTACAAGCTATAGTTATTAAAATTGCATCAATCCTATCGATCCTATTCCCATGTCTGTTCGTATTTTCATTTTCTGAAAGTCTGAATGGACCTTCTAAGGGTAGAGTTGCCAAAGGGGATGCTCAAATGGTAGACATATTTTTTTATGTGAGGTAGATGTTGAATATACAGTACAGGTGAGCACTATGTTTATAAGGTATGGCTTACAGAAGGCTCATGAAGAAACCAGAGCTGAAGGGGAGGGAATGGCTTGCTTAAGGGCACATATCTAGAATTAAGTGTAAGCAGTAACTTGAATTGAGAAACAGACGTCCCTAAACACATACCCTCACAGTAACCATGTGAGGCACAACTAGATGCTGTACATATAACAGATGAAGAAGTCAAAACCCAATGGTAAGCCATTTGTCAAGGTCACATAGTTAATTGGTGTTGCATCCAGATGTCAATCCTGGACAGCCTGATTCTTGGGCCTGAACTCTTAACCACCCAGTTCTGGTCCTTGTCTAGACCCAGTTTTCTAGCCACGAGCCTTTTCTAACTGAGAAAACTATATGATATACTCTGACTGACTATATAGATATATAAAAAGAGGCTTGGGCATAGTGGCACATACCTTTAATCCCAGGAATCAGGTAGATCTCTGTGAGTTCAAGGCCAGGCTGATCTATGTAGAGCATTCAACATACTAAGACCCTGACTTAAAAATTATTTTACAAATCAAAACCAAATATTTACTGATAATAAATCACAAAGAAATTTATTTTAAAACAATTCACACACACATGTATGTATATGATTTTTTGAGACAGGGTTTCTCTGTGTAGCCTTGTATTCCTGAAACTTGCTTTGTAGATCAAGCTGGCCTCAAACTCAGAGATCTGCCTGCCTCTGCCTCCTGAGCGCTGGAATTAAAGGTGTGTGCAACCACTGCCTGGCTGTACTTACATCTTAACCATTTGTTAAAGATGAAAGTGGACCACTGAAATGGCTCAGTGGCTAAAGCTGCTTGCTGGGCAAACCTGATGACCTGAGTTCCATCTCCAGAAGCCACATGGTTTAAAGGACAAGCTGTCCTCTGGTGTCCACTGGCATGCTGTAGCGCACACTTACATACTTGTATATAAATGAATGTTTTAAAAAATCAAAAACAACAAAACAAAGCTGAGGTTTCGGCCAAGGGTTAGGATTCTAGAATCTCAAGGGTGTTTTTCCCCCATTCTTCTCCATTGTCTTGAAGGTAACTCAAGTTTAGGGACTCAAATTCCGGTCTCTAAGAAGATAAAATCGACAGTTTTCTACTTTAAGTGGGTTTTCAATTGATCCTTTTGTGAGGTAAATGCTGTAATTTTTCTTCTCCCATCTATAACTTACCTGTTGTGTGACATGCCTACATGTATGAACTACAGCTAGTTCATACGGAGAATGACTGCGGACATGTGTTCTGCTTTAGGGGGCTTCTTTCCCAGTCAGCCCTGCCTCTCCTGGGCTGCCTTCCTATGCCACATTGCCAGTGTAGCTCCAGGGACAGTGAAAGAAAGTTAATGTATTCCTGTTGTTCCTTTGGAAACTACAGCTCCCAGACTCCTCCTGGATTACCAATACCTGCGCACGCTGGCGTGCCCATGTGTGGGTCATTTCTCCCAGATAACCTTGCGCTTCCCGTTAAAAAGCGAGCTTCCACGAGGTCTCGTTCTCTCTTGCCCCCATCCTTGTGTGTCTCACACACCCATCCCTTATCGTGTCTCCCTCCCCCCATTAACGTGCACCCACGTGGGAGCCACGTGTCTTGTCTCTTCCTTTTGCGCGTGTCTCGTCTATCCTGTGTTCGTCTACACACCCCACCCGCCGTTTTTAAAGGAATAATAATTCCCAGTCATTGAATAATCTTCTATTCAATTGTTTTTCACGATACTGTTGCTTCTTGTTGATGAAGCAGGTATTCCTACTCAGTGCCTGTCTTCTTGGAGGGATCCACTCAGTTGTTCATAAACTCCAGAGCGCCTGCCATGTGTCATACATGATGCTAGGTTCTAGCGGTACAGAAACGAACCAAGCATGCATGCTCTATGCCCTGAGGACATTTTCCCTCTTAAATTCCTACCCCTCGGGTAGAACTAGGCATCGCCCATCTTCTCCATCACCACTGCCTTAGCTTGAGCCCTCGTCATTTGCCTCTGACTTGGAGAGCCGCAGCTGGTCTGCCAACTTCCTCCTCCCATCCCCCGACCCCCACTCCAGCCTGCACTTAGCAGAAGGCAGCAGACAGGGTCTGCCTTTGAAAACATCCCTTTCAACATGTCACATCCTTCCCCTGCTCAACCGGCTCAGAATTCTTCAATGACTCCCCACTTCCTGTCAGATTGGCTCCACATGCCTTCACCACCTGACCAAATTCAAGGAGCTATGTGAGCTGATTCTGCCCTGTCTGCTGTGTACCTAGATTCCGCATGTCCCTCTGCTCCAGCACACAGGAAGTCTACTTACTGTCATCATACTGCCAGAACATTCTGCGTATGTATGTATGTATGTATGTATGTATGTATGCATCTATCTATCTATCTATCTATCTATCTATCTATCTATCTATCTATCTGTCATCTATATATCTTGTGTCAATCATCTGTCTATCTGACAGGGTCTTGCTATATAGCCTGGGCTGGCCTCAAGCTTGCTGTCTTCTTGCATTCTGAGAAGACAGCATGTGCCACCATACCAATCTTTTTCTCACTTTTAGTTCCAGCCCTCCCCCAAATCTGGCCTGGCTCCGAGAAGCTCCGTATTACCTCTAACAGGATTCATCTCTCCTTTGATCTCCCTTCTCTGTGATCTTGGGTCCAAGCTCTAGCTGATGTGAGGACCAACTTTCCTCGGCAAATGCTTTGTATTGCACAATGAGTGTCTCTCGTCACATCTATCCTTATAGCTGCCATTTTCAGAGGCATGTGTTCTCTACCAGAGAATGTGCCCCAGTGTGTAACAAGGCATCCTGCCCTACAACACCATAATGCTCTCTGAAGTAAATCTGTTTGTAGCAGGCCCAGGATTCTTGAGAAAGTTGGGTATTTGGCATAAGATGGAAATTCCAGAGAGCCTGGGAAACTTGTGTTCTCTCAAGAGGTAGTCCATTATCCCAGAGGTAGACCATTACACCAACTTTGCCTTTCTCCAACAACCTAGACCATCTAGGTACAACTCTCCATGGTCTTTAAGCTCTTTATTAACAGCTGATTTTCTTGATATATTGCTATTTACTCTGGTTCTGAATCTGTATAAACCACCTCAAAAATCTTAGGGGGACAAGGTAGGAGCTATTAAAGCCTAAGCAAATAAAATATGCTTCACCCGTCTCCACCCTCAGTGCTCAGCAGGGAAGTGGATGCCCAGGCTGGGCGAGCCTTGTCAACTTCATGCTGCGTAAGACCTTGAGGAAAAGGCCGTACAAACCAGAAGCCAAAAGCCAGTTCCTTCTTCTAAATAAAAGGGCACAGAGTCTATACTGGGTTCTCTATCAAAATACCAAACCATCGCATGGACTCTGTTTCCTTCCATGGCTTTAATTTATATTTTTTTTTCAGGAGCCATCAGGTGGTAAGGAATGATTCATGCTTTACTTATGTTTCTTGTTTATTTCCTTTCCTCGACCTTCAGATTTTTTTCTGCTTCTTGTTTGTTCCGGGTTTTGACAAAGCACTGAGGTACATGACTTGTGTTAGTAGCGTTTTTCCTCCCGTATCTCCTCAGGAAAAAAAAAAAGAAAGGAAGTGACAGTATTCCCAAACCATCTTTTATTCCATTACTGGCTGGATTGCACCTGTTACTTCTAAGGCCACCCTCCAATCACTTCCTTTTCCAGTAAAACCTCATTAAAAGAAACTCCATGAGTACCGACTGGGAATGGCTTGGGCTTTACCAGGCCTTACTTTGTCTGCTAGCAGCAAATAAATGGATTGAATAAATGAGCTCTGAGCCTCGAGCCTCCAAACTTCCAGGAAACAAATGTCATTGCTTGAGCAGGACCATTTCCATTCAAGTGATTGATGGTGGAGATTCTTTTCATTTCATTATGGCAAGTCTCTCAAGACTTCAAATAGGCCACAATCTGTTAGCCTTCTTCGAGCGACTGTGAATGACTTGAAGCAGTGAAGCTTCATTTCCTCTTCTATGATGCTCTTTTACTTATGAGGAGTGATATGCATGTGCCGCAGCCCACAGATTGAGCTCAGAGGTCAATTTACAGGAGTCAGGTCTAGGCTTCCACTTTGTGGGGCCTGGGCATTGAACTCAGATCATCAGGCTTGGCAGCAAGCACCTTTACCTGCTGAGCCATTTTTCTGGCCAAGCTTCAGTTCTTTATAAATAACCTACAACATTGATGGCTCACTAATTTGAAAGGCTACATCTAATTAGTTTGAATAAATGAAGTTGGACTGCATTCAATAACAATGTATTGATTTCTTTCATCAGACAAATGTCTCTTCCTAGGTGAGAATTCCTTTGAATTGCCCCTGTACTCTAGAAAGACCAGATTAGTGGGCTGTCCTCAGAGACACAGGAGTAGTGTACTCTCCTGTCTGAGTTGGCACTTAGGCAGTAGGTAGCCCATCCCACTGATGTAGTCACATTCTCGTGGCTTTGCTGTTTGTGGTTAAATCTATGGACTGAAGCTGAGATCCAATATGTGGCTACGATGAGGGATTGGTTGTGTGCGGTGCTGACTAAATTGCTTTGCCTCTTGGCTTCGGTCCCCTTATTTGGTGACTGTGTACTGAGTCTTTAAATGCAATGAAGGGCTGCCAGTTGCCAGGGTTCATTCTATGAACTAGGTTAAGGGGCATTCTGGGATATTACTTCCGCGTTCGCAATATTTACAATAGCCAAGACATGGACCAGCCTAGGTCCCCATCAGCAGATGAATGGGGAAAGACAGTGGGACAGCTAAAGTCTTTTCTTTTTTTTTTAATTTTTATTTATTTATTATGTATACAATATTCTGTCTGTGTGTATGTCTGCAGGCCAGAAGAGGGCACCAGACCTCATTCCAGATGGTTGTGAGCCACCATGTGGTTGCCGGGAATTGAACTCAGGACCTTTGGAAGAGCAGGCAATGCTCTTAACCACTGAGCCATCTCTCCAGCCCCCTAAAGTCTTTTCTTTATTCAACCATAAAGAACAAGTAAATCCTGTCATTTGTAGGAGAAAGGATGGAACTGGACGACATCATGCCAAGTGAAAAAAAAAAACCAAACAAACAACCCAGAATGTAAAAGACAAACATCACATGTTCTCTCTCGTGTGTGGAATGTAGATTTTACACACACACACACACACACACACACACACACACACACACACAGAGAATGAAAGTAGAAGGGAGATCATTTGCAATTTTAGAAGAGCTAGAGGACCAGTGGAAGGGGCCTAAGACAGGGTGATTGGGATGTAGGGAATGGAAAGATAGCTTAGTGGTTAAGAGCACTTGCTGCACTATCATGAGGATCTGAGTTTGCATCCCAGGATCCATGAAACAAGTCATGTGTCCTTCAGACACCTATAGTTATAGCTCTGAGAGATCCAACTTTCTTTTCTGACCTCCATGTACACATAGGGTGCATGTATTAGAACACTCATATGTACACACACACACACCACCACCACCTAAAATAAATTTTTGATTCTTCAGAGACTCTCTTTTTTAAATTTTAATTTATTTAGGTGTGGGTCTTTTATCTGTACACATGTCTGTACGCCCTGTGTGTGGTTAATGCCTACATAGGTTGGAAGATGGTGTTAGGCCCTGGAACTAAAATTTCAGATGGTTGTGAGCCACCAGAGGGGTGCTGGGAACTGAACCTGGGTCCTCTGTAAGAACAGCAAATCCTCTTAGCTGCTGAGCCCTCTCTCTGGCAGTTCAAGGATGCTTTTTTCAAAAATGTCTACTGGAAATAGACAGTGTGCTGGAAAGATGTTTCGGTGGTTGAGTGCATATTGCTTTTGCCAGAGGACCAGAGACGAACTCTTCGCACCTATGATAAGCAGCTCACGACTGCCTGTTACTTCAGCTTCAGAGGTACCCAACCCTTCCGGCCTCTGAGAGCATCTGCACTCACATGTACAAACCCACATACATAGAAACTCACATACAAACACTTATGAAAATGAAGTAAATCAAAACGTGAAGAGTCTGCTAGGACTGGAGTATGGGTTCAGAGGTTATAAGAGTACTGACTGCTCTTCTAGAGGTCCCAGGTTGCATCCCCAGCACTGACGTGGTGGTTCACAAGGGCCTCTAGCTCCAGTCCTGGGGGATCTGGCGCCCTCTTCTGGCTTCTAGTGGCACTGCATACACAGCCGTACATGTAGGTAGAATACACATACAGACAGTAAAATAAATAGTCTAGTATTGTCGTCCTCACTGTAAAAACCACTTAAAATGTTTTTGAAGAGATTGATGAGGTAGTGTATATCATAAAAATACAGAACACACCTGCATGAAAATATCACTAAGAAACCCATTGTTTTATATAATGAATATATGGTAATAAAATTAAAGCTTTTCTTTTTTTTTCCTGCCTCAACTTGAGGTGCCATGTTTTGTGGAAGCCCGTGGGAGGCCTGCTCCTTTCTGAATGGAGATGAAGGAGGAGTGAATGGGGAGGGGATACATGGGAAAGAGGAGGGGATGGAAGGAGAGGAGGGAGGGGAAACTGGTTGGTATGTAAAATAAATGAAAAATTATTTAAAAAAATAAGATTAAATTTAAAAAGAAGGAAAATAAATTTAAAATTTTTTGAACAAGAAAAGGGAGCAGAGATAGACAAAGACTACTTTGAGTTAATGGTGGGGCTCAGTTAGAAGCTAGGGTGCGATCCTGTAGATGAAGAACTAAGCAGAGGGACCTTTTCTAGTCGTGATTGCCCACTTCTAGGTAGCTCTATAGTTTACCCCTCTGAGTTTAAAACCCAAGCTCTCTGCAACAACTGGGAGAGACTGGAGGAGGAAACGGCTCATTTGTTCAGCCATTGGTAAAGCAAAGAATGAGCAGACTCCAAGTAATATATTTGAATTCCGTGCCTTTCTTTGCTATGGATTTTTATCTCAGAGACTCTAGCCATGGGGTGCCCCTGGGGGATGTTCAAGACAAGTTGTCTATTTCCTCCACCGCTACTGAGGGCAAGGAAGAAAGGTGATGGGCTGGGCCACCTTGGGCCATACACGCGTTATGAACTGACAATAGAATTCCTGCTTCAAATGCTAGGGAAATGATTTCTCTGATCTCTTGGGAGGAATTGCAATTACCAAGTTTTGAAAAGCCCGGGGAACATGTAACTGGGGGCTGCTTCTCATTTGGGACAGGAAGA
The DNA here is from genome assembly GCF_014885135.2 of Alexandromys fortis. Classification (NCBI taxonomy): domain Eukaryota; kingdom Metazoa; phylum Chordata; class Mammalia; order Rodentia; family Cricetidae; genus Alexandromys; species Alexandromys fortis. The sequence continues at coordinate 579,849 of NW_026068104.1, forward strand.
GACAGCCACGAGGGGTGAGTCTGATAAGTGAAAGGGCGTGAAACACCATTTCCCCCTGCAGGATGCTGGGGCTGGGCTGGGCTGGAGAAGATGCAGCAGCAGGAGGTGGTGGTGGTGGTGACGGGGAAACCCACCCTACTTGACCTAAATACTCCCAAGGACTCTGTGAGCTCATTACAATTATTCTCTTCCCTTTGGAAATCAGAAAAGTGAACAGAGAGAAATGCAGGGCGCATCCCACTCGTGAGCGGCTGAGCTGTGACTTCACACTTCAGTGCCTTGAAGAGTTAACGGCTATTGTGAAGACCAAGCTTGTATGGAGCAGTAGAAGTCAAGGAGATGTGGTGGAGGGGGTAGTGGTAGCAGGACACCATTAAGTACCCTAAAACGGTCTGGATGCTAAGGGTATATATACAGTATAATGGTTAAGGTTCTATACTGGAGACAGAGGTGGCACATGCCTTTAATAAGCGTATACTGAGTCTCCCACAGTCTAAGCCAGGAACCTGGATCGTAATCCCAGGTCTGCTGCTTCCTGGCTGTGTTATCTTGGGCAAGTTACTTGTCGCACCACCCCTCAGTTCCTTTAGTGGTAGCTACTTCAGGGGTTATTATGGGATTGAGTCAATATAGGACTGGATTTGGGCAATGCCTAACACCTAGAGAAGGCTCCCCTCTGTCTTGACATCAAATGCAGAGTCCAACAGCTGGGTCTGTGGCTGTTTTGGAGCGCTTGAACCTGGTCTCTTCTACCACCTACCTTAGCGCAGATCCACCATTACACTCCGTTTCTGCAGGAACTGGAATCAAAGCCAGGGCTTCATGCATCTTAGTAAATCCTCTGCCAGCTGAGCTACATCCCCAGCACTTGGAGAAGACTTTTTGCTCTGCTTTTGATGTAAGTAGCCTTTGGTTCAGCAGACAGTAACAAGGGAAAGGGCTAGGGCCTTGGATGCCACTGGGTCCAGTTCTACAGCCTCACTAATTCAAGGCCTTCAAGATGGCATAGCCAGTGGGTAAGAATAACTAGATGTGCCTGATTATAACTCTCAACTCTATCACACATTGTGTGTCTTCGGCATCTCCTTTCATCGCCCTCTGCCTCAGTTTCCCCACATTCACACCTTCCTTACAGGTGTCTTGTGAGAATTAACTTCACAGACATCCATATAGAGCTAAAAGCAGTGTCTGGCAGGTAGCGTCATTCATATTTGTTGTTATTATTCCCCCGGAGAAACCCAGGAGATGACGGAGAAATGAAGGAAGGCAGCCTCAATCCTCTCCACCCTCCCCTCTTCCCGACGGGCTGCCTGGAAGATGCTCCGGTCCAAATGGGAAATGGGAGCTAAAATAGCACAATAAAGGAAAGGAAGCGCTCAGGGAGCAGATGGAGTCCTGCTTGTGGTCCTCGGAATGTGCTGACTGTTCAGGAACAGGACTTTGGCAGTCACTTAACACAATCACGAAGCAAAGAGAAATCATCAAGTCTGTCACCAGAGTCAGTGCCAATTCGCTTAAGAAAGTGGTGGGGCTGAAAAGGAGGATATGGAGAATGAGAGACTGGCCATTCCCGGAGCCAGCTTACAAGACCTCCTGGGCAGCAGACCCAGGTGAAGTGGCTGGAGCCCTGCTTCCCCCCCCCCCCGTGCCCTCCCAAACTTCCCAAGTAAGCAGCCTTACCTGTAATGGTGGTGGCTAATGACCTACCTGGGCTTGGTCAAATTTGGCCTCCTGTGCTTCTTTTATTCTACAGACTTGTAGTCAGTGGTTACTCTAGGCACTGTGCTAAGAGCCATGAGGGTTCCTGGGACAAGTGATATAGGTAAGGTGCCCTAAGAAGGGCTCACAGAGGATCAAGGCCATGTTCCCTACAAACTGGAGAAATGTGTGAGAAAGAGTGTGGGGTCAGGGACTGGACAACTGCCCTCTTCCCAAGGGGTTAATCCGGCAAGAGAATGTCTGGAAAAGATACTGCTTAACATGAAATAACCTCTGATGGTGGAATTAGCGGGGGTGTTGTTTCCTGGGGGGTGGTGAGGCTAGGGCAGACTGTAAAGTCATTATTGGAAACATTTCTGCCTCCACCAGTCTCTTGACCAGTAGCTTTAGACATGGCAGGAGACTTACATGTAAAGCCTTTACAGTTCCATCATACCAGCTTTGACCAGGGACTCTTCCATGTTTTTAATATGGTACGGAATCTATGTGGGGTAGATTTAGAGTGATTGGGCATTGGATATAGAATGAGCGGCAGTGGCAGCTCATTCTTTGAATCCTCAGCATCCGGAGAACTTGTGGGGGGAAATGTGCATTCTCGTGGCCCTCCTTTGTATACTGTCAGACTCACAGAGGATAGGTCCAACCTTCCATCTGCGCAGCCCTCCGGATGCTGTTGATACATGCTGGAGTTTGCGAACTACAGCAATACATACCCGAGGCTGGCCCAGAACTCCTTACATAGACTAAGCAGCCTCAAATTTACAATGATTCCCCTGCCTCTGTCTCCGAGCCTTGGGATTATAGGTGTGCACCCCCCCCCCCCCATGCCTGGCTTTCTCGGTGATCTTTAACACAGGCTCTGGTTTGCTGGGCTGGGGACCCTCTGGGAAGGGAGGGCGATGATAGCAGTTCTGTGGTAGCTTTCCATTGTTGGGACAAAACCCCCGAGGATGCCACTTAGGGAGGGAAGGTCTCCCTTCACTACAGTTTCACAGTTGCATCTCATTGGTGGGTGACTCCGTTGCTTTGGGCCTGGGCTAAAACGGAATATGGCGGCAGCAGGAGCAAGTGGTGAAGGAGGCTGACTTCATAGCAACCAGGAGGTGGAGAGGATGGGCAGAACCCAGGGACCTAAGAGAGCCTCCTAGGGCAAACTCTAATGACTTACTTCTCTCAACTAGATCCCACCTCCTACTGTTCCATTTAGTTTTGAATTCATCAGTATATTAACCCATTGATGAAGAGAGAGGACATTCCAATTACTGCTCAAGGCTCACCTCTGAGCATGGCCGCATTGAGGACGAACCTTCAATACGTGAGTAGGGGGAGAATTAATTATTCAAACTATAAGTTTTCATTTGTCTTACATGTTGAGCTGTCATGTCACACACACACGCACGCACACATGCACACACACATGCACACACGCACTCTAGAAAGATGGCTCAATAGCTAAGAGTGCATACTACTTTCCCAGAGGATCTGAGTTCATTTCCCAGCACCCACACCAGGTTGCTCATAACCACCTGTAACTCAGCTCCAGAGGACCCAACAGCCTTTTCTGGCCTCTGCTGGCACCCAAACTCACTTGGGATATATACATGCATACATGTGAATGAAAATAAAATCACATATTTATAAAATAAGAAAGCCAGATAGTTGGGAGGTAAATGCAGGTGGATCTCTATGAGTTCAAGGCCACCTTGGTCTACTTAGGGAGTCCCAGGTCACTCAGGAGTGTATGGTGAGACCCTGTTCCCCCCAAAATACATTTTCCAAATAGAAAATCTTGAAAACCATGACCACTCTAGTGGATCGCCTTCTCTGCTGTACCTGTCTTGACTCGTTGTTTATACACATGAGAGGCACTGGACCTGCAGAGGGTAAGGCTCACAGAGGCAGGGATGCCAACCTCCTAAGTACAATCTCAATGTCTTGAAGCATCTGAGGCTGTTCCTTCACAAGAGGAAACAGGATGACAAGCCTTTGAGCAGTCCTTTATTAGGATCCTGTGGCTTCTCTTTCTTGTTATGCCAGGAAAGGCCAGAGGCTTCCTGGGTTCTTGTAGGAAGCCCTTCCGGTTCCTCTTGTGTTCTTGACCCAGGGCGTTGTTGCCAGCCATCCTGACCCCTCCCCCCAGCACTCATCTTAAAGGAGAATCTCATGGGGCATCTGCATGAATGTCCAACCCTCTTTGCACTCCTCAATAAGACGCCTCAGGCCCATCAGGTTTTCCTAGCTTCCATTCCGCAGACACTCCTCATCTAGGCAATTAATTCTCTCATTGCCCCCACACTCTGATTTGTAGCTCTAGGGGGTTTCTCTTGAGGGTCACTGTGCCACGCGTTGTGTTTTTCTTCCCAGCCTCTAACACTGCTAGGTTTATTGCCCCAGCAGGCAGTTCACAGGACCTGGTAAGCAGGCTAGGGATTGTAGAATTATGGTCTGCCCCACTAGTGGCTTGTTCTGTCAAGGCTTGAACACCCAGATAACCAGACTTCCTCATTGCTGCTTGTGCCCTTTCAAATGTCAGAAACCATCTTTAACTTTACATTTGAGCATCTTCCAGCTTCTGATGCTTTTCGTCTTCTAGGTCAAAAGCACTTACCCTTGCCATGAGTGAGGGTAGAGTATGATGCCTCTTGTGGATGCCAACTGTAGACACCGCTGAGGCTAGGGTACGTGTTGCCGGTCACTGAGCCTAATGAAGAAAAAAGAAGCAACTGTGGTGTACGAACCTGCTGCCCCCCCCCACCGTGTGTGTGTGTGTGTGTGTATTGAGGAAAGTGGATTTTGGAGAAGTAAGAGACTGAAAAGAATTGGAAACATGATCTCTAAATGACTAATAACATTTGCAGGGCAGGCCAGAGCCATCAGCAAATGAACATTTGAAACCCTAGTGAGGTCCAGCTGGCCTACCTTTTAGCTCCTGTGGCCTGCCTTTTAGCAGGGATTTCCCAGCTGTGGACGATGCGGAAGAACTAACAAAAGAGCTCTGGGATTCGGTGGATGAATGTTCAAATGTGGGCAATGGGCTCATCGAAAACTTCACTTTCCCTGGCTCTAAAAAGAGGAAATAGTAGGCTGACCACGAGAATGATATTTTGTCAGTCCGAACAGGTTAAGTAGAGTAATGGTGGAAGTCTGTAATTCAAAGAGGCCGAGGTAGGAGAATTGTTGCAAGTTTAAGGCCAGCCTGGGATACATCATAATGAGTTCCAGGCCATCTCAGGCAAGTGTGAGACCCTCATCTCAGGAAAACAAAACAAAACAAAACAGATTGAATATTGCCAGCTTCCTATGGGTCAGTCCCAAAGTACTTTGTCCTTAGGGTTATTGTGGAAGGTCAATGAGACGACAGACTGTTCACCCAAGCCACTGACTGTCCAGTAAAGAACAGTGATGGTGACAGTGCTAACTGCTATGACACGTAATGCCAGTCACAAACTGAGCTCTGACTCTGGCCATCTCACAAGGCAAGTCCTAGGCTGGCTAAAATCCACCCACTGCCTAATCTACGGAGTTAAAATGGATCAAGCATTCTTCCTCTGTGAGCTGCCTCATCCTTCCAATGGTTTGCTTATGGGTTACTATTTGTGGTGAAACCATTCCTGACCAAAGCGCCCATTAAAATGTCCCAAAGGGAGAATAGTTTCATTTATTGATTCATTATACATAATTTAACAGTTTGTATTAAGAGCCTAAGATCTGCCCTGGAGGAGTTTACAATTCAATATGAGAGACCCCCCCACCAGTCCATTATGTATGTGTTTGTGTGTGTGTGTGTGTGTGTGTGTGTGAGAGAGAGAGAGAGAGAGAGAGAGAGAGAGAGAGAGAGAGATGTGATCTCACTATTTAGCTCCTTGATGACCTGGAATTCCATTCATAGAACAGACTGGCGTCGAACTCAGAGAAATTTTCCTGACTCTGAGTCCCGGGATTAAAGGCACAAACCACCAGACTGGGTTCAGTCCACATTTAATACATGTGGGTGCATGCAGGCATACATATATGTGTGGGGTCATGTGCACATGGGTTCAGGCCAGACGACAACCTTGGATGTCACCCTCAGAAACAGTGTCTATTTCCTCTGAGGCCAGATCTCTCACTGATCTGGAGCTCAATGCTTAGGCTAGATTGTCTGGTCAGTGAGTTCCAGGCATCCTTCCGGCTCTACTTCCCTGGCTCTGGGATTGCAAGCCTGTGCCACCAGGTATTTTTGTATGCGCTCTGAGCATCAAACCCACATCCTCATGCTTGTGAGGCAAGTCCTTTCCTAACTGGACCCTCTCCCTAGCCCCACATCATTCCATTTTGACAAAGAGCTAGAATCATAAAGAGTGTGTTCCCAGATTTGTAGTTTGCTATGAGGAAGCATCGCTCTATTCCAGTTCTGTTTCATGGTTGGGAAAGGCTACACAGAAAACGTGGCATTTCAGATGGATTGTAAAGAATGGCTAAGAATTTTCTGCACAGAGACTGTGCTGGTCCAAGAAGGGGAAGCCTAACGTGCAGAGGGGCAGTATTGCAAAAGGAATCTGCACCGTTAGAGATTGCTCCTAAGTTCAGGGTGTCTGGAACACAGGTTGAAGAATGGTGTGCTTGAACTGAGGCTGAAGGTCCTGGAAGTGATTCTCTAGGCAATTGAAAACCAGAAAATTTAGGTTTTTCCAGAATGTCAGAAAAAAGGCAAGTTGATTTAGTTTAGACTGGGTTCTGGGAATCTGAGAGAGGGGTTTTTATTGCTAGTAATTATTTGCTGCCTTACTGAGGTGCAATTATATATTCAATAAAATATGGCCATTTGAAATATGCACAGGTCAATGTTTTGTTTTGTTTTGGAAATGCTCTCTCCCCATAGAACCCAGGCTGGCTTGGAGCTCACAGTACAGCTCAGGCTAGCATCAAACTCAGAGAATTCCTCCTGCATCAGCTTGAGTGCTGGAATTATAGGCTCAAGCTACCTCTTAACCGAAGGCCTCTTACATGCTAGGCAAGTATTCTCCCCTGAGCTTTCATCTCAGCCCTTAATGAATTTTGGTAAACATGTATATCCATGTACTATAGCTTGAATATGACTTACGTGTGTATCCCTAAAGGTTCATGCACTCACTGGGAGAGTGGTCCACAGTGTGAGTACATGGTAGGGGGCTAAATAGGAGATGCTCGTATCAGTTGGAAACATGACCTCCACAGGGATGGATGAATGTAGGTGTTCCTGGAAGTCTTGATGGTTCTCTAGAGGGTTTGATTAAAGTCTGAGCCTAGCACACCCAGCTCTCCTTGACTTTTTGGCAGCGCAGCCACTTGCTCCCATCGGTGTCCTTGCTGTTACTATTCACCAAGAGGTGCATCTTAGTTAGTGCCAAAAGCAACTCAGGGAGGAAAGGGTTTACTTCACTCACAGTTCTGTAGAACAGCTTGTCATCCAAAGCAATAGTGGCAGGAACTCAAGCAGGTCAGGAGCCAGGAGGCAGGAGCTGATGCAGAGGCCCTGGAGAGGTGCTGCTTGCTGGATTTTATGAAGACATTTTCTCAATGGAGGTTCCTTCCTTTCATATAACTATAGCCTGTGTGCACATATCTCCTTGTCGCTCTTTGAGATTCTAGACCATCTTCCACCTTGTGCTTAGGGCCCAGTAAATATCCCAAGGGAAAAAAAATATCCCAAGGAATCTAAGGATTCTCACACATCAGACCATTTATTGAACTTGTAGTAGAACATTTGATTTCAGGATGTCAGTGTGGCAAGGGGTTGTTTTACCAACTAGAACAATATTTCTTTGGCAGAATTACATGAAATTGGGTGGCCAATGTTGCCATTCTGACTTTGGGTGATATAAATTGTGTCTGGACACAAAATGTATTTACTATGGATCTGAGTACCTTAGAACTGTCCTAGTGTGGAAACCCACAACGTTCACACTATTATCGTCATAGCACAAAGTTTGCTTGAAGAGCTTTGCAGTCAGTCTGAGGCCTGTTTCCCATTTCTGGCTTCCATCATTCTGCTTTCTTTCACTATAGGCTAGTGCTACCTAGTCTAGAATCTTCAATAAATGAGACCCAAACCGTATTTAACCTTTGTATCTCATTTCTTTCAGTTAGCATACTGTTTTTTAGACTCTCCATGTGTTTGTCCCTTGTTATTGCCAAATGTGTTTTGTATACATATGTCATATTGTATGCTGCATCCTGATATAGATCTTAATGCATACTGATATCACATTGTATTGGTATACCACCACATTTTGTTTATATAGTCATCTAGACATTTAGACACTTGAGGGACACCTGGGCTGTTTCTAGGTTGGGACCTTCATAAAGTTATTGTGGGCACTTTTGTAGAAGGGTGCTTGTGGCCGTTTGTTTTTATTTTTCTTGGATAATTAATTCTGTTAAAGTTAGAGAGCACACTACGCATGATTTTGATCCTTTTAGATTTATTAAGATTTGTTTTAGGGACTGGAGAGATGACTCAGCATTTAAGAACACTGGCTGCTCTTCCAGAGGGCCTGAGTTCAACCACATGGTAGCTCACACCATCTGTCATGAGATCTGGCTCATTCCTCTGGCCTGCGGACATTCAAGCAAAACTGTATACATAATAAGTAAATAAATCCATGGTCTATTTTAACATATGGTCTATTTTAGGGGCAGTTCTATGTGTGCTTGGGAAGAGTTTGTATTTTGCAGATGTCGGCTGTACTGTTCTGTTAAAGTCAATTAGGTCAAGTTGATTGATGATGTTGTTAAACTCTCCTATATATCCTTACCAATTCGCTCTGCCTGTTTTTATCAGTTATCAGGGAGAGAAATGCCAGACTTTCCAACTCTAATTGCAAGTTTGTTATTGCTCGTTTCAACTCTGTCCAAGCTGACTTCATGTGTTTTGAAGCCTGGTAGTAGGTATGCATACATCACAACCACCAGGTTTATGTAGCAAGTACATTTACCTGCTAAGCCATCTATCATGAGTTTATATTTCAATTTTTTTATTTTTTAAAAATATTTTGTTGTTTTTATGTTCATTGATGTTTTGCTGATGGAGGAAGGTCTTCTATCTGTTGTTTCATTGGTTAATTAATAAAGGAAACTGCTTGGCTTGATAGGTCAGAATATAGGTGGGTGGAGTAGACAGAACAGAATGCTGGGAAGAATGGAAGTGACTCAGACGTGATAGAGCCAGCTGCCAGGTCAGACATACTGAATCTTTCCTGGTAAGCCACCACCTCATGGTGCTACACAGATTACTAGAAATGGGTTAATCAAGATATGAGAGTTAGCCAAGAAGAGGCTAGATATAATGGGCCAGGCAGTGTTTAAAAGAATACAATTTGTGTGTTGTTATTTTGGGTGTAAAGCTAGCCGTGCAGGAGCCAAGTGGGACGAAAAGCAGGCCTGCTCGCCTCTTCACTACATTTTGTCTGCATGTATATCTATGTGAAGGTGTCAGATCCCCTGTAACTGGAGTTATAGACAGTTGTGAGCTGCCTCATGGGTGCTGGGAATTGAACATGGGTCCTCTGAAAGAGCAGCAAGTACTCTTAACCAGTGTCCCATATCTCCAACCCTTTTTTGTTTTGTTTTTTGATACAGAGTTTCACTATGTAGCTCTGGCTGTCCTGGAACTGGCTCTGTAGACCAGACTGGCCTCACACTCAGAGATCTGCTTGCCTTTATCTCCTGAGTGCTAGGAATAAAAGTGTGTGCCACCATGCCTGGCTTATTATTTGGATTTTTTTTGAAACAGGGTCCCATGTAACCTAGGCTGTCTTTGAACTATCAGTGCAACCAAGAATGGCCTTGAACTCCTGATTCTCTTTCCCTTACCTTTCAATACATACTGTGACTGTAGGTGTGTACCACATGTCTGGTTAAAGACAACAATAATATTTTTTTACTTGACACATTGTAATTACTCATATTTTTATGGAATAAAGTGAAATTTCAGCCAGGTGGTGGTATCACACTCCTTTGATCCCAGCACTTGGGAAGCAGAAGAAAGTGGATCTCTATGAGCTTGAGGCCAGCCTGCTCTACAGAGTGAGTTCCAGGACAGTCAGGGCTACACAGAGAAACCCTGTCTTGAAAAAGAAACAGTAAGCAAAAAGTGTCAACTTTCAATAGAACAACTATCCTTCATAGAAAACATTTGCCCATGTGCTTGCTCTGACACTGCTTATTATAAGTGTATTTCTCTCTGACATCATTTTCCTTAAGCCTGAAGAATTTCCATTAATATCTGTAGTAGCATAGATATTTAAGTACTTTAAAATATCACTCCATACCTTCTGGTTTGCTACATCTTGCTCGAGAATTTTTTGAGGGGTCTTGAGCTTAGTTGTCTTGTATATAATGCATTCTTTTCTAGGGCCATTTTGATCACCTTTTTCTGTGATTTTCAGGAATTTACCCTATGTGATGCCTTAGTTTTAGTTTATTTGTAGACTTTGTTGGGGTTTGTTGAGTCTCTTAGATCTGTAGTTTATAGTTCTCATCAAGTTGCCAAAATTTCAATGATTGTTTATTGGAAGTTTTTGTCTATAGCTCCTCCTGAAACTCTAATTACATGTTAGACTACGACATGGATGCATAGATCATTGATCCCTGTTAATATTTCTGAAACAATAACGTTACTGGTATACAATTCACATGCCACAAGCTTGCCCATTGAAAGTGTATCATTTCATGGTTTTCAGCATATTCACAGGTCTGTGCAGTCCTTATTACAGTCAGTTTTAGGGCATGTTCACCAGCCTTTAAGAAACACTGAATACCTTGTTTCACTTCATTATCTTTTAAAAAAGATTTATTTTTATTTATATGTATGTGCACATATCCCTCTGTGTATAAGGTGTGTGTGTGTGTGTGTGTGTGTGTGTGTGTTGCCCACAGAGTCCAGAAAGGGGCATGGCACCCTCTCGAGGTGGCGTTACAGGTGGTTGTGAGCCATCTGAACTGAGTGTTGGGAATAGAACTGGGGGCCTCTGGAAGAGGAGTATGTGCTTTAACTGCTGATCTCTCCAGCCCCATACTTCAATTTATAGTCTTATATCCTCTAGCCAATTATTTTTCTTTGAGATCTGATCCATTGTTATGCCTTTCTAGTGGAATTTTCCTTATATATTTCATATTTAAAAATTCTCTGGTTGGGCTGGAGAGATGGCTCAGAGGTTAAGAGCATTGCCTGCTCTTCCAAAGGTCCTGAGTTCAATTCCCAGCAACCACATGGTGGCTCATAACCATCTGAAATGGGATCTGGTGCCCTCTTCTGGCCTGTAGTCATACACACAAATAGAATATTGTATACATAATAAATAAATAAATATTAAAAAAAGGTCTGTTTACCTTTTTAAAAAAAATTCTCTGGATATGATCGCAGAAAGATCTGGTAGAAAACACCATAAGTTTGAGGTTAGGCTGGGCTACATATTAAGACCTTGACACAATTATTTATTTGGTTATTTTTATATTTCAAACGACTTTCCTCACCGTAGCATCTTTTCCTTTACATACTTGAGCATCCATACAATAACTCTTAGAAGTCCTTGCTTGCAAATTCTTCCATCTTGCTCATTCTGGTCTGTCTCTCTTATTTTTAAATAATTTTATGTTTGGGATCATCACAACATGAGTAACTGTATTAAAGGGCCGCTGCATTAGGAAAGTTGAAAATCCCTGCTCTAGATGTTGGAGTTACGGGTGATTGTGAGCCCCCTGACTGTGGTGCTGGGAACCGAACTTGTCTCCTCTGTAAGAACAGCAAACACTCTTAACCACCAAGCCATCTCTCTAGCTCCAGAGATATTTTTGTTTGTTTGTTTAGTTGATTGGTTTGGGGTTCGGGTTTCTTTTTTTCAAAACAAGGTTTCTCTGTGTAGCCCTGGCTGTCCTGGAACTCACTCTGTACCAGGTTGGCCTTGGTCACCGAGCTTCTGGTTCTGTTTCTATTGATTGATATTTTTACCTGGCTATGTTTGGTTTGGTGATTGTTGGATACTATACTGCAAATGTTTCATTGTTGTTTGCAGTTTGGGTCTTTCTTTAAGGGGTTGAGCCTTGTTCTGGAAGGCAATTATGGTAATCACACATCATCCTGAACCTCTTAAAGTGGCAGCATACTGTTTTTGATGGCTAAGAATGTTCTGGGAATTTGGGGTTGTAGCTTCTTGGTAGTGTTTCTCCTGGTTTCAATGGGTTGCATGCACAGTTTAGTATTCCGCTATGTAATCAAAAGGATCCCTAGAGCTCCTTTTCTGTATTGTTCTCTCCTTTTCAAAACACGACCTTACAATTTCCAACCACTTGAGCCTCTCATCTTTCTCATTAATTCAGGAAGACTCTATGGCCTTTCCCTAGGAAGAAGCCAAAGACCCCCTAGACCGGACCTCATTCATTCCCCTTCTCTCATCAGGGAAATAATTCTTTTCTAGCTGTTTTACAACATCTGAAAGCAAATGTTTTGTGTGTGTGTGTGTGTGTGTGTGTGTGTGTGTGTGTGTGTGTGGTTTTCTAGGAAGTTCTAACATAATTTACTCCAACATGATTGCATGAAGTTACAGTAGAGGTGAAAGGCACAATCACATTCGATTTTAAGGGGAAACTGGTAGTTTCCTAGATGGGTAAGAGGGAATACAAGAGGTATAAAGACAAATTAGGAAGTTGTTTAAATATCTATCAGTGACCTGATGTTAACTGTCATTAAAGTAGCAGTGTAGTACTAGAGAGATGTGGACATATTTGAGGTCTGTCTGCGAGGTGGTAGTGGCAAGACTTGTTGACAGGTTGGATGAGTGTGGTGTGTGACACAGAGGGTAGAGTTCACAGGGCCTGCGTTTTTCTTGTTTAAATAGCTAAGAGAGTGGTGGTGCCATTCACTAAGATAGAGAAGAATGGAGTAGAAGATATTGAAGTTCTTGAAGAGGTATGTTATTTGGTGCCCAGGTAAATTGAAAATGATGGGGTCCCTTGTGGACATGTAGCCTTTGATGTATCTATGAGCCATCCCATTGGGTAAGGCTGTCCGATATGTAGGTGTGGAGCTCAGAGCAGAGCTGGGGGCTAAGAAATTAATGTGGGATTTGTACTCTAAAAAGAGGCTTTGAGGTTTGATGGGCCTGCGAGAAAGGGTACAGAGAGAAAAGGGCAGCCCCGGAACAGTGAATGCCCCATTTACCAGCAGAGTGCATAGACAATTTGTGATGATGGAGAAAATGGGATTGAACAGGAGCCTTACTGGTCTTTGTCCATGGAGATCAAGCCACAGAAGGATGAAGGCCCAGGAATGGCCGAGGACAAGGCTAGTGGAGAAGCTGGCAGGCAAAACCAGGGCACAACTTTGCTGACTTACTGCCCTGCTTGCCTCTCCCTGTCACACCTACAGGCACAACCACTGACACTATTAAAAAGGACAAAACAGGACACAACGGGAGCACAATAGAAATAGTTTCTAAATACCAAATAGAAGAAAACCTCAACTGGCATTTTGGAAGCTAGAGAAGAAGTTGCCACCCTGTCTCCAGTGGTTGGTATTGTCAATTTGGCCTTGTGCCCTGCAGCTGGCCCTGAGGGCTGGCCACATTCCAAACAGCCCACAAAATTGTATCCCACCTCTGGCTTTGGGAACCATGCCAGGTCTTCCTCAGGCAGCCAAGCATGTGCCCGGGCCTAAGGAGCAGAGTAGGAGGCCCCTTGGCACAACTAAGACAGTCAGGGAAAGACAGGAAGAAGGTAACAGCATGTAGCAGGGATAGGCCCAGAGCCCAGGCCTAGGTATCCATTTTCAGTGTTCTCTCTCCTTTAAACTCTCTCCTGCTTTCTCAGTGGGTTACCTAGGATACCACCACTCAAATCCTCTATGGCTTATTATTCTCCAAGTGAGTCCTGCCTCTTTCCAGTTCCTCTCAGGGCCAGGAATTCACTACAACTGTTGTGTGCTTGACTTCTCTACTCTATAGTCACAGTCAGTTGTTTTATGGTCAACATTGCTTTTAGTTCAGATACATGGCATGCTGACTTTCAGGGGTTCTGAAGAGTTCTCTTTAATTGTGAGCCCCCTTGGGACACGTGGAACAGGGTTGACTTTTCTCCGATTCAGTTTATGTTCACGTTCTTCAGCACACAGCTCTTGGGTGAGTGAGGCACACTGGGATTCCTTTTCGATCTCTAATTGAAATGAACAGACAGTTGTATATGTTGGGGATGATTACGAGACTTCCGGAGTTCCTAGATAAAAATAGTAGATGGAGAAAAAGGTCGAATGGTGGGCTGTTTAATCAAATTGTCAATTTGATTGGATTTAGAATGGCCATACATCTGGGTGTGTCTGTGACGGTGTTTCCAGAATAGTCTGAAGTGAGAAGATTCACCATGACTGTAGGTGGTACCATCCCATAGGCTTGGTTCCCCAATGAGGGAAAATGAGTATTGGCTCACAATTTCCTAAGTTTCAGTCCAGGCTTGCTCGATCCTATTCCCATGGGCCTGTATTGAGGCACTGTATCATGGCAGAGTGACCACAGTGAAGCAGACTTGCTCATCTCTTGACGAGTGCAAAGACAGAAAGACCTGGAACAAGACGTAGACTCTAAGACCATGCCCTCTGTGACTACTTCCTCCAACTAGGCTGCACCTCTGAAAGTTTCTGTCACCTCTCAATGATGTCACTAAATTACAAATCCATTGAGAATCAATCCATTGTTGGGTCAGAACTCTGGAGATCCAATCACCTCTCACTGATTGGATTGGCCAGCTGAGGACCAAGCCTCTACCACATGAGGCTTTTAGGGAATATTTCCAGTTCAAATGAAAAGTCTTTAGACTGTGGCGCTGAACTCGCTTGAGAAAGGACAAGATTAAGGGAAAAGTGACTTGGGTAGAAAATGTTCAAAATCCCAGTGAAGTTCTGAGAAAATCTTGGTCAGATGAATGGAAGATTCCAGAACAAAGTTTGTCTGCTGGAGGAGTCCCGTGTTGAGCAGGAACAGGCTAGATCTAGTATTCCTGCCAGAGTTCTGAGTATGCCAGGAAAAGCCTAGAGGAAGCATAGGCTTGGTGTGAACACCACCATAAATTCAAAGAGTAGCACCTGGGGCTGTCAATAACTCTGCTCCCAGTGGGAAGCTCTGTGGAAGGGAGGTCTGAGCAGTGTGTCTCTGTGCCCTTCCCATTATCCTTCCCATCCCTATAGTTTCCTGGTGTTTTACCTTGCTACCTTGGTTTTTATTTTTTCTTCAAGCCAGACATTTTTCCCATGCTAAACAAACTCTGGGCAGATGATGTTCCCAGGCCCGCCTCCTTAGGCTCCATAACCTGGCCCTAGCAACTAGTGACCTGCCTTGCTGGGATGCCCCCTTGGAGTAGATAGAGTGTGCAGGTAGTTCAGGAAGGGGATGTGGGCTTGGATTCCAGCACTGGTCAGTTGATCAGCACAGGTGCCAGGCATGTTAGCAGACCCCAGAGGAAGGGTGTTGCCACCGGTTTTCCTGGTCGGCCTCTTCTGCTCTGAGACTGCCCTGGAAACTCCCTCCTTGCCCTTCCTTTCAAGGAAGCTCAGTGTGTTCCCTGTTGTTGTGTGGAGGATGAATGGCCCTCTGTGAGTGCTCATCCAACCTGTCCTGCCTGAGGTAGGAGGGTAGTTGGTTGGTGGCAAGGCACAATGGAACTGCCTTCAGGTAGGATCCTTAGATGAAACATTTCCTTTGGAAAGATGGTCACAATACAATTCAGTACACTGGCCAAATACAGAACCTAGTCTAAAGTGTTAAAGGAAGCAGGTGACCGATTCCTGATGGGTGAACCTCCTGTAGCTTCCCTTTGACCTCCACTAAAATGACAGAATCA
The DNA here is from genome assembly GCF_014885135.2 of Alexandromys fortis. Lineage (NCBI taxonomy): Eukaryota > Metazoa > Chordata > Mammalia > Rodentia > Cricetidae > Alexandromys > Alexandromys fortis. The sequence goes on from NW_026068104.1 coordinate 595,413, forward strand.
TGAGGTATGGAGCCAGGAACATGGCTTCCTTCCTTCCTTCCTTCCTTCCTTCCTTCCTTCCTTCCTTCCTCCCTTCCTCCCTCCCTCCTTCTTTCCATCTTTCTTCCTTCCCCCTTCCTCCCTTCCTTCCCTCTTTCTTTCCTTTGCTTTTTTTTTTTTTTGAAGTAGATTCTTTCTATGTAGCCCCATCTGGTCTTTAACTCACAATAGCACTCGGGCTGGCTTTGAACTTGCAGTTCTTCTCCTGGTGCAGTCTCTCCAGTGCTAGGATTCGAGGTATGCACAACCGCATCCCTCGTAATGCAGTTTTTTTTCATTGTAGTGTCCTAGCTCAGAGTCTGGTAGTTTGTATGCGCTCAGGAAATATGTGTTAGATCAATGAAAGAAGAAGTGTCCACTGAATGCAAAAGTCCTGTTTGGACACAAGCAGCCTCTGGCTGATGAGAGCTTCAAGTTTGATGGAGCAGCACAGCTCCTTAGGCAACATATGCAGAACGAGACTGACCCTGCGAAGGAGCTAGACACATAAGGGCCCACTTAAAAGGAATCTGTGAACAAGAACAGAGTTAGCTGCAGCTGGTTGAAAAAGGCCTTAGTTTGTGGAGGACACAGGAATGATGGAGGTGACAAGAACTGCCTGAATGTTTCCTTTCTAAGCTCTCTATTTATAGAGAAACACATGTTCCGAACCCAAATTCCCGGACACCAGGGACTAAATGTGAGAAAGTAGGGCTGGCCCGCGAAAGCTGACAGGCTATTTCCTGGTCTCAGGCTGGAATTGCTCACCGTGAAGGCTGTCCAGATGGAGGCCAGTCTTTCTTCTGGTGTTGGAGCCAAGTTCTGGGGCAGTGGTTACCAGCGGACCATCTTTGTGCTGGATGGAGGTTGGCCCAACCCATGTGCTCCAAGGAAGGAGAAGGCTTGCTCTCCTTAGCGTGTTGGACCTAAGAGGGAGAACACCTGATTGCAGCCCAGCTCAGCATGGCCACCTCCGATATGCACATCCACACCTTGGCACCTGCTCCTTCCAGGAAAAGATTCACTGCTTGCCTTGGGGCTAAGATCAAGTGCAAGGAGAAGAAACATATTTACATGGATTACCATTGGATCATGGCCGCTCACTACCACATGGAGACAGCAAGTGCCCAGAGGACAAACTCCAAGAGTTTGCCTTCCCTGGGGAGATGATTCTCTGCGACTTCAAATTCAGCGAGGACTCAAAAGGGAGAGGGGAAGAATCAATGAATCGGTATGGATCCCATGAGATGTCAGGAAGCTATCAAGATGAATTTAGCTGGCGTCCTTCACATCTCATCCAAGCAAACAGATTAGGTTGGAGGCTTAGGCTATAGGTCGGGTTCAGATTCCCCAGGGTTTAAGCTTTGGCCAGAGCAAGACTGAAGGACAGTAGCTCACATCCAGATGGAATTCACAGTAATGGTCTTCCCCAGGCTGTAGCCACCTAAGTTAACCAGACAAGAGATTTAGCTAGGGTGTAAAAATCGATCCACAAAGACTTGTTTGACACGACTTTGAGGAAAAACTCAGAATTAAGAACGTTCATTCTAGCTAAAGACATGGCAGTTCCCATGTATTTAGGCATGATGGATGTAATAACAAACTCAACTTGAGCCACCGTAAAGTGACAGTTCTTTGAGGTTGAGACTTGGCTGAGAGCAGAGTTTGGTGGGTCCTGCCTTTTCTAGTGGAGGAGAGAACATGCTGTGTGAATGGAAGGTGGACTCTCAGGGAAAGGATGTGGAAGCTAGACACAAGACAGGGCTTCAACCGTGGACTCAATGCCCTTCCTCCAACCTTGGTTGCAGGTGGTGGTGCACGCGCCTTTAATCCCAGCACTCGGCAGGCAGTGAATCTACAGGCGCTAGTTCCAGGACAGCTAGAGGTGTAACACAGAGAAACCCTGCCTTGGGAAAAAAAATGAACTGTGCTTTTTGTTTCTTTGTTTGTTTTTACTATTGTCTTTTATTTTTAGAGACAAAGTTTCTCTGTGTAAGAGCCCTAGCTTTTCTGAAACACACTTTGTAGACCAGACTGCCCTCAAACTCGCAAAGATCTGCGTTCCTCTTCCTTCCGCGTGCTGGGATTAAAGGCTTGCATCACCATGCCTAGAGAACTATGCTTCTTGTCACCCAAGTATTGGCTTCAGGACATTCTCTGGGGAAGATCTAACATACCATCTTCAGATGAGGCAAGAAAAGCTGATCTGCTCCAAAGATTCAGAACAGGATAGGATTCCAGAGATTTTTGATAACTATCATTGTTTTAATAATTTAATTTTTAATGTTGTGTGCTCGTGTGTGTGTGTGTGTGTGTGTGTGTGTGTGTGTGTGCAGATGTCCACATTGCCTAGAGGCATTGGATCCCCTTGAAGGTAGAGTTAAGAGGTTGTGAACTGCCCACGTTTGGTTCTGGGAACTGAACTCAGATCCTCTGCAAACGCCATAAGCACTCTTAATCTCTGAGCCATCTCTGAGTACGCATTGTCAGTTTTTGCTGACTAATTTTTCCTGAGGCTGGGGCCTGCTATGGAACTCCCTGGGGGACAGGTAGGTGCTATAGATTTTTTTGCATCCCTGATACCAAACCGTCAAACATGACTCATTCAGAATACCCTTCCTCTCTCTCCAGTGTGCCTGAAAATTTGCTCCACTTTGCACTTCTTGGCTCTTGCTGCCCCCCCCCCCCCGCCGTGAAATTTCTCTGGGCCCATTTTGACCAGAGCCAGTTTCCTAGTCTATGTGCCATCTCTACAGACTCGCCCCCCCCAAATGACTGGGTTAGGGCTATGAACCCAAAGCCTTACCACATCCCGCCCTACTGTCTCCCTAAGTCCTGTTGCTGTCCACAGCTTTCCCGCCTTCTGTTAACTCTGGGGAGGATTTGGCAGCACACTCATGAGGTTTGCTGGCCTTTCTCCAGGCTGAATTTTACGTGGCTATTTTTTTTCACCATCCTTCTAGCCTCCTTGGCTCTCTAGGGACGCCGTCTCAGTCTTAGCTGACTGGGAACCGTTTAGGTTTAGCTCATCTGTGGATTTCATCAGCGTGTTATTACTGACATCTTCAAGTTTTTATTTAAAGCTCTTCCTGGAGCCTAAGGCTGGAGTTGCTTACTTGGGCTGGTCAGAAACTGGTGTAAAAGAAGCTGAGCGCGTGGACCTGAGGTTGTCTGGGGTCCAGTGACTTGGGCTAGAGCAGCTACAGACAGAGGCTGAGGTCCCATCTCATTTCCCATTGAACCTGAGTCTTGTACATTGTCTGACTCTGCTGCCTGAACTCTGAGACGGTAGTGAGCATGAAATATACTCACAAACAAGCCCGGGAGCTTGTAAAGATGCTGTCCTAGCAATTCGTCTTAAGGTCCACCTATCCCCTCCCTTATCTTTGTGTTGATCTCATTACAGGCAGAGATTTGGACCATGGACTTTATGTCATTAAAAAGATGGTCCTGGCTGGGCGGTGGTGGCGCACACTTTTAATTCCAGTACTTGGGAGGCAGAGGCAGGTGGATCTCTATGAGTCTGAAGCCAGCCTGGTCTACAGAGTGAGTTCCAGGACAGGCATCAAAGATACATAGAGACCCGTCTCGAAAAACCAAAAAAAAAAAAAAATCCTATTGCTTGAATGCGTCCTTCAAAAGTGTATATTTTGGAAAAGTAATTCCCAAATCACAGTCAAATTTGGAGGAGGGCATTTGAGGATGTAATTAGGATTAGATGATGTCATGAAGGTGGGTCCCCATGACTGTATTCCCAACGTTATAAGAAGAGACCTTATTCCTGGTTCCCTTGCCCTAGCTTGCCTTGTAAGACCCTCTGCTCTGTTAGGATGTACCATGATGCTGAGTAGACACTATGGCAGGGCAAGATAGTGCAGAGGTTCCTCTGACTTGTATTCTTGCTGAGGCAATTTCAGGTATAGCTAGAATTTGATCTCCTTCACGGAGAATCTCGCGGAAAATTACCCAACTCTGTTCTAGGAACCCGAGGTCAGGGTGTCCTAGCTAATTTATCTTAGCTTCTGTTAAACTGGCTGCTTGTGTGGAATCCCCTACAGCTGACTTCTCGTCTAAGCTTCTGTTAAACTGCTTGCTCTACGAAGCCCCCCTCCCACCCCCACTCCCCAAAGCTTTCAAGTGAGTTACCAAGACATGTTTTCTTTTTCTTCAAAAACCCAGTGGTCTGGACACCCAGGGCCACAGCTAGGTCCCCAAATACCTGGGTGTGGTTCCAACCAACTAGCATAAAGACTTTCAATCGGCTGTACACGGTGTCTGAGTGCTCATGTCTGGTGGGCTACCTGTAACAATGTCAGCCCAGTACTCTGGGACTTTCCAATTTCTAAACCTCTCTGCTTTCTAAGTTGGCCAGGTTGTAGCATTCAGTTTTAGCAACAGAAAGTAGACGGAGACAGATGAGCTACTCATGGTGTACAGAGGAAACTCTTCTGGCTCGTTCTTTACCCTTGCATCATACCCTGTGTTGTTCTTTTTTAAAAAATGCCGCAAGATCCCCGCTGCAGTAGGCAGCAGAAATGCTGTAGGTCCCAAATGGTGGTGGCGGGCCATGTGGTGGCAGGCAGCGGGCTCTGAGAGCAGCCAGTCCCAGGCAGAAATGGCTGCTGGTCTCAGAGCAGTGGTGGCGGGCCATGTGGCAGCAGGCAGTGGGGCCCCAGGCAGAAACGGCTGCTGGTCCCTGAGCAATGGTTGGTCCCAGGCAGGGAGACACATGGTGGGCGGGCAGAAGACAGAAACATGGATAGACAGGACTTGCAGGGTGAGGTTGAATGTTTATTCAGGGGGTTATGGAGGAGGAAGGGTGAAGAGGAGAGAGAGAGAGAGAGAGAGAGAGAGAGAGAGAGAGAGAGAGAGAGAGAGAGAGAGAGNAGGGAGAGAGAGAGAGAGAGAGAGAGAGAGAGAGAGAAGAGGAGTAAGAAACAGAGAAGGAGGGGAAGCAAAGAAGTGGGGAGAGAGAGAGGCAGAAGCGAAGCTGCCTCTCCGAGAGGAAGATGGAAAAGAGAGAGAGAGCTCAGGCCAGAAGCTGAAGATCAGCCTGCCTCAGCGGATGGGGGAGGGAGTGGGGGTGGCTTGTCTCTTAAAGGGACCAATACCATAACACCCTGACTCTGGCCTAATGTTAGGAAATTTTCCAGGAAGGAGCTTTCTATATAATTTTATTGGCTTATTTTGTTATATATAATGATAGATTTCATAGAGTCACTTTCATGCAAGCATATTGTGTGCTTTAACCATATTTACCCCTCCTCTCCTCCCACTATTCCCCTTCATTCCTGAAGTCACTTTTACTTTATATATGTGAATATATACTTTCATATATATGTACATATGTGTGTATACTTTCATACATATATATTCGTGTGTGTGTATGTGTGTGTTCACAATTTTCCAAGATTTATGAATTCAAATCATATTGAAAAGTGGCAGTATAGGAGATTGAGCCTCTGGGGCTAATAGAGTCATCAGGGTAGGGCCCTCATTATAGCAAGTAATGCCACTGTAGATAATCCCTCCTCTTCTTCCTTCCTTCCTTCCTTCCTTCCTTCCTTCCTTCCTTCCTGCCTGCCTGCCTGCCTGCCTGCCTTCCTTCCTTCCTTCTTTCCTCCTCCTCCTCCTCCTTCTCCCCACCCCTCTCCCATCCACCTTTCCCCCTCCTCCCTTTCTGCCCTGGGAGACACAAGATAGCCATATGCAAGACTACTAAGAAAAACTGTATCATAACAGTGTCCAGATTTTAGACTTCTAACCTCCAGAACTTGGAACTACACACTGAAGCTTCTCAGTCTAATGTTCCATTGTAGAAGCCTGAGCAGATAAATATGAAAGCCTTCCTAAAATGAGATGATTTCCTTCCAGGACTTTGAAGAGCCAGTGGTTTCCCAACGGCTCACAGAATAAGGAGAGCGAGGCAGTGAGCTAAGTGTCACACTACAGGCCAAGGTGAAGAAGCCAGAGGAGTCACGTGGGTTTGGGGAGCTGCAGTTATTTTCTCAGAGTTGTTGGACTTCTGCCCTCCATGCCTGGCATGGTGCTTGGTAAGCAGTTGGTGCTCAGGGGACGCTGGGTGAGCAAAGGCAGTTCCTTGTTCTCTGGTTATCATGTGCATCTGGAGAGTCCCGATCCCCTCTGTATCCTGCTAGACTGCCAACTAGTTAAGTCTAGGTCTGTGATAGAGAAGTGAACGCTGAAGGTGCTACAGAGGGCCAGGAAAGAGGCTCATCGAGAAGCTCTTTCTCTTGGGCTCCCAGCCCAGTGCTCTTTCCACTTCATCCACTTTTCTCTTTGATCTCCCTTCCTACTCCCCCCCCCCCGTTATCATTTCTAAAAAGGTAATGGGGCACTGGCCCCACGAGGGGCAGCAGCGGGTCATCGGAGGCCTTGAGAGGCCTCAGGTGGTCCCCTGAGGTCTCAGTGGGAGACAGATGGATAGATAGATACACCATGCAGAGAGAGCTGGGGTGTAGTTTATTTAGTGGGTTATAGAGGGGGAAGGGAGGGGAAGAAGGAGGGAAGAGGAGAAGGGGGAGAAAGGCGAGAGGCAGAAGCTGCCTTTCCAGAAGAAGGGCAGACAGAGAAGGGGGGGNGAGAGAGAGAGAGAGAGAGAGAGTAAGAGAGAAGGGGAAACAGAGAGAGAAAGAGAGAGGGTGAGAGAGAGAAAGAGAGGAAGAGAGAGGGGAGTGAGAGAGAAAGAGGAAGACAGAGGGGGAGAGAAAGAAAGGAAGAGAGAGGAGAAAGAGAGGGAAAGAGAGAGCAGGCTGGAGAGGAGATGGAAGATCCACTTGCCTAGGCAAAGGGTGGGGGGGGGGAGGTTGGGAGTGGGCGGAGCTTGTCTCCTAAAGGGTGACAGACAAGGCCAGCAGATTACAGCATTCCCATCTTTTTCTTATAATAAAAAGGCTGGGGGGGGGGAGGGTTAGGCCTAGCAGGTTGAAGGAATTGGGATGACAGATTCTCAATGATGATGCCTATTTGTGGGCATCAAAGTCTTTGGGGGAGGGGGCTGAGATAGCCCACCAACGGACCCGTCAAGGCCTCCAGTGAACCACTGCTGCCCCTCATGGGGCCAGTCCCCCACACCTCTTTATAAATGATAACACCTCCCTTAAGCCACTTTAACACACAGAGTCAGAGACAGACACATACACTCAGATTTATTCTGTAGCCCACTGGTATTTGTACACAGACTGTTCCCAGTGTGTTCTGCTTGTCTCTCCAGGTGTACGGTCAACTTCTTCAAGCGGACATTTGGGCTTCAGCGTTCTCTTCAGTGAACAAACAATGTGAAAGGAAAAGCAGCACCAAAAATTGAAGAATCCTTGCCCGAGAGCTTTATGGATTAATTATTAAGGGATGGCTGCCTTGAACTTGAAAGTTCCAACCCTTTCTGTGTACAGTGAAACCAACATGGCAAAGCGCTTGCTGCTTGGAAATGGAGGATGAACAGCCCTCTGCTGCAGCAGAAGGGTGGATATTTCTCATTTTGAGAATAACTTGTTTTCCAGAAATGTGTGTGGGAGTCCTGTTTTGATGAACTTGGGGGGGGGGGGAATCACTACTTGAAGAAATATTATGGTGACATTTTTAAACTAATGATATCAAATCATTGAATTAATGCATTTCATTTCTCAAGGCATCTTTTGCTTTATAGAGTTAAGATTTATTCACATGCCAATTATCCAAGAAAAAATTCATTTATGTCACTGTACCTATCCAGCCTAGTAAATACCAACAGTGAGTAAATGCCTGCTGAGGGGAGGAAGGAAATACAGGTTTCTTACTTGAGTAAATTGTTTTATAAAGGGATGGAACATTGCCTGGTGGACCTACTCTGTTTTCATGGGACAAGAAGCTGGGTATGGACAAAAGATGAGGTTTTTTTCCTCACTGCTCTCGTCCATCAGAAATGTAATATTGATTTATATTTAAATCTCATTGGAACTTACCTGGACATTTCTTCCATGGAAGCCACCATCACAGAATTCTTGGCTAGAGGGCCTGGTTCCCCCAGCCCCAACACTCTGGGTTGAACTATACTCTCTACGGCAATGTAACCAACAAGTAGTGGTAAAGCAGAAAGGGATTTATTTTAGTGTGGCCATAGCAGGAAGAAATAAGGGACTGTTTCTTTCTCTGGGGCACTGACCAGAGGCCGAGGTCTGTAGAGGAGGAAGAATTGGGTCCGGGACTAAGAAGCATGGACGGTAAATCAGTCACGGGGAAAACTGGACTTAGTCATTCTTATCTCAGGTGTGGTTCTAGGAAGTACCACTGACTGACCCCTGGGGGGGGTCGCGATTGCCTGAGGGGGCAATTCCAGAGGAGCTAAGGTACCTGGAGTTTGAGATAAGCTGGAAAAGAGAACTCCGAGAAAGCACAGGGTTAAGGAGCCAAAGGGCTCTGCAAAGACTGGGTCATTTTCTATTTCCCCAACTGTTTTACAGGGTTACTATGTGAAACAGCACTAGCTGTCCTGCAGCTTTGTAGAACAGGCTGGCCTTGAACTCACAGAGATCCTCCTGCCTCTGCCTCCTGAAGGCACATGCCACTACCACCAGGCCTATAAACAATTCTTGTGAGTTTGTTTGTATCTCTCTTCTGTCACTTACTGAGTGACCCTGGGCAAGTGAGTTGGCATTTTTTGGCTCTCAGGTTTCCCTGGCTATAAAATGGAGACAATCCTAACCATTAATTACCTCAAAGGATTGTTATGTCGACAAAAAGCCACTCCCAAGTGTGAAGATAGATTGAAGTAACTGAAGGTAGGAACCATGAGGCATCGAAGTAGCCTCTTCCTACAGTGACCAAGAACCACACTTTACATTCGACTAGGGGTGATTCTCCTCACGGCCAGACTATGGTGTCACCTCTTTTTCCTGACAGGAAAGGCAGACCTTGCTCTTGAAAGGAAGAGAAGGCAATAGGGCACATTTCTCCATAACATCTCTCTGGGTAAGATGTCCAGCACGGCTGGATGACCACAGTCAAGCCATAACTGTAAGCCAGAGCTTGTTCTGGTAGCTTCTGCACTCAGGGTCCACGCCCATGCCCAGTTTGGAAACTTTCTGCCATAGATGAAGTTGTTCTTCCTCCCCATCCTCACTTCAGCCTAGCTCAGGCCATTTAGAGCTGCAAGCCAGCGCTTCCAGCTCTTGGTGTGACTGCGGTTAACCTTTGCCTTACCGCCCCTAGGACCTGCAGGTTCTCTGTGGTGTGGACAACACAGAAGCCCTGAGGGTAGCCTTTAACTGATCAAGATAGGAATCAGTCTACTCTAGTCCTCTATCAGGAAGAGTCTTGGGAGCGAGCTCAATTTCTTGGTGGGCTCCCAGCAGGGAGCTGCATGTTCTGGCAGCAAACTAAGAATCCAAACGCTCTTTTTATTTTGTAGTTTTTGTTTGTTTGTTTGTTTGAGACAGAGGTTCTCTGTGTAGTTCTAGCTGTTCTAGTTCTGGCTGTCCTGGAACTCACTCTCTAGACCAGGATGTCCTCAACCTATGCCTTTGTCTTCCAAGTGCTGAGATTAAAGTCGCGAGAACCACTACTTTTTGTTGTTGTTGTTGTTTTGCTTTTTGGACAGGGTTTATTCTTGCTCAGGCAGGCTCAAACTTGCTACCTCTTGTTTCTTGCTACTTTGAGTTTCTGCTTCTCTACCCCCCCCCCACGCCCCCACACACTTCCACCTCCAGAGAGTGCTGGGGTTACAGGCAGGCACAGTCACACCCAATTGAGTGTGTGGTGCCTGGAGATCAAATCTAGTACCATCCTACAGCCAGTACATTCTGGGCAAGCACCCTAGCAACTGAGCTGCAACCCTAGTCCTGCCCAAAGAAGCTCTTTGTTGATTTTGATTTGTCTTTCTTCCCTAGCAGATCTGCCTTTTTTTTTTTTTTTTTTTTTTTTTTGAAAGGAGGAAGGGAGAAACCCCAAACAAAAACACCTTTCATTTCTTCTACTGCTCACACAAGTTCCAGGTGTGGAGAAACAAGAGCCTGAGAAAAGCTCGTCACAAAAGAAACGTAATAACCCTGCTGGATGTCTGTTTTCAAAGCTCTTTCCTTGGCGCACCTCCTTGTTATTCAAAGCAGGAGGAGCCGCGCGACAGTCACCTGGGAGCTGGTGAGAAAAGCAGAGCCACCCAGCTGGCTCGCTCCGAAGCCGCCTGAGCAGGAGCTCGGCAGGTGCTCCGTTGGAACTCGGCAGGGGCTTGGTGCGGACTCTGTTGTTGGGCGGCTTTGCCCTACCTTGTTATCTTCCCATCCCGTCCCCCCACCCCCACGATCTGCTCCCAGAGACCATATCACCCTTTGTAGTGTGCTGAAGTACTGAAGAGTGTTTCTTTGAATTTGTGCCACCCAGAATTTAGGATGTGTCCCTTTGCCTGAAGTCTCGGTAGAAAAGAATCCTCGATCCAATGATCAACATTCTAATAAGAAGGCGGGAGGGGTCGGGATGGGGGTCAGTCGTAGAGTGTGCTTACCTAGCATGTGTCCTGAGAGAGAGCGAGAGAGAGCGAGAGAGAGCGAGAGAGAGCGAGAGAGAGAGCGAGAGAGAGAGCGAGAGAGAGAGCGAGAGCGAGAGAGAGAGAGAGAAAGAGAGAGAGAGAGAGAGAGATTGGATAAAGAGAAGACAGACAGACAGACAGACACACACACACACACACACACACACACACACATGAGTACTGCAACTGAGCTTAAAGCATTACTACCTGGAAGGGGGAAGGAAAGATCGTCCATTAGAGCATTTGAAGGAAACATGGCCTTGCTGATACCTTGACTTTGGAGTTTTAGCCTCCAGTACTGAGACTTTCTTCTCCCTCCTCTTTGTCTTCATCCTCCTCTTTCTCTTAGTAGGCTCAAACCTAGGGCCTTGCACATGCTGAGCAATAGCCGTGTCACTGAGCTGTATCTTCTATGCTTAGGTTTCATTTTTTGTTTTCCTGCAGTCTGGGCTGACCTTAAACTCTCCAGCCCCCCTGCCTTCACCCCCTGAATGGTGGAATTACAGGGATGCATCCCTGTGCCTGAACTTTTGCGTTTGAAGCCACTTAGACGGTGGCCCTTTGCTGTGGCAGCCCTAGGAATCTGGTAGACGATTATTCCTGATTTCACACTCACACATGCGGCAGTCAGGATTTGGCGTAGGCACAATTAGGATTGATTCATCACCCCACAATGGATGCTGGGCCTTAGGGAGTCTCTAGGAACATTTCCTCAGCTCTAACTTGGTCCACATTGTTGTCTAGGATTTGGAGGCAGGCATCAGTACACATAGCTTTAGCGTGCACATGAGACATGATTGCAGGTAGATGCTGCTTAACATGAGTGGCTGTGTAGGGACTCTGGAACAGGATTCGGGCAGGTTAGAACAATGGCCTAGCGTCATGATGGAACCCCACTGGGAGGAGAATAAAGATCCACAAGGGTTACAGAAATGGGATGAGAGAGAGAAAGAGAGAGAGAGAGAGAGAGAGAGAGAGAGAGAGAGAGAGAGAGATGTTTGCTGGGAAGAAATTGCAGCAGATGAGTGGGTAGGTTTTTGTAACCTCCAGCTTTTCTGGAATAAAGGATGTGATGCAACACAGTTGGTGCGAAAGGAAAGCCTGGCATTACGTTAGCAGGAATGGCCTAGGTCTCAATTAGTGGGACCGGCGCTGTCGACTGTCAGCTTCTACATTGCGCTGCCCTTTTCCTTCTTTTTTTGTTGGTTTGTTTGAGGCAGGGTTTCTCTGTGTAGTCCTGGCTGTCCTGGAACTTGCTCTGCAGATCAGGCTGACCTCAAACACACAGAGATCCGCCTGCCTCTGCCTCCTGAGCACTGGGATTAAAGGTGTGCCTTCACCCTTGGAGGACTGATCCAATGTGAAGGCGCCCCTTTTCAAAGGGGACCCTGCAATTAGAGTTGCAGTGTGAAGAGGGAACAGAATGAAATGATTGGAGCTCCCATTACTTGAGTGTTTCCTGCATGGTAGACACTGGACTAAGAGCGGTAAGCAAGAGATTGTTCCTGCCCTTCAGGAAGTTAATGAGTCTTCTGGGTATGGATGGTGTATTCCAAAGCAGATACATGCCAGAGCTTCAGAGGAGTTTAGGACACAGCTAACGACTCAAAGAACCTGATCCAGCCTGGGACTCGGGAAACTGCAGGTGTATCTGTATGAATGCTGTGACCTATGGAAATTCTGAAACAAAGGAAATAGCAGTTCAAAGGCCCACAGGCGCATTTGAGGAGCAGAACAAAGAACTGTGACAGGCACGTGTCTGGTGCTTGCGCGTGTATCTGTAATGACAGCCTATTTCAAGAAAGCAAAGGAAAAGGCTCTGCAAAGAGAGCAGTCGGGAGGGGCTTGGGCTGTCCTGTGCTCTCTTCCCATTTCTGCTATAGCAAATCACCATGTATGGACTAAAACAACGCAAATAGATATTTTCTTTCAGTTTTCAATCATCTTTATAGTTCTAGTTTGCATTATTGTAGGCACCTACTTTGTACATTTTGATGAGTTTGACAATTGATGTGCCTAAGTAGCCTCCACCATGGTCAAGATGCAGAACATTTCCAATACCCCTAAGTTTACCGTGGTCTATACCAACTCAGCTCTTCCCTTTTGGAGCCCAGATTATTTCCTTTGAGTTACTACAGGTTGCGTTTTTTATAGCTTTAGTATTACCTGAATGGGATAATCCAAATATTTACATATTTGAAAGTTGCATTTCTTTAGTTCCCTTTTTGTAGTGCTGGGAATTTAACCTGGGGTTTGCACATGCAAGGTGAGAACTCTGTTAATGAACTATATCCCTAATTCCAGACAACACAGTTGTATTTTCTTATGGTTCTGGAGGACAGGTTCCAAAATGGATCTTATTAAAATAAACCCAGGGTATCAATGTCAGCGGGGCTGCGTTCCATCTGAAGGCTCCAGGGGAGGATCTGGTTCCCTGCCCTTTCCTTTTCTGGATGCTGTGGCATGCCTTGGCTCTCCATGCTTTTCCATGGTTAGAGCTGGCAATGATCAACAGTCTTTTCTCCTATGACATCTTCCGAATCTCTTCTCCTGCCTGCTTTCAATTATAAAGACCATCTTGATTACATTGGGCTTGTCTGGCCAACCCAGGGTAGGTCCCAACCCCCTGTGTTCTAAAGACAGCTGATTGGCAGCTCCAGTGCCCCTTTGTTACATGACACATTGTCGCAGGTTCTGGTGATCAGGAAGTGTCCATCTTCTGAGAAGCATCATTCTGCCTACCCTCCCTCCCGATTTGCATCTGTTTTTCCTTCCATCTTCATGTCCTCTTGTCAGAGAGGCTCACAGAGGTGGCCTACTTAAGGTTACAGACAAGTAGAGATGGACAGATTCAAAAGTCAATCTTCAGGCTGCCTGACCCTGACTCCAGAGCAGTAGCGTTTATTAGGGCATAATTTTTATATCAAAAGTCACAGTTTTATGTGTATAAGTTCAGTGGGGTCGAACAAAAGTATATAGCTATGTAACACCACCTTACATTTTGCTACCATACAATTGCTAATGTACAGATATATACCTATGAGCAGTGACTAGAGAAATGTATAGTTGTGTGTCTGTGTGTGTATGTGTTTAACACGCACTGTGTGCACTTTCCTGTGGCATGCTGCTTTTGACTTAACATAGGTTACTACAAAAATTAATAATGTAAACTGATTAGTACATTTAATGCATTTAATCCTAGCACTCAGGGAGCTGGAGCGATGGCTGAGTGGATACAAGCCCTTGCCGCTCTTGCAGAAGAGCCCCGTTCAGTTCCCAGTACTCACATGGCTTACAATGTCCATAACTTCAGTTCCAGAGGATCGAGCACCCTCTTCTGGCTTTGACAGCCACCAGGTATGCATGTGATGCACAGATATTTACGCAGGCAAACAGTCACACACATAACTAAAAAACAGACAGAAGAAAAATCCTAATACTCAGGAGGCAGAGGCAAGCAGATCTCTGAGGGTTTAAAGCCAGGCTAGTCTACATGGACAATTCTAGGCCAGTCAGGTCTGTACAGTAAGACTCTATCTGAAAAAAAAATAATAAATACATGAGTTGCTAGATATGTTTATTGGCTTGACTTAATCATTGCATAATATATAGGCATCTATTTCAAGCCATATACATTTTATTCCATAAATATATGCAATAATTGCTTGTCAATTAAACATAAATCAGAGGCTGGGTTTGTATCTTAGTGGTAAGATCTGAGGCCCTGAATTAGATCCCTGGTACCACATCAAAAAAAGTATCTTGGATAATTTTCTTGACTCATAATGCATTAAAAATGTCCACAGAATATTATAATTTGTCAGTCCTGTAATTCATTTCATCAGAACAATCCTGTGCTGGGCTGTCTAGGTTTTCGCCCTTTATCCTTCTCATACACTTCTGTGTACATGTACACTTCAGATTTCTCTAATGTGCAGCCAAACTGTGCTTTCTACAGCATGACCAAGAGACAGGAAGTGTGGTTTCAGTGACCAGACAGATAAGTGACACAAACCGTGCCATGCAGTAGGCCCCTACGTGAACATCACTGGGGACACATTGATGATGGAGGTTGACGTCGACGGACTTGTGGGCGTTGGCCGTTTGGGACTTGGGATTGCCAGGTTCAGTTCAGATGCCTGGGTATGCCCAGACTAGTCTCTTGCAGTCCCCACTCCACCTCAGCCAGCTCTAAAGGTGAAAAGGCCTAAGAGAGCTTCTTGGCTTTTTGAGGAAAATGTATGGTTTGCATGGTGGTTGTTTTGACTTAATGCTTTTAAGCCTTGGAAAAAACACATGCTATCCTGGTACAACCAGTGGGAGACGTGCTTACGAGGGCAGTTTGTTCAAAGAAAACCAAGGCCAGAGAGGAGTAATTCACCCAAGGCCACACAGCTAATTAGACGTCTCTTAAAACACATCCGAACTGGAGGCAGAGCGCTACTGCAGCAGGTCAGTGTGGAATTGTCACCTGAGTTGTCTTATCCCTTGCTGAGCTTTAGCTCCTGCCTGGGATGAGTCCCTTGGCAACTGGGAAATGGTCACATGGTCAAGCCCTGTCTCCTTGACTCCTGCTATAGGTGTGCGGGGAATTGACCATTGGCCATTCCCAGTTCCACAATCGTCTCCCCGCAGACCCCACCCACTACCCTGGAGCCTGTGGCTCAAAAAGAAGGAAGTGGTGGTGGAGAAGAGAAACAAGTGAAGGAATTATAAACATTTTAATATCATTTTCTCAAGACAGTCAACGCTCCGGCGTGGAGGGGCGAGGGGCGTACAGACCCCCCCCCCCCCTTCATCTGAAGAGCTCTTGACAGGTGATAGCTGCTGGGAGAGCGAGAGTTGATTTTCTTTAAAGGTAAGGCCCTTGAGAAGTCAGCCATGCTCCAGTGAATTGCCCACACCCATTTGGATATGAGCAGCTCAAGTTGAATTTGGTGGGTTATATAAAACAGGAGGGCATGAAGTTGGGAGGGGATGAGAGGGTCGAAGTAGAATTGGGGTTGTGGAATCTGGGAGGGGTTGCAAAATGTCCGCAGAATATTATAATTTGTCAGTCCTGGAACGCATTTCATCAGAACAATCCTGTGCTGGGCTGTCTAGGTTTTCGTCCTTTATCCTTCTCATACACTTCTGTGTACATGTACACTTCAGATTTCTCTAATGTGCAGCCAAACTGTGCTTTGGCTGCACATTAGAGCATGCAACCATCATGCAAACCATACATTTTCCTCAAAAATCCAAGAAGCTCTCTTAGGCCTTTTCACCTTTAGAGCTGGCTGAGGTGGAGTGGGGACTGCAAGAGACTAGTCTGGGCATACCCAGTGGATACGATCAAAATGCATTGTATCCTTGTATGAAATTCTCAAAGAATTGATACAAATATTTTATAAGAAATAAACCACCTTCTGATCTCAATAAAATTTTTCTATTTCTCTTTTTAGCCACTCATCAACAGGAAGGAAGAGCAAGCTGAAGAGGCAGGGAAACTGAGGCCCACTGAAAGATTAAGGGGTTTGCCTCAGGTTATACATCAAATTACAGAAAGAGCTGGTATAAGGCCCCTGGTTTCCTGCTTCTTAGCCTCAGCCTCCTACCAGTACACTTTATTGCCTCTTTCCCCTGTCTGCCAAGGTCTTGTGCTCATGGACCCCACCTAAGAGACACCATACTTGAAGCACAGCTCCATTCTGTCCTCTATGGCTGGCTATCAGGTCACCCTGAGGCTCCGTGAGCCTGGAAGAATGAGGAAGACATTTCGGCCAAGGAAACCCTGTGCTTCACCTGGTCAGATGGAAGGGCCCAGCAGTGGAAATCCACTCATTGCTCATGCTGGCCCCTATCAAGCATGGAATAATTCTTCGGACTGTTAGACACGCATGTGTCTATATGCTTGGAGGGAAACAAAGTCTAAGGCGCTGATGAGAATTTTTAGGGAAACTTTTAGATGTGAGACTTCACCTGGGGCTGGAAGGCACCAGAGGAGAGAGGACCCCAATGGGAAGGTCCTCAGTGACAACAGTCGATCTTGCTTAAAAGATCCTGTGAATAACACTGGGGATAAGATTGGCGTGGCAGGGAGTGTTTTTCCCACATGGCTCAAATGCTGGCACCTATTATAGAAGGCATTCACACACACCCCACTAGAATATGGGGTCTACGTTCCTTTCTTTAGAAGCCGGGTGGGGTTTTGACTAGCTAGAAATGAACTAGGTGATTTGTGAGGTGAGATCATAAAATGGTTCTTCCTTTGTTTGCTTGTTCCTGTGACCTTCTGGCACTCATTAGTTTGACAGCCACCACACCATGGTCATGAGGGAACCCAAAGGAACTCACACAGTGCTTGACTTGCCCCCTCACTGCTCCTGCCATCTTTCTCACGCATGCGTAGTGTTTCAACTCGACTCTCTGAGGGCACTTAACCCCCTTAATGGTGGGGGGCACTGAAAACAAACTGCCAAGCTAAGCACTTCCCGATTTCTCATTGGCAGGAGCCACAGAAGTAAAAATGATTGCTAATAGTGTGTGTGTGTGTGTGTGTGTGTGTGTGTGTGTGTGTGTATCAGAGGACAACACAAATGAATATTCTCAATTGCTCTCCAACTTCCTTTTTTGAGACAAGGTATTACTGGACCTGGAGCTCACCGTTTTGGCCAGGCTAGCCAAATCAGCCAGTAAAGCCACAAGGATCCTCCTGTCTCTGCCTCCCCAGCATTAGCCTTATAGGCACACTCCTGCTGTGCCTGGTTTTTGAATGTGGGTGCTTAGGGATCCGAATTGTAGCCAGCACTTTCCCCGGTGAGCCAGCTCCCCAGCCTTGAATACTTCTGTGGGAAGTCACTGCGGCTTGAGCCTGCGAGAGGCCAGTGAGTAAACAGAGAAACAGTGTGGAAAGGAGCACTTTCAGCCCGCTTAAAATGTTTAGTGGAGACTTTATCGGGACTTTTTAATATGTTACTGAGTCTTCCCAAACTCCTTTTCTAACTAATCCGGAAGGAATGGAGCTATTTTCCAAAGAGTCACTCGCGGCTCTCCCGTTAGCTATCGCACTACTGAGACAGTGAATGGACCCAAAGAAATTGGAATTTTCTCAGGAATCTCATGCTGGGAGAAGGAAACAGCTGGGGCCCTAGTGTCAGCCAGATTGGAAACCTGTCTCAGAAAAAGAGATTTCACACACTTCTGACAACTTGTCAAATAACCTTGCAGGGGAAACTGATACAAAGAGCAGAGCAATGATGGGCGTGACCACACCTTCACCAGGACTGCTTAGCTATGCGTGCCTCTTGCCCCTCTGTTCAAATGTAAACCTCGTGTCAGGACCCCAAAGATGAACTTGAAGGGTCAATGGACTTCTTTGTTCCTCTTCACAAGGAATAAATTTCCTTTGAGTAAGAGAGAGGAAGAGGGTGGAGAGGTAGAGAGAGGGAGAGGGAATGGGAGAGAGAGCACTAATTTAGGAGTTGGGAGGCCTGCTCTTGGCTTATCTCTGTCAACAACTTTCTGCATGAACTTGAGCACATGAACTCCTGGCCACAGTTTCATTATTTTTAAAAACAAGCCCTTTCTGGTATTAAAAATGGCTTTTCTAGTGAAAAGCCTCGGAGGAGTTTGAACTTTGCCCTTCCGCAACAGGAACTGTTGAGTAAAAGATAACCTGCTGAGAGAAGGTTCCAGAGATAAGGACTTGAAGGTGAAGATAGGGTTAGGAAATCTTTCCTTTTTCCCCAGGTGAGTGGAAGGTGACGCAGGACAGAAGGGATAAGGATAGGAAGGTTGGGTCAGTCAGAGGCCAGATTCAGTCAGCACAGCTAGGGTGCCGGAGAGCCCGTCCTGTTTGAAAAGAAGACTCCCCAGCACTTTACCTTCTAGGCCAGAAGAGCCATCCACTTAAACAGCTTCTTGGCTCTCTTTTTGAAATACATGTTGGACTTTCTAGCCTCTGGAACAATCCTAAAGCTACCAACTTGCTCAGATTTTGCTGGGCTTAGACTCTAGTCTTAAGCCCATTGCTCAGACAGTAGGGCTGTCATCACTACACACCCAGGGGAAGGCACAGGTCAAACACTTTTAGTGTCTTTCTTTCGGTCCTCTTATGGGCCTGCTTATAACACTTGACCCTCTATTCTAGTCTTTCAGTGTGGAGACTTTGCTTACAAGATCACTATCCTAGAACCTGAAGGCCACCACTCCTGGAAGAGAGAGATAGCCTCAGCTGTTGGCTGGAGACATTCTATGAGGAAAACAATGGGTAGGCCCGTGCCAGTGGGGACAGCGTAGGTTTGTGGTTTAGTAACAAAGGGAGCGTTTGACTGGAAGTACTGCCTGCAATTCTCAGTTGCCTCTCTCTCTCTCTCTCTCTCTCTCTCTCTCTCTCTCTCTCTCTCTCTCTCTCTGCTTTGAGAATGCTTCAGGCAGCTCAGAGGGATCTGGAGTCCCTTGCCCAGTGGCCTGTGGCTAACACTTCCCCCACTGTGGGAAGGAAGCTGAAATTTCTGCAGCCTTCAGCTGGGTGTGTTGGCCTTTTCCCCACCAGTCCTGGCAAAGGCTCGCAGACTATTCAGAGAACTGTAAAAACTGGGAGGCCGCAGGAGGGGAGGAGTAGGAGGGGAGAGTATTGGGAGAAAAGGGTTGTTTAAAAAGGCGCTGCTGCTGCTAAGGCTCAAGACTGGTTTTGCTCTGGAGGGAGGTCAAGGACACAGCTTAAGCTATTTCCAGTCATCTCCTGCCTACATCCCTTTGATAACAGCTCCTAATGTGCATTGAGCCATTAGTATGAACCTGGCACCGCCCTGTCTTTTTAAAATGGATTGTCTAATTTAATCTTTCGCAACAGCACTCCAGTAAGGACTATTATTATCCCTATTTTAGAGATTAAATAATAATAATTGAACTCTCCCTGAAGCACTTGGGGTTAAGGAAGCTAGGAAGAGGCTGAGCCAGGATTAAATATGCAGAGAATTTGCCTCAGTGGGCTGTACTAACCACTAGACCTGATGGTTTTGTCATAAATTGTCCTCCCCCAGAAAGCTCATGTATCCTGTTGAAAGTTTATCCTTTAGTTAATGGTACTATTTGGAAGAGGTTCTAGAAATTTTGGGATGTAGGGCCTTGTGCTGGGGAGTTTTATGTCAACTTGACACAATCTAAAGTCTTCTGAGAGGAGGGAACCTTGGTTGAGAAAATGCCTCCATAATACCCTGATGTAGGGCACTTTTTAAAAATTAGTGATCAATATTGGATAGCCCAGCTCATTGTGGAAGGTGCCATCCTTGGGCTGGCTGGTACTCCTGGGTTCTATAACAAATCAGGCTGAGCAAGCCAAGAGGAGCAAGCCAGTAAGCAGCACTCCTCCATGGCCTCTGTATCAGCTTCTGCCTCTAGGTTCTTGCCCTGCTTGAGTTCCTGCTCCGGCTGCTTTTGATAACAAACTGTCATGTGAGTGAAATAAACCCTTTCCTCCCTAAGTTGTTTTTGGTCATGGTGTTTCATCACAGCAATAGAAACCCTAAGACAGGCCTGACTGAAGGCAATGACTCATTGCTGAGGCAGTCTTGGTAGCTGTATCTCCCTTGTGCTGGCTAGTTTTCTATCAGCTTGATACACCCTAAAGTCATTTGAGAGGATGGAACCTCAACTGAGAAAATGCCTCCATAATATCCTGATGTAGGGCATTTTCTTAATCAGTGACTGATGTGGGAGGGCTGGGCCCAACCCACCATGGATGGTGCTACCCCTGGGCTGGTAGAAGGGAATTCCCCTTCCCTTTCCCTTCCCTCCCCTCCAACTTTCCTCTTCTCCCTTCCTCCTCTCACTCTTTCCCTCCATCCACTCTCCCTTTCTCACCTTCCTGGCTACCATGAAGTGATGAGCTTCCTGCCTCAGGTAGACACCTGAGGGCATGAACCAAGCCACTCTGGACGGAAACCTCTGAAACTGTGAACAGCAGAAATTGTCTCTTCATTTAATCTCACAGTGAGGGAAAGCGAACTCCCCAAAGCGTTGCTGCCTCTCACGTGGAGCTGGACTGCATTGTCCCTCAGTGTATCTGTCACTCTGAGGCTGGCTTCCTTGAAGCCCATCTCATGCTTTGACTGTTTTAGCAGCTGCATGTTTACTGGAGTGCTTATGCTATGTGATGTGATCTTGTGATGTGCACATTACACCGGCATTGGCTGACTCTGTTGTATAGCTGTTGCCATTCTCTCTACCTTACAAAGTGAGGAAACTTTAGGCTGTAGATCATTTCGTGGCTATGATTTGTTCAAGGGACTAAGTAGAACTTAAGTGTGACTTAAAATTGAATTAAGGTCTGTGGTCTGATGAGGAATGCACTCATTCAACCAGTCACCATTTTGTGTATGTGCGCTGGATTAAATAAAATTCTACGGTCATGTACTACATGCCAGACAGTATCTTTTACAGAAGTAGGAATACACACTGACAATATTTTCTTCTCTAAATCTGGGCAGAGTGGCTCATAACTATACTCCCAACACTCAGGATATTGGGGTAGGCAGATTGAGTTCAAGGCCAGCCTGGAGTACATAGTGAGTTTTAGGCCACCACAGTGTAAAACTCTATTTCAAAACAACAACAACAGCAACAAAATACTACAAAACAAAAATAACCCAAAACCCGACGAAACCAATCAAAAACATTCTGCATCTCTAGATTAGCATGCCCTCTTAAATTGTGACTAGCCACGTATTTGACATTACCCTGTGAATGTTTAGTAAGCCTCAAACTAACGTGCACAGAACAACTTGACAGTTCCGCTAAATTCACTTCCCAGTGCCTCTCTTGGTTGTATAAGTGACTATGCCAGCTGTGTGGTCTGCTTGGATCGTTCCAAAATTTGTTTGTTGAAACTTAATTCCTTTAAGGAAGTAAGTAAGTCATGCGGGTCTGTCCTCATGAACAGGATTAGTGCCCTTATAAGAGGCCTGAAGGAGTTTCTTTGACCCCTTTGCCAAGCAGATGCCATGAGAAGGCACCATCCGGGAAGCAGGAAGTGAGCGCTCCCCCCACAGACACCTTGATTTCAAACCTCTCGTCTTCTAAGCTTCTAGACTGCAATAAATTCATTTCTGCTGTTTATAAACTGCTTAGTCTCAGTTATTTGTCGTGTAGCCCAAGCGAATGAAGACGTCACCCGGGCAGCTGCTCAAGCCCCTGTTTAGAGGCTGTCTTGGATTCTTTTCTGTCCTTCTCACCTACTTCTCCTCTATCAGTCTGTCTAGCTGCCTTTTCCATGACCATATCCTACAGCGCTTCGTTTGTTTCTCCACTCCTGCACCAATCTTTTCTCCACCAGTAAGTCATCTAGCCGATAATTTCTTGCCCCAGCTTAGAGCACTTCAATATGTTGTCATAGGTTCATAAACTATAAGGTCCTTTTGCGTCTGACCCATGTCTCTACCCAGATCTGCCACTTTCCCATTTGTTCCTATATCTTCCCCATCGCTTTATGTTCCTTTACTAGGTCACCTATGAGGTTTTGGGCACAGCCTTCTTTCTATCTGAGATGTTCTTTTTTCCTGGCGTGCCTCCTCATTCTGGCATCTCCCCAGGGAAACCTTTTCTATTCAGTTTATCTAAAGCTGTCCCCCGGTTTCCTCCGCGGGATGTCATAGCACAGGACAGAAATACTCGCACATGCCTCTTTATTGCTCTTCTACTCACAACAGCAAGGACGCGACTACAGCCTAGATGTCTATCAGTGGATGAATAAATGTGAAAATGTGTCACATGACAAAATGGCATTTTCGCCAACTGTAAATAAGAATGAAATTATGAAATTTGCGAGACAGTAGATGGCTCTGGAAAGTATTAGACTGCCTTTGACCCAGGCTCAGGAAGACAAATAACGTATGTTTTCTTGTGTAGCATGAATTTTAATTGTTCTTAATAAAAACCCAGAGTCAGATATTGGGGGGTGAAAGCTGAGAAAACAGAAGCACCGCAGCCAGCCGCTGGAAAGACCTTTTACCTCTATAGGATCCTCAGACCAAAGGACAATCCTGTTCTCAGACTACATCCTCTGACTGCATCCTCAGACTGCTGCCTCAGACTGCACCTCAGACTGCTCTGAACTCCTGTCTCCTCCCGCCTTATATTCCTCCCTCTGCCCAGCCATATCACTCCTGTCTCCACCTTCCTAGTGCTGGGATTAAAGGTGTGTGATCCCAAGTGCTGGGATCACAAGTGTGAGCCATCATCACTTGGATCTATTTCTCTTTTAGAATGAATCAGTGTTACATAGCCCAGTGTGACCTTGAACTTACTGAGACCCCTTTGCCTCTATCTCCTGAGTGCTGGGATTAAAGGTGTGTGCCACCACCACCTGGCCTCTACGGCTAACTTGTGGCTTAGCTACGCACTCTAATCTTCAGGCTAGCTTTATTTGTTAGATCAGAGATGAAATATCACTACACCCTTGTGTGTGGATCCTAGCTTTTAATGTTTATATATGTGGACGTGAACGTGGATATAGGCTATGAAACTAAAAGGGGGGCCATGGGAGAGGAAAGCGGTGTGTTAATGATGGGAAGGGGGCAGAGGAGCATGGTGCATAAAAGCAGACAAAAGGCTCCTGGGGATGGAAGGGTACCAGTGGCAGCAGGCAGATGGGGACCAAGAGGTGGAAAGGGAAGCAACAAGAGCAAACTTTGCTTGAAATACCATAATTAAACATCACATTGTGTATGTCAGTTAAAAATTAAGAAAATTTAATTTTAATAAAGAGACTGTTTTGTTCGTTATTTTCCTACCTATGCACCTCTTGCATGTGATTTTGCCTAGGGAGACATGAACAGATGTCTTCTCACTTCCAGAAAGGGGACTGGAGACAGATTCCATGCAAGTCACAGCACACACACACACAAAAGATTTTTACCAAGTGTAGCTTTGTGAACTAGTGATCTTCTGGGGGTTACTTATACAAGTAAGAGTGAGGGATTATTTACTAGTGTATGGTACAGCTAACTCAAAGGCAGTTCTATCAAAAAGCCATTTTGGCATGGGCGATGGCCCACAAAAGCTCCGTGTACAGCTTGCAGGGAGGCGACTCAGCCTGTCTGAGAGTATCTACTAAAGTGTTGCTACTGGTTATGTAACCTTGTGACTCTTGTTTTGGGGACTTTCTGAGCCTTGTGTGTTGTTTGCTTACTGAGCCTTGTCAGTTTTGTTTACTTCCTGAGTCTTAAGTGTTAAATTACATTTATTTCTTTGCCCTTTCTGTGTACGTGTGCACAAGCGTGCCCTGGTACACGTGTAGAGGTCAGAGGGCCATCAGTTCTCTTCTTCCGCCACGTGAGTCCTGGCCTTTGAACTAAAGGTTGCCAAGCGTGGTGGCAGGTACCAGCCGAGCTGTCTCTCTCAGGCCCTACTTCCCGATTTGAAAAAAGGCCTCCCTCCAGGACGGAATGGTTTGGTTAGGAGGAAATTGCTACCCACCATTTCCCCATCTACAGAATAAAATCTCCAGAAGAGTAACGAGCTGACTTCCTGCCTGTCATTCTATATCCAGCACAGAACACAGTATCTCGGACATGGCAAGGGCTCAATAAGTAGAGGTCATGGTCCAGGGCAGAGGTTGACAGGCACTGCTCTGGTCATGGGCAGAAAGCAGACCTTTAAGAAACTGACAACTACCAATATCCCGGAAGCAGGAGAAGGGAGAAAAGACCATGCTGGCTCTTCCCTGGCTCTGGGCTGAGAGGAGGAGGCATGTGGTCTCCACAGAAACTTCGGATAAACTGACCTCTGCTGCTTACTAGCCAAGGGGTTTCACTTTTCCGAGCAGCAGTTTCCTTGCTTGAAAATGATGGTAATGGTGCCCTAACGACTACTAGAGAAGTTTGTTCAATTGCTCTAAGGCATCTCTCTTGCTCTAAGATCCCTGCTGTAGCTCTAAGATCCGAAGTCATGCACAGTTTGGCAGCCCTCTGCCCACTTCCCCTCTGCCCTCATCGCCCAGCACTCTCCTCGTCCCTCACTCTTTCGCAGCCCAATTGGCTTTTTCAAGCGCATGTCCATTCCAGGCTCCTAGAATAGCTGCTCTCTCTGCCAAGAACACTCTTCCTCCAAATATCTGAAAAGGTTCATTGCCTTGCTTCCTTGGGAGCTACCTATGGTGTTGAGGCATCCCACTGGGGCCTTTCCCACTCCATTCGCTCAATTCACACTCTTTCTGGCTATTTTCTGTCCACAGCCCTGTCTTCTGTAAGCACTTATCGAACTATAGTAACACCATTTCCTCATTGACTTTGAATAACCTCTGTTCCTCACACGAGTGTAAACGTCATGGGAATGGGGAATTTACCTACCTAATTTGCTACTGTGCCCATGGCTCCTTGAATAGTGTCCGGTATTAGTAGGTACTTGGTCCATCACGTTGACCACCGTTCAGTGAATGAAAGAGTAAATGGAGTGTCGGCATGTTATAGTATTCAGATTGTTAGGATGATAGCGATCTCATTGTGGTCCTTTCTTCCCATGGCCAGGATTCCCACAGAGCATCGCATGCAGCAGATGCTCAGTTGACATGAGCCAGAAAAAGAGTCTTACATAAGGTGAAAAGGCCCCTTTCTGCTGTGGGATAATCCTTCTGTATGCTGTGACTATGTATTGCTCTCATTGGTTAATAATAAAGTTGATTTGACCTATAGCAAGGCAGAATAAGGCTAGACGGGAAAGCCGAACTGAAAATATAGGGAGGAAGGAGGGTGGAGTCAAGAGAGAAGTGTGCCAGCTGCTGGGGAAGCAAGATGTTAGAGGACAGGCAAAGCCACGGGCTATGTGATAAAGCATAGATGAATAGAAATGTGTTCATTTAAGCTGTAAGAGCTAGTTAATAATAATCCTGAGGTATAGTCTAAACATTCTGTAATTAATACAAGCTTCTGTGCGAGTATTTGGGACCATGTGGTAGGGGCAAAAGCAAAGCTCTGCCTCCATTTACAACTTTGCATAGGACCTAAGGAAGCTACAGGGGTCTTTAGCATACAGAGAAGGGAAGGCAGGCCTTCAGTCTATTTCCATATATTGAATCTCCAAGCCTTATTTTTGTCCCGGAGAAAAAGCTCCACTGAGGAGACTTGAAACAAGACTGCTATGGTCTATGTATCTATATCCCCCCAAATACTTTTCAGTCACTATAGTGGGATACTTGAGATAATTAAGTTACAAAGAAAAAAATATTTATTTTGGCTCATAATTTTGGAGGTTCCAGTCCCTGGTCAGTTTGTCATATTGCTTTTGGACATGTGGCAAAGCAACAGCACAACATGGTGCAATTTTGCAGTAGAGCAAAGGTTCTTGTATCCAAAGCCAGAGACCAAATAGAGAAGAAAAGCCCCAGAGCTCATAGTCTGCTTCAGGGACACGTTCCAATGATCCAGATGCTTGGCCCTAGGCACCTAAATAGCGCTGCCCTGATGACCACACCTTTACGCATGGACCTCTGGGATACATTTAACATTCAGACTAGAAGACCACAAAAGTTCACATTCTGGAATTCTAATGCTTAAGAGAATGGTGTTCGGGGCTGGAGAGATGGCTCAGAGGTTAAGAGCATTGGCTGCTCTGATGCTCTTCCAGAGGTTCTCAGTTCAGTTCCCAGAATACATATGGTGGTGCATAGCCATCTATAACAGGATCTGATGCCCTCTTCGGACACACATGTGTACATGTGGACAGAACACTCATACATAATAAATAAATGAGAATGGTATGCTAGGGTAGGGACTTTGGAGGTAATTAGATTATAAAGGAAAAGCCCTTGGGATTAATACCCCAACGAGAGAGACTCAACAGAGCTCCTCTGCTTCTTATACTATGTGACAACACAGCTCAAAGGTGCCATAAATGAGGAAGAGCGCCCCACCAGACAGAGTATGCTCACCTTAATCTTTGTGTTTTCAGACTCCAGAAATGTGAGAAATAAATCTTGGCAATAAATAAAGACCATTTATTATGGTATCTAACGCTAACAGCCAAATAAAATAAGACACAGGGCAATTTATTTATGTTTATTCATTCATATGTGTGTGTGTGTGTGCCTGTGTAAGTTTATGTATACCACATGCATGCTGATGCCAATGGAGGCCAGCGAGTATTGAATTCCCTGAAAAGGGAGTTATAGAAGGCTGTGAGCCACCTGATGTGGATGCTAAGAACTAAACCTGGATCCTCTATGCCATTTCTCCAGGCCCAATTTCTGCTATCATTGTCTACCTACATTACCACATTATAAGCAACGGAACACTGTACTATTAGAAGTTCTGCTGTTTGACCCCAACAGAAATTACACCTATTTTCCTATCACTCTAGGCTGAAGCAGATTTCTTGTAGTAACAATATGTTCATCATTACTTTGGAATTACGTTAGTTACAAGATTTGCAGATAGATCTTATAACTTACTGTACTAACAATGAGGCACAGATATCACTCATTTTAAATATATGTTGACAGCTGCAATCTATGATTGGTTTCTAATTCTTTGTATTTTATTTAAGTCAATTAAAACCATTCTGTAGCTGTGCCTGGTGGTGCACGCCTTTAATTCCCAGCACACAGGAGGCACAGGTAGATGGATCTCTGTGAGTTTGAGGCCAGCCTGGTCTACAGACCGGGTCCCAGGATAGCAAGGGCTGTTACACAGTGAAACCCTGTCACGAAAAACAAAACAAAAACCTACAAAAACCAAACCAAACCAAAATAACAAGAAAAATCCCTCCAAATAGTCTATGAAGACCACAGATGTTAACAAACTCCTCAGAGCTCATAACATAAAGAAAAGGCCAAGACTCCCCTGCTGGAGCATAGACATTTGATCGTAATCCATTCCAGCTTTCGGAGGCAGGTAAATTCTTTCAGGTGGGCCCTAAACCAGCTGGCACAGAGACTTCTGTGTCAGTCCTGTGTGCAGAGTGTGTCCTCCTAGTCTTGGAATGTTTGTGTGTTGGTTTGCCCACTGGTGTTATATTAAGACTGGAAGTGGTTTCTCCAACTCCTTCCCCAGACACCTCACTGTCAGCCAGACTCCAGCACGCATTCCGCTTCTTTCCCTTCGCCTTTCCCTCTGGCTAGAAGGTGGACCCAGCCCAAGCTTCAAGTCTGAGCTACCCGAGCGTCGGATCAGTCATTAATGGTAAATACCCAATGATACAGCTCTTTTCAGCGGCCCAGGTTAATATGTTCTCATTCGGCCTGACCCAGTTATCTGGAGCTCCGTCTGAACAATTGTCCAAATGGCTGAAATAATCTGTAACTGCTTCCTTAAGGGAATGTTAACCCCTCCCTCGCGGCCAGAGATTTTAGCATAGAGGTGGACAGGGATTTGCCCAGGTAAGAAAGGTATTGTAAGGGACTGGAGAGATGGCTCAGCTCTTAAGAGCGCTTGTTCTTGCAATTTGCCCTCCAACACCAACATGGTGTTACTTCCTGTAACTACTTGTAGTTATATCCTGTAACTACAATTTTGGGAGACCCAATGCATCTTTGATCTTGGGCACCAGGCGCATACATGCATGGCAAGCAAAACATTTAAACAAACACATAAAATAATCTAAATTCTTTTAAAATAATTCAATGTTTTTTTTATTAAAACAAATAGTAACTCATTTACCTGTGCTCCCATTCCTGTTACCCAGAAAACGAACTTCTGAGTTTTCATCTGTAGCATAGAAACCCACACTTCCTACACTTACTTTTAAATTTATTTATTTATTTATTTATTTATTTATTTATTTATTTATTTATTATGTTTACAACATTCTGCCTTGATGTATGCCCGCACACCAGAGAAGGGTGCCAGATCTCAGTACAGATGGTTGTGAGCCACCATGTGGTTGCTGGGAATTGAACTCAGGACCTCTGGAAGAGCAGCCAGTGCTCGCTCTTAACCTCTGAACCATCTCTCCAGCCCCTACACTTACTTTTAGAATCCAGCCTTTACTTTTCTTGTTCGGGGACTGGCATGACAGCCACTGTCAATCTTTGATATTGAAGTGACAAGTCAAAGATTTTAAGCTGGAGAATGAAGAAGTGAAAAAAAAAGTAGAAAAAAAAAACCAAAGTTATGTGGGATTGACATGCCAATGGGGTTGAAGTACAGTTCTTAAGGGAATAAACAGAATAAGTTGAGATCTGGAAGGTGAAGATATAACAGGGCTGCAGAGATGGCTCGGTAGTTAAGCGTGCTGACTACTCTTCCAAAGGACCCAGGTTCAATTCCCAATACCCACATGGCAGTTCACAACGTCTGTAACTCCGGTTCCAGAGGTACCTGATGCCTTCATAAGACATACATGCATGTAAAAAAACCCACTATACATAGGATAAAAATAAATAGTTAATCAAAAAAATGAAAAAATAAAGATGTCTATGCTTTTAAAAAGACATAACAGGGAGGAGACTTGAAATAGCGTTTTGTGGGTGGTGTACTCATGTGTTTGTGTAGGTGTGTGCACATATGTGTATGTGTTGAGGTCAGTTGGTGTTTGGTGTCTTCTTGGACATGTCCACCTTATTTTTTCGAGAAGGGGTCTCACTGTTGGTAAGACTTGTTGGCCAGCAAGCCCCAGAGACCTGCCTGGCTTTGCCTGGCTTTTTCATGAGTACTGGGAATCCAAACTCAGTTCCCCATCCTTGTGTAACAGGCACTTTGCTAACTGAGCCTTCTTCCTGGCTTCTTCAAAAAGGAGATTTTTAAAGTAGCTCAGTTGAGAGTCGGATCAAGGCTCAGGATGTAGCTGCCAGGGTGGAGCTGAGGGGAGGAGTGAGATAAAGAAGTCAAGGGACAGAGACATTAAGATGTTAGAAAGTATCTTGGGTTACTTTATTCTGTGACAAAATAACTGGTGGAAACAGAATAAGGAAGATTAAGTTTATTTTGTCAGGGAATGTAGACAGAAGTTTCTGTCCTGCAAGCTACTCACTCCTAAGTAACCATACAGAGGCTTAATATTAATTATAAATGATCAGCCAATAGCTCGAGCTTATTACTAGCTAACTCTTACATTAACCCACATTTTAATCTATGTTTTGTCATGTGGTGGGTACCTTTTCTCAGTACAGCGCGTCCATCCTGCTTCTATCTGCATCTGCTTGCTACTCCTCTGACTCTGCCCTTCTTCTTCCCAGCATTCTCTGTTTGACTCTCCCCCAATCTTATCCTGTCCAGCTATTGGCCAGTAAGCTTCTTTATTAAACCAATCACAGTGATATAGATTCATACAGTGTAAAGGAATAGTCCACAGGGAAGGCATGCCTGGTGCAGGAGTTAGAGATACCTGGTCACACTGCATCCATAGTCAGGAAGCAGATAATGATGAATGCTGCTACTCAGTTATTGTTCTCCTTTATATTCAGTCCTGCATCCCAGGCAAAGGAATGTTGTCACCCATATTCAGGGTGGGCCTTCTCTGTTATTCAAACCTTCCTAGATATACCTTCATACATATACCCAGAGGTGTGTTTCCATGGTGATTCCAAATCCAGTCAAGTTGACAGTGAAGATTAAGATCACAGAAGAGGGGCTGGGCGGTGGTGGTGCACACCTTTAATCCCAGCACCCAGGAGGAGGATCTCTGTGAGTTCGAGGCCAGCCTGGTCTACAGAGCTTGTTCCAGGGCAGGTGCCAAAGCTACAGAGAAACCCTGTCTCGAAAAACAACAACAACAAAAAATCACAGAAGAGATATTCATACCAATGTTAATGTCATCCGTGATAATGAGGGTGAAGGAGCCTTAAGAAGGAGAGGAAGCCATGACCTATTTTATCAAAGGTCTTTCTTGAATGAAATTTTAAAAATGAATGCAATGGAGGCAGGGACAACAGTCTGGATGTTGGAAAAGTCAGATGTTAAATATCAGTGTAAACAGAGACTGCTTGTTCATTTCCTAGCTGCCCAAACCCAAATAATCACACAGAAGCTATATTAATTACAACACTTCTTAGCCAATAGCTTAGGAGTATTCCTTGTTAGCGCTTACATCTTAAATTAACCCATTTCTATTAATCTATGCATCACCATGAGGTTGTGGCCTACTGGTAAGGTTCCAGTGTCTGTCTCCTTCGGCAGCTACATGATATCTCTCTGACTCCATCTCTCTCTCTATCTCGGTTTGGATTTCCCACCTGACTTTACTCTGCCAAACCATTGGCCAAAACAGATTTATTCATCAACTAACAAATGCAACACATATACAGAAGGACATTCCACATCCTATTAGCATTCTTCAAGACCTATGTTCGTTTTCCCTTGACATTTTATAGTCTTTATCGGTGATCTTTTCACTGTTTGGCTTAAAATACTTTCCTCAGTCTTTTCTTTCTCTATGACATTGCTAACCATTCAGTTACCTAAGCAATCCTAGATAAAATTTCTATTTTCATGCTGATTGTATTATCAAGTCCTGTTGATTTTTGCCTTTTAAGCAGCTCTTGAATTAACCCTCTTCTTTCTGGCTTATCTGCTCTAAAACACTACTCTTACCCATCCACTTGGTCCATGTCTAATCTGTTCAACCAGTCAAAATGATCTTTCTATTTATTTTATAATAATAGTAATTATTTGTGTGTGTTTGTGTGTGTGTGTGTATGTGTATTTGCCACTGTATACATAGGGAAGCTAGAGAATAATTTTCAGGAGACAGTTCTGTCCTTTCACCCTGGGTTCTAGGAATGGAACTCAAGTTATCAAGCTTGTGTGGCAAGTTTTGTTCCTTGCTAAGCCATCTTTTCATCCCCAAAGTGATCTTTTAAAAATCCAAATTTGGTCCCATCACCTGTCTCTTTGAACAAGTCATAGCCTTCCTGTGTCTGTCTCATTCACGATACCACGAGCACTGTGCCCAGCGCAATACTCGATATATTGCCCAATAGATATTGTGCGCAATAAATACTTGATAATTGAATGAATGAATATGAGATGAAGTGTTTGAAACGTGGTAGTCTAATGTGCTCCTTGATCACAAACCGAATTCCTGATCTCAGTCATAAACGGAACCCTACAGTTAGGCCCATTATGGAATCAGAATGCCAGGCGACAGCTCAAAGCCCTCCTCATAGCGGCTTGTTTGTACCAGGAACTCTCAATCCTGACTGTTCATTACAATAATTGATTTACACACTGCTCCCTGCCTGGTGTGGTGACCCACGCCTGGAATCCAACTCTATGTCTGGAGGCTGAGCCCAGGCTGCTCAGCAAGATGTGTTTCGCTCACACACAGAAGCCCCCCCTCCCCCCTTCAGCCTTGACAGAGTGCAGAAGAGCTAAATCAGCGTAGTATCTGGGATGGGGGCTGGTTTAATTAGGTTCTGAAGAATCGAGTGGTTTCTATGCGCAGCTTCAGTCCAGACCAGTGTTGCTTCTTTTCCTCGAAGTGCGCAGGCAGTAGCATCGCCTGGGAGGTTCTTAAAGATTTTTTATTACGTTTAATTATGTGTTTGCGGGAGAGGGGCACATGTACGTGATTGTAGGCAGGTACGGTGCTGGGTGCTGGGAATGGAACTCAGGTCTCTTGCAGGAGCAGTACGTGCTCTTAACCACCGAGAAGTTATTAGAAATGCAGTCTTGGGTCTCGGCCCTTCGAAGTCAGAATCCGCGTTTTAACGAGGAAATAGTTACTCTTTGGCGATGCTGTCAGGTAGCCAAGCAAGGGGACACCGACTTTAGCCGTGCTCTTCCTGGCTTCCAGGGAGGGGTGCAGCTGCTTGGAGCGGGAGCAAATCTCCGCTTCTCTCCAGGTCCCAAGCTAATGGCTGGCTCAGACGGTTGCCAGACTGCTGGATCGGCACCCCAGTGAGACTAAGGTCTTCATGTGGACAAAAATCCCCATCCGGAGTAGCAAGAGTAAAGCTAAACAGGAGCCCCATTTCACCCAGAAAGTTGGGCTCAGCAGAATGTGCTGCCCCGGAGGCCTTTCTAATGACTGGAAACAATAGAATAAAGAGCGAGCACTCGCGGTCCTGTCACGTCCCTGCACCCAACTAACCACAGGCCTGGCTTGGTCATAATCGCCAGCACTGCAAGCGGTGCTCACGCCTGGAAGCAGCTCACAAAGCCGCTGCTCCCTGCGAGTCTCTCAATGAGCTCCAACCCCAAGGCTTATCTCTTTTCCTAAAAGAAAAGTAAAACAAGAGATCAGTGTGTCTCAGTTTTGTTATTTGTCTGGGTTCTTAATGTCACACACACACACACACAAACACACACACAAAACTTCTCTGCCCTTTTAAAATTTTTGTTGTCTTGATTCTTGAGTCTTGATTCTTCGAGCATAGTTCCAGGGCTTTGAGACAGCAAAGCATGGGAACTCACGACCTGGCAGGATCCTCCAGGCTGTCGCCACCACAGTGCCCACGCCTCCTTCAGTCCTCAGCCAGGGCAGCAGCTCCAGGGCACGGCTCCTGAAGCTGGGACAGGAGTGGCCATTGACACTCGCAAAGGCGTGCGTGCGTGCGGGCACTTCACAGCCCTCCTCAGGGCAGGCGGCAAACGTCTCTGCAGAC
Organism: Alexandromys fortis; assembly: GCF_014885135.2. Lineage (NCBI taxonomy): Eukaryota > Metazoa > Chordata > Mammalia > Rodentia > Cricetidae > Alexandromys > Alexandromys fortis. Next base: position 628,469 of record NW_026068104.1, read on the forward strand.
CAAACTAATCCTCTTTCTGGGTCTGGCTGGCACAGCCCTGCGCCACCGCCGGTCTGTCTAAGTACCGCGCCAGGAAATATCTTCGGGACTGGAAGGACCCTGCTGTCTGCTGCAGAGTGTGGCAAGCCTGTGAAGCCAATTTGCACAAGCCCTGGGCGACAGAAAGCCTTGTGTTACTTTTGGAGAATGTTTCCCCAGAATGACAGTTCTGGGTTTTTGTTGTTGTTGTTTGTTTTTTAAACAAAGTCACCTGTTAGCGGAACAATCCCCCTGGGAGGTGGGAAAGTGGAGGAGACAATTAAACACACCACCAGAGCCATTTGGTTCCAGTGCCCCAAACCTAGCTTCTTCGGAGCCAGCTGTTTGCTGTGTAACTGAGAAGCAAGTCCTCTGAGGACATTCAGGCCATTGGGTAAACACCGTCCTGTCTCAGGCAGCTGGTTGTGAACGGTGGCAGTTGCCTTCGCCTGGGAAGCAAGAGCACCCAGCTGTTGCCTGGCGGATGAGCCAAGTTACCTCCTTCCAAAGCTTAGGTCCTTTTGTTGAAGGACACATAGATTCTGAAGAAAACAAAAGCCAATCTCTTAAAGGATAAAGAACACACACACACACACACACACACACACACACACATACCTTGTGCAAGTAGGTACCTGTTTCCTCCTTGGGAGTAGCATGGATGAGATCTCCATTGACATGTTGACTCTTTTAAGTCCTCACTTCCATCTTCTACTTTTATCTTGTCTCCACAGTTTTTCTTCCTCTTGTCTTGCACCAGCTTTCTGATTTCCCCCTTCCTGTTTGTTCTGCCCCTCCTGCTCGTGTGCTCTTTCCTCTTATTCCTTTAAAAATGCATTGATCTTATGTTCATAAGTGTTCGCATGGCTGTAGAACACGCTACCATAGTCTGGGTGACTTAAACTCTGTAAGTTACTGTTCCCGTGCAATTGGCCTGAGAATTCTTTATTATGGAGGCTATTCTGTGCATTGTAGGATGTTTACTAATACATTCAACTTTTATCCATTAAATACCAGTAATACCTTCCAATTGTAACAACCAAGCATGTCTCTAGACAGACAAGAATCATCTTTCATTTAGAACCACTGATTAAAGTGACTCAGTGATTAAAAACTCAAAAATATAGACAACACCATGTCTGGAACTCAGTTAAAAGTTACCTGGCATGGCCAGAATAGGAAACTGACCAAAAGTAGAACATAAGTCAAATTCCTGAATAAAATCAGAACTAATACAGATGACAGAATTATCAAAGAAAGGCATTAAAAACAGTTACTATAATTGTATTCTGTATGCTGAAATCAGTAGAGACATGGAAGACTATAAAGAAAATACCTGATTAAAATTTGTAGAAGTCAAGACTGTAACATGCAAAATTAAAAAATATTCTGAATTAGAATTAGACGTGAGAGAAAAATGACTAGTGAACTTGAATTCAAAGCAATAGCGACAACTTAAAGCAAAATGCATAGAAAAGCAAATGTAAAAAGTACACAGGGCATCATTGAATGCTAGGGAAATAATATGACCTGATACAGTAATTTGAGTTGCTGAAGGAGAAAAGGAGAAGGGAGGGGAAAGAAAACAAACAAACCCCCAAAGAAATAGCAACCAATTTAAAGAAAAGTTATGAAAACTGTAAGTTCATAGACCCAAGGGACTCAACAAACTCCAAGTACAAGAAACAAAAAGAACATTACACAGAGGCACATTATAACCAAATTGCTCAACACACAGCATATTATAAGCTATCAGACGGAGGGAGCACATTTTTGTATAGAGAGGATTGGAACAAAATCTTGGAAAAACCTAAAATAAAGAAAAATATCACAGATTTTATTACAGGCAAAAATATTGCTATGGTTTGAGGGTTCCCTCTCAAACTCCCTGTGAAAGTCTATTGTCTTTGTAGAAGTATTAATAGATGCTTAAAAATATTTGCTTGGGCTGGAGAGATAGCTCAGAGGTTAAGAGCACTGACTGCTCTTCCAGAGGTCCTGAGTTCAATTCCCAGCAACCACATGGTGGCTTACAGCCATCTATAATGAGACCTGGTGCCCCCTTCTGGTTTGCAGGCACACGTGGAAGGAATGCTATACACATAATATAATAAATAAATAAATATTTAAAAAAAATAAAAATATTTGCTTAATTTTATTTCACACGTGTGTTTTGCCTGAATGTAAGTGCACGGTGTGTGTCTGGTGCCCATGGAGGGCAGAAGAGGGTACCAGATTCCCCCGGGAATAAGAGGTATAGATAATCATGAGCCACAATGTGGGTGCTGGGAACTGAACCTGGGTCCTCTGGAAGGGCAGCAAGTACTCAGCAGCGGAGACAATCAATGCTCCAGCCCCAGGAGGTGCTGATGTTGGAGGATTATAGCTTAGTTGTAGAGGGCTTGCCTAGTAACCTAATAGGTTCCGGGTTAAATTCCCACTAGTGAAAAAAAAAAGACACTTTGATGGATAGATTAATGCCAGTTCTAAATGATTTTGAGGCTTAGTTGAGCTTTCTTGAATTCAGATTTAACTTTTTGCCTTTTCTCTCCCTTTCTTTGCTCATCTGTTACAGATGGATGAAAATGAACAATTCTTTCCTGGTACCACAGTCAAGGACTTCTTAGCTTTCAGAATCCTATGTCAACATATTTATGCTTACTAGAAATTACCCAGTCTTTGATATTCTGTTAATGTATCACAGCTGATGAAAACAACCATGCTTCAAAACTGAAGGCCAATTAAAGACTTTTCAGGGATACGAAAACTCAAAGAACTAATACCTAGCAGACTCGCTAGCAGACAAAAGAAAGGACAACAGATAACTTTATGGATCCAGGAAGGATGGAGGAGCAGCAAAACCAGTGTCTATCCAGCTCTAAAAATAAGAGACTATGCAAGGAAAAGTAACAACAAAGGAGTATAATTTACAATATGTGTAAGTGTGAAATATATTACAACAATAGTGTCAATGTTGGGAAGTTTGTTCAACTCAAGTAGAGAGAGAAAACACTTGGAACTTTTTGTTTCATTCAGATTCTAACCAGGCTAAAAAAATTGTTCTCTCGTTGATGAGACTGATCTTTTTCTTTTCTTTTCTTTCTTTCTTTTTTTTTTTTTAAAGTCCTTATCCCTTCTGGAAAAATTGTCACAAACTATCTAGAGGTATTCCCTAGCCCAGGCAAGCTGACACATAAAATTAATCACACAGGTCTTAAATCAATGGCCTCGGTTTTCACCATTAGCCACTAGCAAAAGATGAGCAAATTAAACCTCAAGTAGAAGGAAATAAAGACTGGAGCAGAAATCAAGAAGACAGAAAATAAACAAACAGTACAAAAAATAAATGAAGCCAGAAGCTTGTTCTTAGAGAAGATCAATTGAGCTGATAAACCTTCAGGCAGACTGATCAGGGCAAGAAGAAAGAAGAGGCAGATTACCAGCGTGAAGAATGACAGGGTAAGTAACTACAGATTCGACGGATGTTAAAGTGGTACTAAGGGAAGGTTATGAACAACTTTGGCCTGCAAATTGGACAATTTAGATGAAGTGGAGATATTTCTTAAGAGGCTCTCACACAAAAAAGCTCATTCAGAATAAATAGGTTCTATGAATAGCCCTCGACTACAGACACCTGAATTTGCAGTTTAAATAATCAGCAAAGATAATTTCAGAGCCAGGTGGCTTTATTGGTGGATTCTCTAAAGCTTTTAAGGAAATAATACTAGCTTTTTATGAATTCCTCTCTAATGATGAAAAGAAAGGCCTATTTCTTTTTCTTATTCCGCTAATAAAAGCAGAAAAATACTTTATAAATGCAGGTCATGCAAATATAAACATGCACAATTTTTGTAAATCAAATCTAAAAATATATAAAAAGGGGAATATGCTCATAATGAAGTGGAATTTATTCCCACAAGGCAAGTTTTATTTGACATTTGGGAGTCAAGCATTATAATTGGCCATATTAATAAAAATATGCAAAAGCCATATGATTATCTTAGCAAACACAGGAAAACATTTAACACAATTCAACATCTATATCTAAGAAAAACACCAAGCAAGGTAGGACTAGAAAGGAACGTTCTCATTTTGAAGGATGTTGTGGAAAAAAAAACTACACTTAACAGTTAATGATCAACTGCTGAATTATTTTCTCCTTAAGTGGGGAGGGAGACAAGAATGTCTGCCCTTATTCAGTGTTTTACTGGAAATTCCTGCTAGTGCAATAAAACAAGAAAGTAAAATGGAAAACATTCCGATGGGAGCAGACGTGGTATCTCTCTCTATTTGCTGGTGACAACCACTTCTGTTAACTCCAATAATGTCTGTTAGAAATTTATTTTTATGAAACTATTTTAGCAAGGTTTTTGGATACAAGATCAATATACGTAGATCAATTTTATTTCTATTTACAAGCATCAAACAATGAAATGATAACATTGAAAATAATGCCATTTATAGTTTAATGGGGCTAAGAATATGCCCTTCAATAAATGACGCTAGGACAAATGAATAGTCAAGTACAAAAGAACAAGGGTGATTTATTTCCTTACTTTATACATAAAAATTAACTCAAAATAGATCATAGATCTAAACATAAGAGGAAAATCTATGCAGCTGTTAGAAGGAAATAGAATAAATCTGTCTGGTTTTGTATTGGGTAACTGTTTCTTAGATAGGACAACAAAAGCCCATGCCACCAAGGAAAATGTAGACATATCAAACTTTATCAAAATTAAAAAGTTTGGGGCATGAAAAAGGTGAAAAGACAACTTATCAAATAGAAGAAATTATTTGGAAATTAAACCGCTGATAAAGGTCTTCTGCCCATTAGGTATAAAGAACTGATCACTGAATTGGTAAAGTGCTTAGCATGCAAACATGTGAACCGAAGTTTAAAACCTATGATAAAAACCAGTCTAGGCACAGTGTAGCAAGCTTGTCATCTTGGTACTGGGGAAGCAGAGAAAAGCGGATTCCTGTGGTTCACCAGTCAGCCAGCATGATCTACTTGGTGAACTCCAGGCAAGGGAAAGACCCTGTTTCAACAAACAAATAAACAAGGAGGATTGCTCCCAAAGAGCAAGGCCTGAAGATGAAAACAGTGTTTAATGGTTCTTGAAAAGATTAAAGAGAACAATCCACGGGAGACAAGTAAATACTTAGGCAGACAGTAGAGATAGAACTGAAAACATATCTATATCAAAGCCAGTTCACAAATCCTTATAATAGCATTATTCATAGTAGCAAACGTTAAAAATAAGCCAATTGTCTTTCAATTTCAATTTGTCCTGACAACAGTAACCTGAGGGAAGAAGATTTTCTTTGGCTCAAGGTTCAAGGGAATATAATCCAACACAATGGGCAAGGACATCACAGCAGGTGGTTCCAAGGCTGTAGGGATATGAGCTTGGGACTCCTCGCATTTGATGCAGGAATTCTACTGAATGGATAAACAGAACGTGATATAGCCAAACAGTGCAACATCATCTGGCAATAACAGGAAATTAAATACCGACGCATGCTATAACATAGATGAATTTTGAAGACATTGTATCAGTGAAAGAGGCTACATAAAAAAGTGACATCTATATTGTATGACTCTCTTCCTATGAGTGTTCAGAAGTGACAAATTTACAGAAACAGTAAATGGTGGTTTTTAGGGACTGAAGGAAAAGCATAATAAAGAGTGACAGGTGATGGGTATGAAGATTCCTTTTAGGGTGCTGAAAATATTTTTAGATTATGGTGATGGTCCCCAACTTTGTAGGTATGTTAAAATCCACTAAATCTTACACTTTCGATTAGTAAGTTTTGTGCATATGAACTCCACCTCAATATTGTTAGCCCGGTTATAAGAAAACTAGCCAATAAAATATGTACTATACATTTGAATATACACCTTAACAAGTAGTATGACGTAAATGTGCAATTTATCCTATAGGCTCATCTGAACACTTGACCTCCAATTGATGGCATTGTTTGGGGAGTTGGTGAGCTCTTTAGAAGGTGGGACTTTGCTGTAAGAAGTGAGTCATGGTGAGGGCACACCTTGAGGTATAATATAGCCTGTCTCACTTCCTGTTTGATCTCTGTATCCTGTCTCAAATATGAGGAGTCCAAAACTCACATTCTCATTGCCAGGGGGCCACCTGTTGTGATGCCTTCCCCCTTGTGTTGGCTCATACATCCCCTCTAACCATAAACCCAAATAAAACCATCTTCCCTCAAGTTGCTGTCGTCAGGTATTTGGTCATAACAACAAGAAAAGTAACCAACATAAAATTGGTACTCAAAAGCAGGGTGATTGCTGTGAATAGCCGGGGTGATTCATAGGCCTTGAGAATTGGTTTGTGGGAGAAAGGTAGACGGGTTTGTGATTGCAGGCTAGAGAAGTCTTAAAATGCTGCAGGCAGAACTTAATGGGCCATTCTGATGGTGGTTCAGAAGACTGAATGCCAATAAAATGTGGGCAGTGAAGAGTGGGTTCAGTTTTAGAAGGCAACGGAGACTTTACTGGCCATAGGGCTAGAAGCCATTCATATTATAATCTGGTGAGGAATTCAGCTGTGTTCTCCACATGACTTAAAAGCTTGAATGAGGTTGAATTCAAAAGGAATAGGTTGATTTCTTTGGGGGAATAAATTTCAAGACAGCATTGTATTAACACTATAGCATAGCTACTGCTCACTGCTCTTAGGTTTGTAATGAGAAGGAGTAGAAAGGGGAGCAGAAAGTTATCTAAAATATGCAGTTTGGTGAGGAAAGGAGTGTGAATGCAGTTAAAGCTGGAGCTTTGTAAACATTAAAAAACTGGAACCTGATGATGGAGATGCTTTTATATGGTGTTCTGCTTTGCGTTCCGTTGCTGTGATAAACACCATGACCAAAAGCAATTTGGAGAGGAAAAGGTTTATTTGATCTTACAACTACCTGGTTCATCACTGAGAGGTGTCAGAGCAGGAACACAAAGTAGGAACCTCAAGCAGGAACTGAAGAGGACACTATGCCAGAATTCTGCTTCCTGGCTTGCTCAGCTTACTTCCTTATTCAACCCCTGACCACCTAGCCATGTAGTCTGGGGCCTCCCACATCAATTGTCAATCAAGAAAACGCACCCAAAGATTCACTCAGACCAGTCTGATAGAGGCAGTTCCTCAACTGAAGGGACCTCTTCTTAGATGCCTTTAGCTTGTGTCGAATTGACAAGAACCAAAGCACACACACACACACAAACTCACATGGAACTAGGACATTGTGCACTAAATTCTTTCATGTCATTTTTGTCTCTATAATACGGTATATATAAAAGTGGAGGCAGTCTTTGGGAAGGCCTTCTCAAGCTCTGATTCCGTGGTACCTATTGGAGGGAATTACCCTGAAATGTGCTTTTCCTGGGCTATCTAAGTCAGTGAGACAAAGCTAGGAATCTGGCTTGGATTGTGCAGACATGTCTCTACCTACCTCTCTGGGGCCGCACAGACCAGGGATGGAACAGGAAAGCTTCCCATCCAGCAAGTGGGAAGACATCCAGGTTGGAGGAGGAAGCTAGGGAAATGACAGCCTAATGAGCACTGCTCTTTCCAGTTTCTTTAAGTATATGATTCAGAGGATCAGCTCGCTGGACATTCCAGACCAGTGAGGCATCTCGGAGCTGTGAATATATAGCTATCCCAGGGGAGAAAACAATACAAGACAAGATGGAAACAAGAAATGGCCCTTTAAGGTCTCCAGACCCAAATGCAAGCAGCTAAGAGGATATGGAGGAAGAGGTGGAAGCGTCCCTTCCCTGCAGGAAAGGAGATTATGACTTGATAGGGGCTGGGGAAATCAAATGGAAGAAACCAAAGACTTGGAATGTTGAGCCTCTAGGGATGCCTCAGATGGATGTGATACAGGAGCAAGGGGAAGGAGGTGAATTCCCTCCCTGCTTGTTCACAGTAAAAGCCAAGAAGGCACGGAGGTAGAATTGCAAAACCAAGAGGCATGCTTTTAAGTCATTTGTCAGCTGGGCAATGCCTTAAGCCAGTGCCATGGCTGATGGATCACCTAATGGGAATCGCCACAAAGACAGACTTAGCCCAGAAAACTGTCACCCTATCCTCAGTCTGACCTGATCAGATGTTTTAAAAGAAGACACTGAAAACCCTAACTAAATACCTAAGATGGCTCCAGGTGATAGTTACGACTGGGCATGCCTTTTCCTTCTTAATTCAGAAGGTGATTGATAAGTTATGAGCCCTAAGCTGGAAAGCATGGGAATTGGGGGTTCTTGTAACTGTCTCTTCCATGGCAGAGCTACAGAAACCCAGAAGGATGCAGGCATCAAGTGTCCGGTCCCAGTTCCAGCTCTGGTTCTCCTGCAGGCCCAAAGACCTAAGCACTGCATGTCTCACTCATGGGAATGACTAGTTACATTAAGTGACCTTCTGTTCCCTTGAACGGGAAAGTAACAGGGTTCCCAAAGCCCCTTCTCCTCCATTTCTAGGGAGGTGCTATACCACTGAGCTATAGCTCCAGGCCACTTCCCATTTTTCATTTGAAGTTCTTACTGAATCCAGTAAGATAGGCATGGGTTTTTTTTCACTTTTTAGAAGAATTTGAGGTCCCAAAACACAGACGCGCTGACTCATTCATTCGTTGTTTATTATATATTCATTCAGAAAGCTATTGAATACTTAGAATTTGTCAAATGCCAACTAGATACTGAGGACAGTCATAAAAGACAGTCCTAGACTCTGCTCCTGTGGAGCTGGAAGATGACCTCATCATCTCTCTGGCTTTGATGCTATTATTAAGTCCATAGACTCAACACCCAATCCCCAGCAGTCATTGCCCTGGCTCAGCACACCACGTTTCCAGATTCAAGATCATACAATACCCTGTCTAATTCAAGTCTTGGTAACATTAGCCAGCAATGCAAGACAAGAAAGGTTTGCTGGCACATGGGACTTTGGAGATAAACCTGCTGTTTTGGGTGTGGCCCTCCTAGCACAGTGGGCCTTACTTGGTGAGGAAAGAATTCCCATGCCTCCCCTGGGTACCAGAGTATTTATAGACCCTAGGGAAGAGGAAGGATGGAGGCTCCTGGGAGACGTCATAGAGGATGTACAAAGGAAATGGAACCTCTCTGAAAGACAAACAAGAGGAGCCACAAGAGTGGCTATGAGAGGCAGGATCAGAAGGAATCAGGAGGAAGGGAAAATGCACACCTTGGTGGGATTTAGGCTGGGGTCATGGGGTCAGGGGTTGAGGTGTAGCTCTTCTTGGAGGATCCTTCTTAGGACCTATTGAGTTGTTAAGAGTGAACCCCTCAAAGACAACTGAGATATGGACAACTGTCTGAACCCCATTGTCACAAGGTTTTTCAGAAACAGTTAGTCAGGTGAGATATATTTGTGGGAACCTGTGGTTCCTTCTAAATATAGTCAACAACCTGAGAACAAACATACTTTTTGAGGAATTTGGGAGACGCATGTAGTGGAAGTAGACTGAACCATTCTAGGTTGTGTGGAGCCAATTTGAAAGGGGCTAGAAAGGCACCTATAGAAGGAATTAGCATTGGCCAGCACTAGAAATGTCAAGGACTAGAAGCATTGTTCTGGAAAGCGGGATATTGTATGGATCATGTATTAGTTGTTTGTCTTGTTGCCATGACAAAATATTCGACAAAAGAAATGTAAAGAGAAAGGGTTATTCATGTGTATACTTTATCACGGCAGAGAAGTCTTTTTTCTTTTTAGAAAAAGGGGTGTGTGTGAGCGCGCGCGTGTGGGTGTGTGCACATACACACATCTAAATGTATTTGAATGTGTGTGTGTGTATGTAATATGGATGCATGTGCCTCGGTGTGTACTTTAGAGGTCAGAAGAGAGCACCGAATGTCCTCCTCTCTCACTCCCTGCCTAGTTCTTTGAGGCAGGGCCTTTCCCTGAACCTAGGGCTTGTGTTTTCTCTGCCTCATCAGAAGCCAGCATGCTCCAGTGATTCTCCAGCCTCCGCCCCATTAAGAGCTGAAGTTACAGGAGTGTTCAAGATGCTCGGCTTTTTACATGGGTTTTGAGATGTGACCTCCAGTTTTCAGGACTGTGCAGGAAGCACTCAACTGCTGAGCCATCTTTCCACCTCAGTTCACTCTCTCATTTATGATTAATCCCACATCCCAGCCACCTGCATTGAGGGTGGGTCTTTCCATCTATTAGCCTAGTATAGGCGGTCCTTCCTAGTCAATACCCAGAAGTTTGTTTCCATGGTGATTCTAATTCCCATCCAGTTGACAATCAAGGTTAACCACAACAAAAGGTTAGTATTTTGCTCTGTGTGCTTGGTGGAAGGGTTTGTGTGGAAGACAAGATCTCCTTCTGTGGCCAGGGATAGGTGATGAGGATAAGGAGGTACTGGACACAAAACTAGGGGAAGAATCATATGGCTAGTTGAAGAAGAGACACTGGGAAAAATCCACCAAACCTCAACAATATGCTTAGTTCCTCTGAATGGTAGGTAGGGTCCTCTCATTCACATTTCAGGCCAGGTTCCACATACTGATCATTCTCTTCTCCCTTCTGTGGTGATACACCTCATGTGGGAAAGTTAACCCTTAAGCGTTTGCTGTGGTATGGCAAGCATTGCAGAAAAGAGCACAATTGTCATCCGTAGATTTCTGCCCCTCCCCCCAAAAGAAAAGAAAAAACCCACCCCCCCAGGAATATGGACATGAGACAATGAAAAACCATATTATTTATTTGTGCTTGAGCAAGTAAAGTTCATTGGTCATGAATCCAGTTAGCAAGGCAGCTAAACCTGCGAGGTTCTCCCACTAGGTTTCTATTAATAACTCTAGAGACTGGGAGATTTGACGCTCTTCTTACATGCCTTAAGCACAATAGCAGCAAAAACCAAACAAGAAATAGTGCCATTGTGGCTGAACTCTGCTAGCAAATTTTGTTATGTCTTCGGGAACGTGTTGAATGAGCAACAGTGGTCCTAGAAGGGCTGGGTGGATTGTGAGCTGAGTCCCACGTCTAACCACAGCCACGGGGAACTGCTTTGCTGGTGGCCTCTTAGATCATTGCTGGAAAGGTATAGAGGAAAAACAAGCTATGGAGTAAATGTCCCCCAGTCCTGAATTTGCCAGTGGTTTTGCACAAGCCAAGCTCCCTCCGTGGGCCTCAGTTTTTCTATCCGCATAAGGAGAGGAGTTGGAACTCTTGTTACTAGGAAGTTTCTCTGCTTGCTGGTCAGGCCCATGGTTACCCAGATGACCTTTCTCTTGCTCACTCTGTTGTTTGCACTGCTCCAGTAAAAAGCAACCACCGTCTAGTTGGGGTTGAGGGTGGTCACGTCTTTGAATATTTCTGTTAACTGTTGGTGTTGACTCATCTAAAATTCTGTGGGCAAGTTGTGATGATTTTGCCCAAAATAAGGACTCTTGGTATGTCTCAAGCCTAGAATGAAGAGTGGTATGATTATACAATTCTTTCTTTCATTCAGTGACTAGCCTCTGAGAATTGGTTTTGGGCAACAGTTTTGCCGGAGAGAAGACAAAAATGAACAAGATACAGTCTCACTATCTTATATTGCAGTACACACATCGATGAGAGTATGAACAATTATACAATGCTCACCTCTCCAGGGAAACTGAGCCTTGTTTCAAGTACTTTAGAGATTCTGATTCATTGAAATCTTCCAAAAACCTGGGGAGCCAGTTCTAAGGTAGCCTGTTTTTCACATAAGGCAGTGCCAGCTCCGAAAAGGTTAATGCTTTGTTGAAAGTCTCTCATTTAGTAAGAGACAGGGATGCTACAGTAGTCCTGTGTGTTTTCCCACCATGCTTCATTACTTCCTAATTCAAGAGAGTATGACTTAGATGTTAGAGGCTCAAATAAAGCAATATATGGGCCCAAGAACTGGAAAATTGCTTCTTGATGCCCAGTAACAGGAGAGTACAGGCTTTGAGGTTAGGCAGACCTGAGGAAATGATTTGACCTCTGTTAGCCTCAGGTGACTCATTGCTGAAGTGGAGCTGATAAAGATTCAGCGTTGCCTCACAGATTGAAAGGTTAAATAACTTAATATGTTCAAAACACTCAGGATAGTGCTTAACAAATTGTGCTTATGTAATAAACTTTTAGCTACTATGTTATCAGCATCTACGGGGCCAGGTAGAGAGGAATGGGCCACAACAGAATGCATTCTGAGGCTTCAGCGGAAGGAACCTTTGAGTTCAAAGTTGTTTGAAACCAAGCTAGCTGTGGGTAGAAAAAATGTAAAATTAACCAAGGAGTCTCCTGGCTTGACCAGGTAGAGTTTGATTTTTCCCTTAGGGTGAGGCATGGGCTCCCGAATGCTCGGTTAGAGAGAACTTCGTACCTGGAATGCACAGCCTGAAGTCATTCTCACACTTCAACTCCCTACAGCAGTTGGATCCATCAGATTAGCCTTCCAAAGTATCTGTGCTTTGAGGCAGTAAGATAATGATCAGCTGGCTGGAAGTTAAGAAGACAGGCGTGGAGGAAGCAGGGCATAGGCAGAGCCTTTCCTACCTGGCCAGTTCCAGGAGGCCGGAGGCCAGACTCCAAGGTGGGGAGGGGCATAGGTCAGACAGAGGAGAAACTTACACTGCTAGTACACCTCCTATACACGGAGACTAAGTACTTCACACGTGTCATTTCACTGAACTGCCCAACTACAACTGCCGCTAGGACAAAATGTCAGAGACATTTTGTGATTTATGTACAGTCAGTAAAAATACATTTCTTATAGTTGTAGAGATTGGACAGTACCAGATCAAAGCACCAAAGGGTCTGATGAGAGCTTCCAAACTCTCTTTGCTTCCAATATGGCACCCCGAGTGTGGCTTCTTTTGGGGTGGGGAAGAAGGGAGTGAGGGTCAGTACTGTGTTTTCACGCGGCAGAAGATACATGTATTAGTTACTTTGGGGGTTGTGAACAAATACCTTAAAAAGTCAACTTCAGGGAGAAAAGACTTATTCGTGGCACATGGTTTGAGGGGGTCGCATTCCATCATGGCAGAGAAGTCCTGGCATCAGTAGTGTGACGTGGCTGATTGCATTCCATCCACAGTCAGGAAGCACAGAGATGAATACTTATGTTCCACACATTTTCTTCTTTCTCTCCCCCCCTTTTGGCAAGTACTGGGGTTGACTCTAGGGTCTCCTGCATGTGAGGCAAGCCCCAGCCTCATTTTCTTCTTTGTATTCAGTTGAGACTCTACCAGTGGAATTGTGCCTCCCACGTTTGCGATGGAGCTCCCAATGTCAGCTAAACCTCATAGCCACACCCAGAGGCTTGTCTGTCAGGTGATTCCGTATTCTGTCAAATGGGCCATCAAGATTAACTATCTTGCTAGTTAACCATCACAGGCAGAAGGGTAAGAGAATATTGGGGCCCCGTGTGGTGGTGCATGCCTTTAACCCCGGCATTTAGAAGGCAGAGAGGCAGGCAGATCTGAATTTGAGGCCAGCCTGGACTACAGCGTGGGTAACAGGGCAACCAGGCCTGCACAGAGAAACATTATCTCAGAAGAAAAAGAAAAAGAACACAACATTGGATTGTTCCCTTCAACCTCCATTATAAGCACTCCATTCTTGAGGATGGAGCCCTCATGAATTAATCACCTTCCAAGAGGTTCCTCTTAATACTATCACCTGGGGGGGGGGGGTTAGTTCCAACCTATGAGTTTAAAGGGGTACATACCTGGATTGTGCAGAAGCAGCTTCGAAGCCTTAAAGGGGATTCATAAGGCACTTAGAGCCACACAATTAATGTGCCGAGGAGCAGAATTTAAAATAGTTTACTAAATCTGAGGTTTAAAAAACAATAAACTCCTAGGATATAGAGGTAGATAAGTCAATGGAGCAGCGAAATAGCCGACAGTAATGATATATGACACTATGGAACAGAATTGCATAGTGTTGATGTGGGGACTAACGACATGCGAGGTTCACATAGGTCGGCTATCTCATTTCTGTTCCCAACTACAGCAGATGTGGCTAGAGAACAATATTTCTTCTTCTCACTCAACTAATTTTTCCAGTAGGAAAGCAAAAAAAAAAAAGCCCCCCCGCCCCCCACTGCCTGCTCACAGCCGGGGTTCCCTGGGATAAAGACAGATGCTTTTCTTCCTACTCCCCCTCCTCTTCAATGTGGCCAGTTGGATCTCAGGCCATTATCAAGAACTCTTATTCCCATCCGACTCCCTTGATTTATTTGAATAGCTTGCTCATATATTCAGAATCACATATTCAGAAGCACCAGCTCACTCTGAGGCACTGTTCTGGTCTGGGGCTGCATTTATACGGAAGACAAAGGTCACTTTGTTGGGGATAGTTTTGGTGAAGGGAGACTGACAAAGTGTATGCATTAGGATTTTGTAGCATTTCAAAGCTTTTTCATAGCATATACTATGGATTTCACACCGTCTGTGATACATGGAAACACTGCCCCACCGTATCTTTGCTGTAGATTTGACATACACTTGGAACAAACTGCCTTGCTCCCTGCAAGGTGGAAACACCTCTTGATTCAGCCTTTTAAATGTGTTTTGAGTGCCACCTATGTGCAGAGAATGATATTGGGGAGTTCGGAGAGATCCAGAGGATCCAGAAGAAGGGGGTTCCCAGTCTGAGGAAAGAGGAGGTGCATTTCTTTGGGAACTCTATGCTGTGGAAGGAGATTAGAGTCCAAAGTAGAAAGACAAACGACCCCAGGACCCTCTTATAACGGGGAATCCCAGTTGAATGTAAAAGAAAACCAGGTGAGTTTGGAAAGAGTTGGGAGGCCCTTCCCCACAAAGAGACAAAACTAGGTAGGGGACAGCTCCAAGCAACAAGAAAGGGCACATGGCAGAACCTGCAGAATGTCTCCCGACAGTGTAGAGGAACCAGGAGGCAGCATCTCCAGGGGAATGGGTTGGGGCACAGGGACAGGAGGACGCCTTTTAGATTGGGTGGGATTGTGAAGTTTTGCCGCACGCCTGAAGAACTCACTCGCGGGGCCAGTCCAGGGTAGAGGGTACTCGCTAGGAGACAGCAGGAGAAACAAGGGTGGTAGGCAGTTACCCAGGCAATCACCTCCAATTCTAATTCAGTTGAAGAGGAAGAGGGGAAAGGAGGCGGAGTCAGGGAAGATTTTAAGTACCCCTCCCCAACTTGGTAATACAGAGTGACAAAGGGAGAAAGAACGTGATCGGGGTCAGAAATGGATTGGGGTGTTGTGGGGGATCCCAAATAGGGTCCTTCTCCAAATGCTCAGGTACCCTGACAGCTGTTAAGGAAACCAGGTCGGAAAGGGTTAAGTGTGCCCCTCCATTGATCCAAAGGCTTCCTGTGTTTGAAACCCTTCAGGTCTCTACGAACTCTCTGGACCCCGGCCAGGCAGGCATTGTCCGGGGAGCGGCTGTGGGTTGTCCGAGCGGCCGCTCAGCCTTTGTTGTGGGGCCACCTCGGGGTTCCCTCTCGCGTCCTGGATAGGGCTGCAGCGTGCTTGCCGGGAGGGGGGCGGTGCGGGAGGCTCACTCCCTCACCCTCTTCCTGCTCTCCGCCCCCCCCCAGCCCTGCCGATGACCACATGACCAAGTGGGCCCGCGGCCAAACCACAAGCTACAAAATGCAGCCCCCGAAGTGAGCAGGGAAGCATTCTCTCTAGCAGCCTGGACCAACGGGAAGTTGCGAGTCGCGGGGCGAGCACAGCCGGCCACTTGGAGAGTTTTTGCCGCTGTCCCAGAGCCACCTAGGCTAACTTCGCGGCGTTGCCCCGCGGCGGCAGAGAAGGCTGCTGCAGAGCAGAGGCGGCCAGCAGGCGTGGGGCCGGCTGCCAGCAGCACTGCTGGGGCGCGCACCCTCCCGTGGTCCGGGAGCCACGCGAACTCCGTGCCCGCACGCGCCAACCCCAGCTCGCGCCTTTCTCAGTGTCCCGGGTGCCCCACTTCTCTGCCCCTCTTCAGGGCCGCTGCAGACCGAGTTGCAACATGAATCTGCGACTGTGCGTGCAGGCGCTGCTGCTGCTCTGGCTCTCCTTGACTGCGGTGTGTGGAGGTGAGTGCGTGCCCTTCCACTCGCCCGGGTTTTCTCCAGGGCTCTTCCTAGTTGCAGCCAGCGCGCTCCTCTCTTTCTGCCCCACGCTCTTCCCGCCTCCCAGGAAACTCGGCGAGAGCCTTGCAGGAGCAGCCACGCGCCAGCCACACCGGGAGGCAGATTGACAGGGCATCCCAGGTCGGGGGGCGGGAGGGGGGGCGGGAGGCGAATGTTATGTAGGCACTGCTTCTTCGGACATTGCGGGGAGGGGGGGTTCGGGAATATCTCATACATCACCATTTGGCCCCTCTTGAGTACTCCTCGCAGTTTAAGGCACTCAGGGCCCCAGACTTGCACCCTGTGTCCTATACCATGCACCCCACTTGGTGGCAGGGAGTATGGGGATATGTCCAGTTCACCTCAAGGATCAGAGGAGGTGACTGACCTGAGCTGAGTGGTCTGGGCTCCACGTTGAAGGTCTCTGTGTCTTGGAGTTTAGGGGGCTGCTGGCAAGTTCAGGGGCTTAAGCGGCTGGGGATGATGTGCCAACTTGTAGACGTGACACTTGTTGCATAGTCAGGAGCACGCTGCGGGGGGCGGAGGCGGGGGCGGGGGCGACCGCAGTGGCTAGTGAATCCCAGCTGTTGCTCCTTTCAGCCTGTGTGTGAACAGAGGCAGATCTGGACTGGACAGGGTCAGGTCTCCTCCTGCACTCCAAGGTCCTGGATGATCTTCCCTGCTCCACGTGGGCCACCTGGCCTACAGCCTCTATCTCTCTGGGAGACTTGCTTCTTCTGTATTCTGGCTTCATCCTCCACTATTGCCCCAGGTATAACTTCGGTCCCCCTGGTCTCCAGGTACCAACCCAGTAAACACAGGCGGCCCTCCGTGCATCTCAGGGAAGTGGCGGGGCGGGAGGGGTGGGGGAGTCCTTCATTTCCACGTGTACCAGCCTTCCACCTGGAAATTCTTGGCACTGGAACTCCCTTGCCTACTTCAGTCAGGATCTTCGGTGTCCCAGGAGCCCCTGCCCAGGCTGCCTGTCCTCTGTGTGTCAGAGCCTTCTGGAGCTGCCAGCTCCCACCTTCAGCTGCCCCAGTCCTATGATCTGGCTGTCACTGCAGCCTGCCTGGCACAGCAGAAGGGGAAGGTCAAGACCAGGTGGACAGTTGCCAGTGCCAGGGCTGGAGTCACAGGGAAGTGAGAGGAGAGAGAGAGAGAGAGAGAGAGAGAGAGAGAGAGAGAGAGAGAGAGAGAGAGATGGACAGTGGGCTTTCTAGAGGAAGAACCCCAGGAACTTATTTGGTTTGAACCCCTCCAGAACAGGAGGATGGCCCGCTGCCCAGGAGCCTCTGGAGTTCTGGCCAACTCTGCCTGCTTCTCTTTGTGGCCACCTCCTTTCTGCGCTCTTGTTCTTTGGCATTGCCCTGCACTCAGGCTTCTCCGGAAAGTACATTGGCCCGGTCGATGCCTCCTGCCTCCAGGTAGCTGTCCAGTGGTCTCCTGCGAGACTCTAGCACTGGGGCAGCCACCTCCTTGGGAAGAAGGGTGAAGACTTTCTTCCCAGAAACTTCTGCCGGTCAGGCAATGGCAGGAAGGGAGCAAAAGCTGTGAATAAAGATATTACAACAGCCTGCCCCTCCATTGGCTTACTTAGCCAGTATGGTTGGCAAGACAACACATCTTCATAGTTTGACTTCAGAAAGGTGGTACCTTTGGAGAGGAACATGATTGGGTACAGAAAGGGTGCCCCAAAGGAGGCTGGACCACCTGGAGCTGCATACTTCCCTAGAGGGTGAGGGAGAGTATAAGTAAGACTTTGGCTAGTAGATACTCTGTGAATCCTTCAGGGTCCAGCTATTACTAGTAAAGGGGCGAGCTGATTTCAAGGAAGTAGTTTCTGGTCCAGACCCCGAAACTTCTCGCTTTGTCTCCTCCTTTTACAGTAAGTCTTTTGCACATCATAATGTGGGTGTAAGCCTCACCCTTACATTTTATTTAAGACTAGCATTGGCTACTTCTAAAGATCCCACTATTTTCCCATACTCTTGGAGCCAAGGAGGACACCTTTTTGGAGGTAGCCAGCAGCCAGAGGTTTAGGTGTGCACACTTCTAATTCCACTGTGTCCTGGTCTAAAGAGCAGAGCCCTAGAATCACTTTGTCCTTAGGGTAGGCTCGCATGAACTCTCCACAGCCAGAGTCCCCAAAGCTCCAGGCTCAAAATCCATACTTCCTCTTCTCTTCTACTTTCTCTTCTGACTTGGAATGTTCACCTCTCTTCTCCCCTCCTCCAACTCTACAGACTCCTCACTGCCTCCTGACCTGGGATACACTTTGCTCTTCTGAGTCCGAGAGTTTCTGAGTCCTGGCCAAGTGTCCCTTGGTCTCCGAGCACCGCTTTCTATCGTCTCCTCCCCCTTGGCAACTTCTACTCCAGCACGCAGTGTAAGGACAGCTTACTGTACCCC
Organism: Alexandromys fortis; assembly: GCF_014885135.2. Taxonomy (NCBI): domain Eukaryota; kingdom Metazoa; phylum Chordata; class Mammalia; order Rodentia; family Cricetidae; genus Alexandromys; species Alexandromys fortis. The sequence continues at coordinate 646,993 of NW_026068104.1, forward strand.
TCCCACTGTGGAGGACATCTCCACTTCATTCCCAGTTCTAAGCTCTAGGCATCCTTGTAACCCGAGCCAGGCCTGTCAACAGTAAAGTCCTGAGGCTAGTCGGGCTTCCCAGAGCCTGATCCAGATAAGCAAAGCTGGCTGTAGAAGACAGCACAGAGTCTCGAGCCACGAGAAGGTGGCTCGTGTCCCAAAGACCCAAGCCTTACTACAGAGCAGTGGGCATAGATAGCATCACCAGTGGGATCTCCACCAGCACCTAGGGGTGGGCTTGGAAAGCAATCACTATACAGACCAGACCCTGAACAAGAAGATAGGTACACCATTCTGCTGAGGCTGGTATGTTTCTGAAAAATTTCAGACTCCTTTTTGTGTCTCAGCAGGGTTGGAGTTCAGGTTGCACGAAAATCAAATCCCACTCTTTCCCTAGCTGCAGTTCCCAGCTTGAAAATGCCATTGACTCACTCTTGTGAACAAGGGCTCCAATCTTCTTGGCTTGAGATTCCCTGGGAAATAGCTCCTGCTTCCTTTTAAGCAGAAAATAAGTTGGAAGGACACATTGAAGTGTATTGGGGTATTCCCCGTCTCTACAGGGAAATGCCTTTTGTACAGCCAAGACCTCTGTGGTGATGAGAATCAATGGCCTCTAATTTGTTCTTTCAGGCAGGACAAAGCCAGGGTTTCAGGTATCGCTGGCTTATCTGACTAGCAGCAAAACTAGGAAACGAATGGGTGATGGGATCAGAGTGTGGGAGGAGCCCACAGACTTCCTGTGATGGGGAGGACAATGTGCTCCACCCCAATAGGATGGAAGAGACTAAGCAGCTTCTGGGGTGGCCACTTTCCCAGGCCTGGCTGAGCCTCAGTGAGCTCAGGGTGGATCTTCTTTGCAGGTCTAGAGTCTAGACATCTTCCTGGCCTGAGTCGGAGCAACTGTCAGCATGTTGCCCATCCTGGCTCTTGACTTTCCTTCCCCCCCCCCCCACCAGTCTTCTTTGACTGCCATAGACACGGACCATCTCGGGCCATGAAGACATGGTGGTGGGGGTTGTGGTGGTGGTGGTAGGGTGTGTGTGTGTGTGTGTGTGATAACTTCCTTCTTCCTGGCACTATCCATACCTCTTTTACTCCATGCTTTCTGTATCTCTAGAACACAATGGCTTAGACCATTTTTCCAAATCCTGTAGTTGATGACATGGACATGACAACCAATGTCTTATTTTTTTAAGGCCTGTCGGGTCCTTCTCCTATGCATGACTACATGCTGGACACAGTCCTTACCATCCGCTACCTTAAACATGTCTCTAGTTCTGACTTCTCGTCAGCATTGCTAAGACTTACCCTCAGGGCTCAGGGTAAGCTTTGATGAGATCCTAAAACTCAGGACATTGGTTAGATCAACTGCGGGGGAGGGGGAGGACACCTAACAATGGTGCTCCTGAGCCCCTTCACAGATGGTAACAGGAAGGCAACTCTAGGTTAGTCAAACAGAAGCAATCCCTAAGGCTTCTCATCATCATTCCTCTTGTCTCCAAAGTATTAATATTTTTAAATCTTAGTTCCCCTGAATTATAGGTTTACAGGCTCAGTTGACACACTGACACACTTTAACCCCGAGCATGGAAGTGTGGCAAGTCAATCCTTGTAAATCCCTGGGTTCTGGTGGGCCTGGTGGTTTTCCTTGGACAAGAATGGAAGGGTGTTGTAGGGATAGAGAAGGTGTGTGTGCGGGGGGGGGGGGGGGGGGGGGGGGGGGGGGGGGGGGGGGGGGGGGGGGGGGGGGGGGGGGGGCGGGGGGCGGGAGAGCATGTAGTGTGCTTTCCTGGCTCTGAGTGAGGAGGAAAACCAGCAGCCCTAAAGTCTGCACAAAGAGGGCCATAAGGACAAACCTCGCCCACTTTTGGCCCAAGAGGATGCCTGGAAATTGTCTGCAAGCTGAGAAAGACTCACTAGAACCAAGGGGCCAAGGAAAGAGCCAGAGTATGGGGGCATTGGAGGCAGGGAGGAGTAGCCAACTGGATGCCATATGGAAACTGGGAGCCAGTGGCGGGAATTCCTTGATGGACGGCAATGAGACTCAAGGAACAGGGATATATAGCTGAAGGCAAATCTGATGGTGTGCAGGGAACAGAGGCTGGTATTCATTATCATCGGCTTCAGGCACTGCTGTGTTTCTGAATGCCACACCCATACTGGGCATTGCACAAGCATCCTACTCCTCTGCCTCTTCCCCAGAACCATCTCACCCCTGCACACTGTCTACTTCTAGTGTCCAAGGATTTCTCTGGGTACTAGCTCAGCTTTCCTGGCTGCACTTCTGGCTCTGTGGGAGCTGGCACATGTGCCTTCTCCCTCATCTTTCCCAAGAACATCCTGCACAACTTGGATTCCATTAGGGGCTCAGTGGCATCAGATGCCTTTTGCACTAAGCCAGATGTGGGCCGATGGAGACAGGAGCCTGGAAGGGCACAATAGAAGCTAGGTGGAAAGAATTTGGATCGGATTTTGAGTAGGAGGTGTGATCTAGAATGGTAGATTGATGGGGTGGTGCCCACCCCACTCCTGGGCTTACCCCAGGAATGCATGGGCATACTGCCACGGGCGACACTTCCTGCACGCATTCACTCACATGTGCCATATTTATTAGCCTCTAAATTTGGTCGCAGGCTGAAGAGAACCCAGTGCAAAGCAGGCTGAGTCAGTTATGTCCCAGCCACATCCATAAGGAAGTCTTGGGAGCAAGGAAAAGCCTCAGAGATCCCTAACTACTGACTAGGTGCCCAACGGGGAGAGATGAGACCCCTAGCACACCGAAGTGAGTCACCCTGCCTTTCAAAGAATGTAAGCATAGGGTGACATTCATTTGTTATTTGTTTTAAAATATTGCAGCCAAGGGGAAAAAAGAATAAGCAAAGCACAATAACGGACATATGGACATGGGTCCATGAAGGGGCATCATTGTGTTGTTGTATGTCTGAAATGTTTGGAGGACACCAGCTGCAGGGGTGCCAGTATGCATCATTGTGTACTACAGCCAAGTTGTGCTCCACAGCCAGGTATAGGCTTGATGCTGCAGAATGCACCCCAATCATGACATTGTCCAAGGAAGAACTTGTTGGTGCCTGTCAGATACATGATATAACTGTTCGAAGGATATAAAATTAGTCACCCCAATGGCAAAACGAGTGGTTCCCTTTGCCCCAGAACAGTGCACGGGTCTTTTCGTCTTTTCATCAGGTTGGAAAAGAAAATTATGAGGGGCGCCACCTTGTGAAGAAGTTGCACTGTCCCTTGGGCCGTGGCCTCCTCTGCTGTCTCCACCCTTCATCTTGCTGGCTAACGGCTTCACTCCTCTCCTCTCTGCAGCGCCACTGATGCTGCCTCCAGACGGGAAGGGGCTAGAAGAAGGCAACATGCGCTACTTGGTGCAGCCCAGAGCTTCGAGGACTGGACCTGGGCTCTGGCAGGGAGGCAGGAGGAAATTCCGCAGACAGCGCCCCCGTCTCTCCCATAAGGGCCCGATGCCTTTCTGAATCAGGTATTAGAGCCCCTTGCCAGTTGGTAACACTAACAGGTATGGACAGCCTGCTATTGAAGATCAGACACAGCAGGGTCTTAGAGCTTCCTGGAAGCTAGTAAAGCACTTATTTCTAATCTATTTTATAGAAGAGATTGTGACCCAGCGAAGGCCTTAGCGCTTGGGGCCAATCTCCTGACTCCCTCCCTCCCAAGAGCAGAGTATTTTGTTTTCCCTCTACTCTTCTGCCTGGGATTGGACAGGCTGCTGCCATTGAGTAGTTCTCGAAGTCTTAGCAGGCCGTGGCTGGAGAGGTGTGCCGAGGGCATGCCTATAGCTATCCAGTGTGCACTCTTACCAGGTCCAGGGGCACATGGGAAGGCAGCAGAGAGCCTAGGGACTGTCAGGCATGGGACAGGGGAGCCTGGGTGGTAGTGTCCAGAGCTGAGAGAAACAGAGAGGAATGGAAGGTGGCCAGAGAGATCAGGGCCCTTGAAGCCTGGCCTGCTTCTTCTCCCGCTGCAGCCAAAACCAAAGAGGATCAACTTGGTGCCTTGGGAGTGGGCATGACTTTTGTTTCCTCCCTAATATATGTCCGTGACTTCTTTCTTCTTGTTTTGTCTCTTTAGGATTGAAGGGCTCACCACGTCCCGCCTGGTGCTGTTCTCCCTACTCCACAAATTCGTTCTCTTCTCTGGAACCTTCGCATCCATTTGGCTCTCGTCTTGCACCTGTTATAGCTGCCAATGGTCCTGGCTCTTCTCACCCACCAAGTTCCTCTAGTGGCGTGGTCCTGCCCCTCATTTGCCTGATTCCATTTCTCTCACAAGGATCCAATTGGCCCATCTCCCTGGCCACTCCTTGGACTGCCATTGGGGACCCAGCTTCCCCTCGACCTAGTTCTAGTCCCTATCAATTGGTCTTGGCCTTCCCTTGCCCCTTCCCTCTTCCCATTATCTCGGAAAATGGCCAGGAGCACTACCTTCTTCGGTGGGTTCCTTCATTCCTTCAAAGCGCATTCGTGCTTTCTTATCCATTGGACTTCTCACTTAGGAGTACAGAGATGTGCAATGAGACACTTTGGTTGAGAGGGATTGGGTGTTGGGATCGGGAGAAGGTGCACTGGGGACCCTGAAATGTGGGCGAGTGTGGTGAAGGGGTGAGGGGAAAGCGCTGCCACAGCTTCTTTCTCAGCTCTGTCTGGCCCTGTCAAGGAAAAGGCAAAGGAGAGGGACCCATGAAGTATTTTGTCCTCGTCCTTTCTGCTCTCTGTCACAGCTAGTTCAGTCTCCAGGTCAGAAGGGGAGAGTGTTGAGCCCGATATGGTTCCTTACTCTCCTGGGAGTAAAAGCTAATTAAGGAGAGTTGTTTTTGCCAAAAAATAAAAAAATAAAAAAAAATCACTGAGAATCAGAGCCCAAAGGAACCTTGAAGATCACTTGCACAAACAGAGGCTCCTGAGAGGGGAATGACCCGCTCAGTGCCACTGCAGAGTCTCAATGGGGACCAGGTCTCCAATCTCCCACTTTGTGATGTCCGTTTTCCTCTTGATGATGTCCTTTCATAGCAAATGAAGTGCCTTTGGCTGGGTTTAGTGCAGAGGGTGGCTGGGCAGGACGGGGAGGGAGAGGCAAGCCAGCTATGAACTGCCTTGTGTGAGCATAGAGCTTCCCACTCCCGACCTGTCCTGGAATATTCCGTAAGTGGTGAGATGTACCCCACACAGGCCAGGTCCCAGCCACACACCCAGGCTCAAGCTACTTTAATTGGGGTTCTCAGGCACTGAAACTACCATTTAGCCCCCTGACACTGGCTGTCATGATCCCCTATGTTGACTGGGCCCTTGTTCTTGTGGCTTTGGGGGGGGGGGGCATGCCAGAGTGGAGAAAGGGGAAGAAAGGAAGGAGAGAAGGAAGAAAGGAGGAGAGATGGGAGGATGTGAAGGTAGGGTCCATCACTCCACCAAGAGGTCCCGTCTCTTGCCAGGAGGCCTTTGCAACCCTTCCTTGAAGGGAGACCCTCATCGTTTGCCTGAGCAGATGGTCTTCTTAGAGGCCTCCCAGGAGGGAGGAAAGAGAAGACAGAAGCTTGATATTCACTTACATATGTGTAGGGCAGGGGAAGTCAGGACCCCCAAGCCCTGTAGTAACCCTAAGATTGCCTATCCATCCTCCCCAAAGCCTTTCCTTCCCATCTGCTGCTGCTAATGCTGCTGCTGCTGCCGCTTCAAAGCCCACCCTGGGGAGCTGGGCCAGGCATAGCGTCCTCACCCCTTGGGCTTGAAGTGGGGAGCTGGCTGGTGCCTCTTCTACTGCTGGTACCCTTACCAAGGACCAGGCCTTCTTCCTCTTTGTCGTTTCTGCATCTCCTGCCTTATCAGCCTGCCGTGCCCAGCCCCACAGGGAAGGGGAGAGAAGATGACAATGATGGCTGAGAAAGAAGGGAGACAGCAACAGAAGAGAGGAATAAGTGGGCCTGGTGGGCTGTCTTATTTAAAGTGGTTGTGTATGATTCTTATACTAATTTATATAAAGATATTAAGGCCTTTTGCGTAAAAATAAAAACTGTCCCCTTCCCTTAACTGTGTCCACTGTATTTGTAAAGATTGTTCTGTGTAAATATGTCTTTATAATAAAGAGTTCAAAGCTGACAGTTTGCCCTCACTCTTTGAGGTCATACTCAGGAGGGGCCTTTCTCTCCCCCAAGGGCCATGCTTGTCCCTGTGCCCACAGTTTGCACGTGTAGGAGGGAGGTGCTTGCATCCCCGACTGGTTCTAGGTCAGCTGGCCTCAAACCGATTTGCTGCAAGCTCACAAAAGGACTCTCTATGTTTAAGGGCCAGTTCACATAAATTTGAGCCCCTTTTAAGTCCTCTGGCATCTGTTCGAATGTCCTCATTCTCCTGGCAGTGTCGGGTCGAGGATTCTTTTTTCAGAAGCAATTCATTTAAGGACATGCTGATCAAAGGTGGGATTTGTACTAAACGTTTTGTATCCCTGGTGGGTGTCTACTGTTTTATCTGCTTTTGAATACTTTCAGGACTTTTCAGCCAGTTTGCCTTTCTTGAAAAATGTTGTTTCCAGCCACAAATACATTTGGTAATGACTTTGTATGTTTCATTTTATGTCTCACAAAGTGGAGTTGCTTGATGAATGAGATAGCCTGGAAAATAAAATGCAAGGAGTTCAATATAATTCTGCCCCATCTGTCTTACTTTTTCATGCTTGTTGTCAAAATGTCAATATCTTGCAGAACAGACACGAACATTGGGTACATGCTAATTTGGTTAATAAACCCATTAGGTGCGCACAAGCATACACAAGGCAGAGAAAAACACAATGAGGAGACAGAAATTGTCAGAATAGATACGTTTGATAAATCTTGTGAGAAATTCTGCAGACTTGACAAGTATTTAGTACCAAAAAGATTTAATTGTAAAGCAAATGCCATCAGACAAACTTGCTAAAGAGCCATAAAGCTGCTCACCAGGCAATAAACAGAAAAAGTCACCTACAAGCACGCTTAAGTTTCTCCTCATTAGCAGAATGCTGCACAGTGAGCCATAGTGATTTTAAAAATACAGCACTTGGGTGGAAGCGCCTCTTAGGAAAAATATGGAGCTGTGAATCGCTGGTTTGCTGTTTAAGTGAACCGGTTGTCAGAGGAACTTAGTGCATTCAGGCAGAGCTTGGAATTGGGATGGGCTGCACACGGATTGCTTTGTGATCTCCCCAACCTCACCCCCAGCTCTCATTTCGCGTGGAATCAATGGCACAGGGGTGGTGTTGGGCCACAAGTATTCTGACCCACAGGTATTCAGGCTTCTAGCAGGTTAACAGAACTCTGTACAAAATACAAACTCATTTTGTTATTAGGACATCTTGGACAGATGAGAGAACACCCCAAGGGAGGGGAAGCACTTGGCTCAAAGTTTCCTAAGTTGTAAATGATTATAGAATTTATATCATGGGAGCTGGGTGGTGGTGGCACACGCCTTTAATCCCAGCACTTGGGAGGCAGAGGTAGGCGCATCTCTGTGAGTTCGAGCCCAGCCAGGTCTACAAGAGCTAGTTCCAGGACAAACTCCAAAACTACACAGAGAAATTCCGTCTCAAAAAAAAAAAAATAAAAAATAAAAAAAGAATTTATATCATGGATTCCAGAATGCAAACTCTGCAAAGTAAAAGATCTCCTAATCAGGAGGAAAAATGAAGTATAACATATGGGGTTTTGTTCCAATAAGGGAAACTGAACTTTGGTGTAGGAGACAGCATGGCCTGGTGGAATCAGGGAGAGTGAAGAGAGACTGAGTAATTAAAACTGGCCTATGAAGACCCAACAGCATCTGGGAAGAGGATGGTGAGCAGGCGAGGTAGGGGCTAAGAAAAGAACAGCAGGCACCAGGTTGCACAGGGCAAGTGTAGTGAACTGGGTACCAGTGAGTGGATGCGAACTTGACTTCCTTGGGACCGAGGACAGGGAAGGAACACTGATGTCCCTTTGTACAGATGACTTGGGACCTAACTAGAGCAGGACCGTATAGATGATATCCATTGGTGATATCTTGACTTGAACAAACAAATACAATAGAATCAGAGCAGTGTTGACTGTCAAAATGCTGAGCTTCCCAGAGATATCCAATACATGTGGCCCAGGGTAGCTATGAGTACGGCCCAACATAAAAGCATAAGTATACGTAAAACACTATGAGCTTTCTTCATAACCTGATTGTGTGGTTCTTTCTTCTTTCCATTGATTTATTTGTATATGTGTATGCCTGTGTGTGGGCTTGCTTCCCGCAAGCGGAGGGGCCGGTTTATGCAGTTCTTGAGTGTGACAGCTGTAGATGTCAATGTCACACAAAATAAATGCTTGCATACTCTTATAACCTACAAGCTGAGGTTAGACACCTGTAGCATGAATAATAAATCCAGAGACAGAAATTGGGGCTCAACCCGAAAACCAGAAAAGTAAAGCAGCCAAGCCACTAGAGAAATCTTACCTCTACCAAGGCTGGGCGACCACAAAACTAAGTAGACTAAGCCTCTCTCTCCTCCCATTTTATATTCCCTCTAGTGCTGGGATTAAAGGCATGACTCCCTAGTGCTGGGATTAAAGGTGTAGGTCACCACCACCTGGATTTGTTTCTGCATTGATCTTGTGTAGCCCAGGGTAGCCTCAAATTCACAGGGATTCATCTGCTTCCGTCTCCCAAATCCTGGGATAAAAGTGTGCCACCATTACCTGGCCTCTGGTGGCTTTAGCTTTGCCTCTGGTCTTCAGGCAAGATTTATTTATTAAAATACAAATAATATCCCACTACAGACACCTGTGCTAGATGAATCAACAGCGATTCACTTGATTATTTCTAGACAAGAGGCCCCAGACCGATGAGTTGAGGGGGGTCTGGCAAAGAACCTGAAAAACAACACTGCTTCTAAATCCATCCAGAAACCGGGCAGCCTTTGGAATGACAGAGACTGGGAAAACAGATTCAGGCTACGCAGGGCTTTTCAGATCCAGATGTTGATAATCAAATGAGCCAAGGCTGCAATGGTGCCTGTCTCTTCATACTCTCTGATTGACTTGGGACCCCAAACTGGGGCTGGGCTCCTCTTCCACAACCAAAGAACCCATGGGACCTGGCCTAAGTAACCATTCTAGGGTGCTTATATAATTCCGTTTCTAAGATCTAAAGGCGATTCAGCTGAATTTCTCAACCCAAGAGTTCTCTCTGCCCAGATTGAACCAGTGCCAGCTAACCGCCAAAGAAAAATGGTGGAGTAGCCTTAGCCAATACCTTCCTGTCCTGGCTGGCAAAGGCTGTTTACTCTGCCAGCATTTTTCTGGAACACCCAAAAGGAAGGCCTTGCGAGGTCTCCTTTGAAAACCTACTTTTCCCTTCCTAGCGGCTAGTGCTTGGAGAGGTAGCCCGGCAAGGAACTCACACGCCGCTGCTTTGGACTACAGTCCAGTGGTTGGAGGTCCACGGAGACACTTTCTTGAATGTCTTTCCTCAGGGGTTCAGACACCTTTTCTGCACAGTGTTTTCAAATCTGTCCCACCTATTAATTACGTCTGCCTTGTCAGCCCTAGACAGCGCATGAATCAATGGGTGTGGCTCTGTTCCAACTAAGCTCTATTTATAAAAACAGGTGGCAGGTCAAAGTTTGGCCAACTTCGGTCTAATGAAGCAATGGCCAGTTCTTGGACTCACGGCTCAGATAGTGCCTGGGGCAAGGCAGGAAGACCAAGTGTCTGCAGCCAAGTTTACAGTCGCGGCGGCAATGTCATGAGCTGGCTGTGATGTGACCACTGAACGAGGATGTGATCATAGTTTCCCAAAGTGCTTTCAGTGGAAGAAGTCTGACTTTAAAATCCTGGGTCAGATCCTGCTTCATTTACTCGTCTGTGTGACCTGGAAGGCAAGGTCATGGCCAGGGTGAGCCCCGGCTTCCTTCCTGCCCTGGCTGCTGTGGCTTACTTTCCAGGGCTGTGATTAGCACCAGACAGGACTGCACAGGGGGAGTGTGCCACACAGACCCTCGCTCCCAGGCCAGGCTCATTCAATGGGCGCAGTTATTATCTGCCCTCAGTCTCTCGCGAGCCCCAGCAATGAAGAGGGAAGTCTTCACCTCCACTTTCTACAGAAAGGAAAAGAGGCGTGAGGAGGTGAAATGGCGTGTCCAAGGGCACGGAGTAAGTAGCTCTACTTGGCAAGGCAAGCTTTAAACCCAGTGCTTACCTCAGCAGGGGTTCACGGTCCTGCTCCCAAAACATCTGCCTGCCATGCCGAGTGTGCCTCGGTCACTGGCCACCAGCCCTCAGAGACAGCACACAAACAAGGCCTTCTCCAGGGACAGAGTTGGCCCACAGAGATTCTCCCTCGTGCCAGCTTTAGCTTGGGCTGCAGCAGCCCGGAAGTCCTCTCCGAAGATGCCAGTCCTCAATACTAGCACCTCACCTGGGGTTCCTGAGATGCAACTGTGGAACTAGACACCTGTTCCGGGAGACTTAGTATTTAGGGATCCTTTCTCTAAGGATCGGGAGACCTGTAAACCTAGGTTCCAGTCCTGAATCTGTTTCTGTATCGGTTTTCCAGGCAGCTTGGCCAAGCCTTTCCTTGGCTGCTTTAGGACTCAGTCTCTCCCGCCCCACCCCCTACTAGGTCACCTTGAATAGACCGTATACTGATAGATGGCTTTAAAGTCTCGGTGGCTGGCGGATCTCTGGGAGTTCGAGGCCAGCCTGGTCTACAAGAGCTAGTTCCGGGACGGGCACCAGAGCTACAGAGAAACCCTGTCTCGAAAAACCAAAATAAATAAATAAATAAATAAATAAATAAATAAATAAAAATAAAGTCTCAGTGGCTGAACTATGCTTATAGCTGGAATCCAAGCCAACAGTGAAGGTACTTCAGGGACTTTTGGCTGTACCATGGTGGCAGTTCTGGTCTGGGAGAGGAAATGGCCATAGGGTGGGATGGGAACTTGAGCCTTCTCTGGCTGTTGCTGGATTACGTGGCTCTATACCACTTCCCTTTCTGCCAGGGACGCTGGTGTTTCTCCCATTGTGCAAACAAAATGCTTTCCTGTCTTCTTCAGTGTTAAAGAACTGGTAGGCCATAGTCGAGGGAACTCAGTAGCATGAAACCCCCAAGCTCAGAGTTCTAGATCCTACCCAAGCTTGCCCAGTCTCAGACCATGCGATTCCAGCCAGGTCACTTCATCTTTTGGGGTTCCAGTTTCCCCTCATCTATTTGCGTAGAAAAATCTAACAGTGGTCTCCCTATCTCAGCCATAAAAAATTCCAAGGTCAAAGCTGCCAAGCCTGGGAGGTCATTCTGTAAGTCAAGTCCCTTAGTTTTTACAGATGACAAAATCGAGACTCTGACCAGGAAAGTGACACTTAAAGCAGGGCATGACTAGGGGACTCTAGAGTGCATCTCATGTGCCATGCATGGAACTGCGCCTGCTTTGCCTTTGTCCCCATCACAACCCCATCCTGTAACTGAGGAAATGGAGGCCCTGAAAAGCTAAATCCCCCGCTCGTGTAAGGGTCCTGCATGGCATAACGCGAGTGAACAAAGAGTGAACACTGGTTTTGCATTAAAGGAAGGCAATAGCCCTGGAGACTGGATCCATCGTCTTCCTGGGCTCCAATTTTATCCTTTCTGAAATGAAAGTCATGGTCCTTGGCTTCTAGTAACCGAAGTTTCTGAAGCTGAAGTGTTTGGTATGGTGCCATTGTTGCAGACTATTATCTTAACTAGGCAAAGATGCGCTACATTTGTTTATGCTGCAGACTAGTGCTTTAACTGTGTTACTTTCGTTTCTGCTGCGTTTGTTTAATTACATAAAGATGTGTTGCATTTGTTTTACCTTGCCTGCCTAAGGCACCTGATTGTTGTAATAAACAGCTGGACAGCCAATAGCTAGGCAGAGAAAGGATGGGCAGGGCTGCCAGGTGGAGAGAATAAATAGAACCCTAGGCTCAAAAAAGAGAACCGAGAGACACGCCTGGGGCAAGAAGCCGGATGCCAGTCACCAGCCTTAAGAGAAGCAGAGAAAGAAAGAAAGAAAGAAAGAGAGAGAGAGAGAGAGAGAGAGAGAGAGAGAGAGAGAGAGGAAGGTAAAAAGCCCTGGGGCAAGAGGTAAAGAGAAATAGGTTAAGTTAAAAGAGCTAGCCAGAAACGAGTCTAAGCTAGACCAAGCATTCAAACTAACAAGAAATCTCTGTGTCATGATTTGGGAGCTGGTTGGTGGCCCAAAAGAAAACAATCCTGGTACAGTGCCATGAACCAGTACCTGTGTGTGCATGTGTGAGAACTGCCTCCTTCAGCGGGTGCTTATGAGCACCCCCCCCCGCCACATTTTGCATGTGAAAGTGTTTTATAAGGTGCAGAAAGCTATAGAAATTCTTAGGCTGTGAATATAGCTCAGGGGTTGAGTATGTGCTTAGCATGCCTTAAGTGCAGGATTCCACCTCTCCAAGAGAAATCTTAACATGTGTTAAATGTGTACAGAGTGCATATTATGAACTGCATTCCGTATGAGTTGGGGAGAGAGAGAGAAAGAGAGAGATTATTTAAAATCGCAATAGATGTTTAACCATGCAGCCCTGGAAGAAAAGTCAGGACTTCTCGGCAGGTTCTCTGGGAACTGTATGGGTGTCAGAGCGGCTTCCTACAGGAGACTTGGGACATGAGACCTCAGGAATGAGTCTGGAGCAAGAAGAAGGGAGGTCCTTGTAGCCAAGGGCTCCTGTTGAAACACTGAGGTAGGACGGGATAGACATGATTTCTTCGTAGAGCCACATTACAGGTAAGGAAGAGAGGTTGTAACTTGCCCAGTGAGGGATTTCACTAGACTCCGACGAGCCCTAGACTGGGAAGGCAGGGTATCTGATGGCTAGGGCATCCTGTCTGGTAATTTGCTCAGAGGCTCTATCAATTTTCTCAATTACTTAGGAAGGGCAGTGCCCCTCCCCGTACAGGCGGGAGTGGTCGAGTGCACCTGGGCCAACTTTCAGGCTGGCAGGATACTTTAAAAGTTTCTAAGTTCTGCGATCCTAAATGGTGGCTCAGCGGCTCCAGCCTGCTTGCTCAGTTTTTGGGTGAAATCTGGTGTGGCGTGAAAGGTTTCCCCCTGCTGGCGCAGTCTTGGAACTGCAGCGACTTTTTCCCCACTGAGCTCCACACCTGCCAGTGGCTAATGCGTTGTTTGCTTCTCAATTATCTACTACCCCTGCAGCAGCCTCCGACTGTACCAGCTGTGTTTGAGCAGAGTTCTTGTTTGGAACACGGAGAGAGACTGCCATCTAAGGGTGCCGGGGGTGAATCTTGTGGAGCCGAAGAGCAGCAGCTGTGCCCCTTTGGTGGCATCCTTTCGGGGCTGTCCTGGACAGGTTTCTGGCCCTCAATGAATGCTTCCTTCAGCGAACTCCTTCGTCCCTGTCTGTGCTGGTGAAGCTGTATAGGGTGTTTCTGCCTAGAGGACACCCTGATTAGTGGACATTTCTCTGCCTCGATAGTTACCCAAGATTTTCAAAGGTGTTACTCCTACTTCCTACTTCCGGGAACCATGTGTATAGTATATTAACCCAGAGCTTTAGGAGACTCTGGTACCACTCCTGTTCCCAAGCCTCTTCTAAATGACTAACAATACTAGCCCACTGTGCCCACCTCAGCAAGCAAAGTCCCCTGGTGAGGTCATTAGCAGAGTATTTGAGCCACTCCATCGGGACAGAAGTGTCAGATAAGACCCTATGAATCCCTGGACTTCAGTCAAAGGGAAGCTTCCAGGTGAGCTCAGAGACTTGGGAGCTCTGGAAAGGCCTGCTTGGCTTCCAGAAATCAGCTTCAAATGCATGCTCGCACACAGGCCTCACTTTGTCCTTTCCCCACGGGTAAAGCACACCAGCCCTACCTGCAGTATTTCTAGGAATTACCCTCTCCGGCTCCCTTAACTGTGACGTTGACTCCTGTCACGCACCAGGACAAGCAGGGAGGAGCTGCTTCCCTCAGGCTGCTATTGCCAGGCACGGCTCTTCTCTCATCCACTCTACACCTTGCTCTTTCTGTGTGCTGTCCTCCCGATAGGGTGGTCCTGAGGTCTGAGAAGTGTTGTCACAGAAAGGAAGCTGTTGGGCCAGCTCTGTGTGACAGATAACTGGGTCCCTCCTCATCGCCCACCTTTACTTCCCTTACTTATACCGTGGAGATGATCCCACTTTCTCTCGCTGGAGTCTTTAGGGTGGGTGAATCCCAAAGCAATCTGAACAGAAAAGTCACTGCTGGGGATATGTGAGTGGAGAGTTCAAAGCCCCTGGGTCAGCATAGATCCTTGGCAGGATCCCGGATGGTGCAGGAGGATGCACAGCCTACAGTCCTATAGCATCCTGTGCTTGGTGGGAACTTAGGGGAACCATCATACCACAAAGCAAGTCAACATTATGAAGCACTAACGTGCTAGGTACCATTTTGTGTGCTTGACTACCATACTCATTGAGTCCCCAGGACAACTCCACCAAGTGGAAACTCTCATCCCCCTTTTGTGGATGGGGAAAGCAAGGCCCCATACGCTTAAGCAAATTGCCTACAGTCACACAGCTAGTAAGCTGTGCCGAGATTTAAGATTATAACCTACTTCCAGGACCTGTGCTTGGCATAATCATTACTGTGATCCAACAGTCTACACAATCCTTGCTGAGTAGAGCTGTGTTGTCTCTGCTTGCTTTCATCTAGTAATGAGATGTTCATTACTTCCCAAGTAGCCTGGATTGGTTTCACACTGGTAGACTTTTTTTTTTCCGGTAAGTCTGGTCAAATTTTAGTGACCCGGACCTCACAATGATCTAAGTTCCCTGGAGATACAAGTAGGGAGTAGGTTATAGCAAATGTCATCCTTGCGCATTCTCACATAGAGAGAACTTGGCGGGGCAGGGGTGGGGTGCTGGCGTTCAGGCAGATCTCTGTCTGGATCACAGAATCCCCCAAGGCACCTAGGCTTCTTTGCTACCTCATGGTCCTGGTGCAGTGGCTGAGAACTAGACAGGGTGAGTGACCTGCCCCAAGGTTCTGTGGTAGCCGAAGCCAGGAATTAAAATGGTTCTGCCTCAACATTCTTTTCAGTCGAGGACAGTGGATAATCAGGCCTTACCTCTAGTTATAACCCATAGAATCCACAGCACTCGGTGTATCAGTAAGTGCTCTCTAACACCAAGAGAATGAATGGGATCTAAGGGTATGAAGTGCAAGGGCACAGCCTCCTTTCTGGCTGGCCTCAATTTCCTGGAAGAGTTAGTTTTGCATCCTGCTTTGAGATCCTTAAAAGCATTTCCATGGTAACAAAGCAGAGACTTGCCACTCCAAGGCCAGATTCTTTTCTGTTGCACAGAAGCTGAGCTCACTTCAGAAAAAAATACCCTAAATGCCTCCAGTGTCTGAGGAGCAGGCCACTGTCAGTAGGGAGGTCTGAGGAGTAGGCACTGCCAAGGGCGGATCCCCCAGAGCGTATCTCCTGGGGGGGGGGAGTTCTTGGGCCCATCGACCTTGCTGGGTTTCCATGGTAACAACACTAGGCTAGTGGGTTGCCAGGGTGACAGTGCTCTACTGTTAAGATTGCACGGGACTGGACCACACAGGGCCCCTGAGTTGAAAAGATGCTAATAACACCTTTCTGAGTTTCTATGACAACAACACTCAAACACTCTGTTGGCTTTGTCCCGAATGCAGATTAGGCCTCCACCCTTCACCCTCAGCAAAGAACACCCTGGATGGTGGGCCCCCTAGCCCAGCATGCTTAGGATTTGGCCCCTGCTGTTTCTTTCCCGAGGGAAGGGAAGGTACAGGTTTATTTCCCTTCCTCAGTGTCCCTCTGCTTACCAGACTGTTTCTCAGCGTGTCTGCTTAAAACAGCCTAGATCTGGAAGGTGGCGTGGGACAGGAACAGGGCTCGGCTTGATAGGTGTGGGAGCAAACAGAGCTTCGGGGACCTTTGGGGTTGAATGCCTTTCTGTAGTGGCTGCTCTCCGGCCACTTGAGTTCATATAGTCGCAGAGCAAAGCCAGGAACATGGGGCCAGACTTTTCAAACTCTTTCCAAGGCCATAACACATATAAATTGATCAAAGCAAGACCAAAGCCCTCCCTGTCAACCATCGGGTTTCATTTCTCCTACCAGTGCCTCCCTGAGGCACCTACAATTCTGTGGAACACAATTCGAAAAGTCTCAGCTTTGGGTCAGTCCATTTTGTGTTCCGTATGCAGCGAGACTGAGAACCAGAGATGATGTGGGAGTGTCATATATCAATCTGTTCATTTCATTGGTTAAGTTATAATAAACCAACTGCTTGGCCTCAGCTTAGAACATAGATGGGAGGAGTAAACAGAATAGAATTCTGGGGGGAAGAGGAAGTGAGGTCAGACTCTGCCCTGCTTCCAGAGGGACCAGAGAGACGCCATGCTCAGCCCTCCCAGGTAGACGCAATAGCTCTGCGCTCTGAGGCAGACACATGAAGCTCAGACTCATGATGGATGGAGGCTAGAATCTTCCCGGTAAGCGCACCTTGGGGTGCTTACACACATTACTAGAAATGGGCTAGTCCAGGTGTGAGAATTAGCCTCCTAATTGCCTAACTCCTAATTAGGGCTAGAGTTCATGGGCCAAGCAGTTCTTTAAATGAATACAGTTTGTGTGTTGTTATTTCGGGCATGAGCTAGCCAAGTGGCCGGGGTGTTGGGGACGCAGCCCCGCCGCTCCTATTCCAACACAGAGAGGTTGAATGAGTGGCTTAAAGCCCCACAGACAGTCATTTGGATAGCTGGAACGAAGCCCCAGGGTTCCGGTATTTGCAGTGTCTTTTGTCTTGGGATGCTATGAATTTCTGGATGATCTCTAACCTGGACTCTTTGACGCCTAGTTTTTCTGCTTGTTCCTGGAGTTTATAATAAAGGTGTGTCTGGGAGGAGAGAAGGCTCCGCATTTAGGATGGACCTTCTAGACCTGACTTCCACACTTGTGTGCTAGCCAGTAGAGGTGCTTTCTGTGCTTTATAAGAAGACATAAAGGCAGGTATGATTGGCTCCATTTAATGGAAAAAGAAACCGAAAGACAGGAGAAAATGAAGCCTGGGCGAACAACTATCTTTTCAAAAGGGTGCTACTCAATAGCTCCAGCAGAGAATTTTATGAACAGTGTTGACCCATGACCTCTCTCTGGTGACAATGAGCTGAAGCAGGTGGATTCATCCAAGTCATTAGAGACCTCTTACTACCTGCTTCTCCCACCAATAATCACATGCAATACACTGCCTAGTTAGGGGGGACTGGAGGGCAGCGCCACTCTTCTCTCTAAAGCAGGAAGCATTCTTTCTTCTAAATGTTGCACAGCTGCAGGCCATAATCTTGTTAGTATGAGGATAGCTATGGTGATTCCTAGTTACCATGGAAACTCAGGAAAGCGTATGAACGTCAGTTGCAGCAGAGGTCTGTACCTATTGGGTGTGGTGCACACTCCCAAAATCCCAGTACTTGGGAAGGTGAGTCACAGGGATGAAGAATTCAAGGCCAGGCTGGTCTACAGAGTAAAACCTTGTCTCAAATCAAACTAAACTAAACTAGCAACGGCCAAAGTGGCTGTAGGGCCAGCAGGGTTGCTCATCAGGCAAATAAATCCCTTGCTATGCAAGCCTACTGGCCTGAGTTCAGTTTCTGGAATGGCATAAAAGTGGGCTCTGTAAAGTTGTCCTCTGGTTGTCACGTGGGCTGTGGCACCCGTGCATCTGCGTACACACCACGCCCACAGTGATAACCAATAGAATTGCTTTCAACGGTCTGTAGTTCCTTCAGTCTCGGGGAGCAGCACAAGCACCTCCACACTTCTTGAACATACGGACTTGTAGAGTCATGTGTCTGACTCATGACTTTGGTGAATGTAGTCCCTTCTTTTGTGCCACAGCAGCTGGCAAAGGATGCAGGCTGCTTGCCAGTGCCTTTCCTGGGACTTCACCTGGACTCTGTCAGTACTGAACTTCCTCAGAATGCACCCCTCCCTCCACTCGAACAGTTTTTTTTTATTTTTTTCATTAAAAATTTATTTTCACTTATTTTTATGTGTAATGGACATTTTGCCTGTATGTGCGTCTGTGTACCACATGTGTGCCTGGTGCCCAGAAGGTCAGAAGAGGGCATCAGATCCCTGGAACTGGGCTAACAGACAGCTGTGAGCCACTGTGTAGGCGCTGGGAATAGAACCCAGGCCTCTGGAAGGAGAAACCAGTGCTCTTAATTGCAAAGCTGTTTCTCCAGCTGCTATCTGAACATTCCTGTCTTAAACCCTTTGGGTTGTTTGGCAAAACACTGAACACTGGATAATTCATCAACCACAGAAATTAGTTTCTCATAGTTCTGGAAGCTAGCAATCCAAGAAGAAAGTGCTGGTAGGTTTGGTGCCTAGTGAGGCTTGCTGTCTGCTTCAGGATGGCACCCTGTGGCCAAGCCTTCCTGAGGGGAAAAACACTGTGTCCTCACATGACACAAGAGTAGAACTGGATGCCCACCCCATTTTCAAGTCATCTCTAAAGTCTCCACTAGGGCTCTACCCTTGAGACTTACCTCATAAAGATGTGTAAGTGTGTTCATATGTGAACATGAGTGCAGGTGTCCGTAGAAGCCACAGGCATGAGATCCCCTGGAGCTGGAGTTATAGGCAGCTGTGAGCCACCTGGCATGGGGGCTGGGAGCTAAACTTGGGTCCTCTTGAAGAGTACTAAGCCCTCTTAACTGCCGAGTCACCTCCCCGGTTCAAGACCCCCCCCCCCACCTCTTCATACCATCACACTGGATTTAGTGGACTTATTTAGGTCAGAGTTCCTCCCTTGAGCTCTTTCTGCTGTGGGGTCACTTTTCTGTCTCTCCCTGACAGCTTCAACACAGTCACATAGGTGCCTGGTGAGTACCACATGAACAGCGAGGAGGGCAGCTTGCTGGAAACACCTTTCCTCTATTCCTTTGTATTTCTACCCTGATTTGGGGCCTTTAAAGCTTTGCTGCTCCGACAAAGGCCAGAGAACCTTGTGAGAAAGTTTACCCTGGGGCTCATGATTAAATAGGGTTCCCCCTTTTGACAGAAGGCCCAGAGGGAGGCACTTCAAGCACCTTGGTATACACATGCTGTATGGAGAAGTGTGGGCCTCCAATAGCCCCAAATCCTGCCCTGTTGTGCCACTTCTGAGTGACCTTGAATGAGAGTGACCCCATGGCCCGTAGAGCCTGAGGCACTCCTACAAGCATCTCTCCCGGGTGGGAACGGTAAGACCAGGTGGCCTGGATTCTGGGCCCAGCCCTACTACTTAGCAGCTGCACATCTACAGGCAAGGGGTGGAGCTGGCTAAGGGTCATTTCCTCATCTGGAAAATGGAGGTCGTGCTAGTTTCTACTTCTAAAGCTCTGACACGTTAATTCTCTCTGTGAGAGTTGATGCTTGGTCCCAAGCCAGCACTCAACAAAAATGGAAGGTCTAGAGGTGTTGTAGCTGTAGTGCGGTGGTCAAGGCGATTCAGGTAGTGCACATGAGGTTCTGGGTTAGCATCCCAGCACCACAAAAAGAGAGTGAAGACACTTTTCATCCCCATCAAGGCTGAGACATTCTTCCCTCCCACTTAGGGCCCAGCCATTGTCACCACCGGCTTTGCATCAGCACTGTTCTATTGTCCCATGGAAAGAAAGCCCAGACTGTCTATTCTAGTCTGCCTGATTGAGACTCAGAGCAGAGTTTTGTATTTATTATTATGCATTTGTTGAGCACCTACTATGAGCATTCTCAGGCTCCCCTGAGTGTCCTTTGGAGCAACTCTTAACTCGGCTCAGAAGAAATCTTACTACAGTTTCTCAGTTGGCCTTCCTTCCGACTGCAGCCCTCCCCTTCTGCCCTGCCCCAGCAGCTCTGTGATATTGAGACATACTTCCTGCTGCTTTTGTACTCCCGTTTTCTAGACCATGAGTGTCTAGCTCGTCTCTGGGCCCACTGATAGCACAGGCGGTTACAGTGAAGTGCACTTCCACTAGGTTGTCCTAAGATCAGGCATGGAGGACTGAGCTTCCTGGCTTCTGTAAAGGCTCGACCTCTCTGTCTCCAGGGGAAAGGTAGAAGGCCAGGTTTGGCAGACATGTGGCAAAGGTTCCAAAAGGAGACCCCAATCTCGCCCATAAATTTCTGCTTCAGTTCAAGGCTGGATGAAAACAACCTCGCAGGCTTGCCTAGTGCCTACCAGGTCTAACCTAAAACTGCTGCACTGACCTTGACCTTCCTGAAGGGCGAGAGAGACTGAGAGGGGGACATAATAGGTAGATCTCAAGTAGGGCTACTTACCTGTCTGCTGTCTCTTCAGACCATTGTTGATTGGCGTTGATCTCCCTCCCATACGCTTTCTCATTAGGTCTCATCCAAGCCCAACTAACTCTTGTGGCTTGAAGTTCAGCAGGCCAGTCTGCAAGGGGTTTCTCAACACATCACCCTCATACCCCAAAGCCTTACAGTTTGAACCACAGCTTCTCAAGAGTGAAGACATTTCTACTTATTTTCCTGCTTGGACCTAAACCTTGGTCTTCCATTCAGTTCTTTGTGTTGTGAGGACAGTTCCTCCTCCTCACAGTCATAAGAAAGCCAAGCGAGGTTGCTTTTGAGCTGGGTCACAGGAACCAAAGCTGCAATCAAACCATTGAGAGGCAGAAGACCTGAATGAATTCTCCAGTCTGGTTCATTTCTTCATTGTGTATATGACTTAGGGAAGGCCATTTCCCTTCTCTGTAACTGCTTCCTCCTCATCTGTGAAATTGAGGTGATAGCCTACCAATCTTGCTAGGGAAAGATGAGGCTCACATAAGAAGGATCTGTGTTAATGCTTCCAAGCTGCACTGTGCTTATAAATACCCATAGGAGATGACAAGATGCCTGTCTTAGGGTTTCTATTGCTGTGAACAGACACCATGACCACAGCAACTCTTATGAAGGAAAACATTTAGTGGGGTGGCTTACAGCTTCAGAGGTTTAGTCCATTATCTTCATGGTGGGACATAGCAGCATGCAGGCAGACATGGTGCTGGAGACGGAGCTACATCTTGATCCCGCAGGTAACAGGAAGTGGTCTGAAACACTGGGTGTGGCTGAGCATATATGAGACCTCAGCCTGCCTCCACAGTGACACACTTCTTCCAACAAAACCACACTTTCTGATAGTGCCATTCCCTTTGAGCTTATGAAGGCTAGTTACATTCCTCAATGCCCTTCTACCCCTCCTAGGTGTCTGGCTTCCATCATTCCCCTCCATGCTCTGAAGTGTATTTCCCTTCACCAACTCCTTGCCCTTCTTCCTTGGCCCTCAAATGTGCTCAGAGGTTGCCTGTCCACCAAAATTCTTGTACAACCAAACTTGTTATATATAAATTGTGTTCATGTGCCTTCATTTTTTCATCCTTACATTCTTATCTGTTGGCTTTTGATGCCACTCATCACCTCTCATCTTCCCTTGTGGTCTCAGTAGAAGACCCTTTTGGTTCTAATGGTCCTCAGAGAGTACCACATCCTGGTATTCCTATCCTTGTCCAATCTAACCCGCCTTGACTATGGGCTGAACCTAGAAAGGTTAGCTAATGGATGATGCTAAGATAGATAGGCAGGCATTTCTAAGACTACACTATAAGACAGTGATCCCTGTCTTATATTCTCTCATTATGCCTTCCTTGCTCAGAGGAATTTGGTTGCCATGTTGCAAGCTACCCTCTGGAGAGTTTCACGTGGAAAAGCATGGAGGGCTGCCAAAAACTAACAAGTCACTGAGACTTTCCTTCCAATAACAAGCAGGCACCAGAACACTCTCTGCAGCATCCAAGTGGTTGAGCTTGGAAGTGGTCTCCCATTGAGTCCTGTAGGGACTACAGCCTGACAGACACTTTGACCCAAGCTTGGAAGAGAATTTAAGACAGAGGATCCAGCTAAGCTACACCCAGAATCTTGACTCAGAGATTATGAGATAAATTCCATTTTTGTTTTCATACTACTAGGGATTGAACCCAGTCTTGTGTATAGCAGGCAAACACTCTAACATTGTACTATGTCTATGTTCTTCTTTTTTGAGACAAGGTCTCACTATGTAGCCCTGGCTGATCTGGAACTCGCTATATACACCATGCTGGCCTGGAACTCATGGAGGTTCACCTGTCTTTGCCTTCCAAGTGCTGGGATTAAAGGCATGCACCGTCATACCCAGCTCTCCTTCTACATTTCAAGGATTTGTTTTTATTTTCTTTTGTGTATGTGTACATGAGCGCCATGACCACAGAGGCCGTAAGAGAGCATTGGAGCATCTGGAGTTAGCCATAGGTTCTTGTAAGCCACCTGACATGGTTGTTGGAAACTAAACCCAAGTCCTCTGCAAGAGCAGTAAGTGCTTTTCACCGCAGAACCGTCTCTCTAGTTCCCCTCTCTTTTACTTTTTATTTTGAGACAGGGTCACACTATATCAACATGGCTGGTCTTGAACTCTCTTACAGCCAGGTAGGTCTTGAACTTGCAATCCTCCCACCTCAGCCTCCTGAGTGATAGAAATATAGGTGTGTACCAAATCATGTATGGCATCAATCGTGTACTTTCTGTATGACTAACACCACAAAGCTTTGCATCACAATCTATAGAAATACAAGCAAAGCATTCAAAAAGTTGAGCAGCTGAAATTATCTTACTAGGAAGGTAGATATACCAATTGGGGCACATTTATATAGCAGGATGCCATAGAGTTAGATTGAAATAGATGTTTAAACATGCTAAATCTCAAAAACCTAATTTTGAGTAAAAAGAGCAAGTTACAAAAAGATATGAACAGGATATTGTAGTGAGTCTTTCTCTGTACTTCCAGTTAGCTCCTAAATAACAACATGGAGACTTATTAATTATGGAAGCTTGGCCTTAGCTTAGGCTTGTCTCAACTAGCTCTTATAACTTAAATTATCCCATTTCTATTAATCTATGTTTTACCACATGGTGTTACCGCTCTTCTACCTTGCACCTCCTGTTTCCTCTCCATGTCTCATTGGGGTCCCTGTGCGCCTAGATTCCTTCTGCTCTTCCCTCCCCCCCAAATCTTGCTTAACCTTTCCCGCCTAGTTATTGGTCATTCTGCTTTTTCTTAAACCAATCAGAAGGTGCCTTAAGCAGAGACACCTCTTTATAGTATAAATAAATATTCTGCAACAGGATATCATTTTATATAAAGTTCATGTAGTCATAAAACCACCGATTTCATTGTATATAGATGCAATGCATTGTAAAAGCATTAGAACACATGCTTATTTCAGCTGCACATATGATAAAATTTGAACTATACAGAGTGGAAATAGTCGATGATTTAACATGGAGAATCTTGTCTATGCCTCACCATACTAACTGTGGATAAAGATGGGAGCATTCGATGGTTCCTGTTGCCATGCCTTTGCTCTACCACAATGGACTCTAGCCCTCTGAAGCTGTGTCAAAAGAAGCATTTTCTTTTGTAAATTGGCTTACCCTGGTGTTTCATCACAGCAATAGAAAAGTAACAGAAAGGTGGGAACTTCGTTCCAGGCAGTAGGCTGTTGGTGTGAAGAACCTGACCATGTTGTTTTTTGGAGGACTTTGGGAGACTTTGGACAAGAAACATGGCTGTGTGTTGAAAACAGCTTGATGAGCCATGTTAGTAGGAGCATGGGAGACAGTAGTGCTGGGGGTAAGGTGGACTCTGGAGGCCTAGTTCAAGTGGCTTCACGGGGAAACAATATTAGCCACGGGGCTCCTCTACCTAGTCCTTTTTCTTCCTCTGTTTTTCCTCCACACCACCAACCACCACATCATATGCGTTTCACTTCTTTCTTTACTGCTTTCCTCACATGAAAGTGTAAACGCTAAGGCAGGGGTTCTGAGTCTTCCTAATGCTGCGACCCTTTAATATAGTTCCTCATGTCATGGTGATCCCTACCCATAAAAGGATCTTTGTTGCTATTTCATAACTATAATTTTGCTACTGTTATGAACCCTCATGTAAATATCTGATATGCAGGATATCTGATTTGTGACCATGGTAAAAGGGTCACTTGACCTTCAAGGGGTCGCGACCCACAGGTTGAGAACCACAGCTCTAAGGGGATGAGCTTGTCTGTTGTGTTTCCTGAAGGGACTCTGGAGCAGGTGGAGGTTAGGGACAGCCTTCATTCAGGACATTTTTCTCTTTTTTTTTGTCATGAAGTTTTCCTGGACGTGGCTCAGTTCCGAGCCTACAGCAAAGGTAGTGTCTGACCCTACCATTCCTGAAGGTTTTCCAGAACAATAGGTCAGACAAGAGTGCACATAGGAGAGTGTGTGAAGACCTGTGCGGATGTAGGCAGGCTTGGGAATGGAAGGTAGGGTGGGACTGCGGAGCTGTGTGTTCATGCGCTGGAGGGAGAGGTAAAATGTGTTCGCCTGGGAAAGGGTAAGCCCAAAGCACAGAGGCCTAGTTAGTTTCCAGCTTCGCATCCAGCAGGTGTGCTTAGTATGGCTGGCACTAGGATCTGGTGATATCCTCCCGATGTCCCAGGAGGAGCCAGGAGTGTTGGTGACTAGTAGGCCAAGCATCTCTGAGGAGGTGGGGGCCAAGCCTCTGGCATTTCCCCTCCTGAGCCAAAGGAATGCCGGAGAAGCCCCAAGAACAATAGGGAGCTGACAGCCTCTCAGAGGATCTGTGACGTGAGCCCTAAAGGGGGAATGCACAGCTGCCGGCCAGAACTCAGGGGAGGGGTGTGGGGCTGGCAGGGATACAGAGAGGCTGAGGAATCCTTGAAGGAGGAAGGCGGAAGCAGCTGGGATGACACCGATCGGCATTTCCCGCCTCAGGATGCCCTCCTGCTTTCTTCACTTCCACTGCAGCTGCAAAAGCAAAAGCTGCAACTTGCATCCGGCCCCCAAAGGGCGTTCTAGAGCTCTGGAGTTGCAGACCCCAGTGAGCCACGTCCACTCTTACCACCCCACCCAGTCTCAGAGGAAAGACGGCAAATGGCTTACCCCGGAGCGGAATGCCTTCTGGGTCTAAAGGAAAGTGGTAGGGGCTATATTCAAAGTGTTCGCCTTTGTAGCCCTTCTCCACCTTTGCCAGAAGAGTAGAGGAGGGCATTTGGGTCTGGAAGGTGTGCTTGCCTTCCTGCTCTCTCATTGTGAGGTGCGCCTACCTCCAAGCCACACTATTTGTTGCTCAACCTCCATGTCTTATATGGGTGCTTTGGTGAACAATGTTTAGCCACAGGGGGGTTGAAGCCTTTCTCTTTAAAGACCTTCTTGTTTTTTTTTTTTATTTTTTATTTTATTTTTTTATTTCCCACCTTGGTACTCCATTCCAGGACTCTGATATCTCTTTTGCACTGTAACACACACTACACATGCTCCTTTGACTACTTTGGGGTATGATAATCCACGCCCACCATTTGTAATCACTGGAACTGCACCTCTCGGCCATCCTTAGTGGCTATTCAAGGCTTCAGCATAGAGAGGATAAGCTAGGGTCAGCATAGCAACTATACCCTTCTGTCCCACTGAAGAAGGCTTATTGGAGAAAAAGTATCCTCATTCTTGGAATAATTCCAACTGCACCCCTGCAATGAAGTTCGTCAAGATGCAACCTTATATGTAATGCAAGATCATTTCTTTGCACATTTTGATGCTTTATCATGACATGCTTTACAACTGTCTTGACTCTGCTGTTTGAAGTTCCCACCAGAGGCCACCAACTTTCCATATTAGGACAAATGCCTGAGACAATCAACTTGTAAGAAGAAAACGTCTGTTCCGTTTTAGTGCTTTCATTCCATAATGAATTGGCCCCATTATTTTGGGCCTGTAGGAAGGTAAGCACATCACTGTAGGAGCATGTGGCAGAGAATTGCTCACCTCATCTCTGGAAAGTGGAAGAAAGACACTGGGGTCCCACAATCTCCTTCAAGAGTAGCATCCCTGTGCTGGTTAGGCTTGACTGTGAACTTGATTACATTGAGAAGCACCTAGGTAATTAGCAGAACACACCTTTGGGTGTGTCCATTAGGTTATTTTCAGGGAGGATTGACAAGGAGGTGCTCTTGTTTCCTTCTGTTACTGTGATAAAGCAATCTGACCAAAAGCAACGTAAGGGCAGGATGGGTCTACTTGCCTTACATTTCCGGGTCACAGTCCATCACTGAAGGAAGTCTGGGCAGGAACTCAAGCAGAAACTGAAACAGATACTGTGGAGGAGTTCTGTCTACTGGCTTGCTCACTGGCTGGGCACAATTAGCTTTCTTCTACAACCTGGAACCAGTTACTTAGGGATGGCGCTGCCACAGTAGGCTGGACTCTCCTGCAGCACTTAGCAAGCAAGGCAATGCCCCCACAGACATAGCCGCATGCCAATCTCGTCAGTGTAAGCTGTCAGTTGTGGCTTCCTCTTTCGTGACTCTTAAGTTGTGTCAACCTGACAATAAAAACCAGCCCAGGGAGAAGTCATCTACTGAATGTTGGCAGCACCGCAGGCTGGAGGCCTGAGCGGGATGGAAGGGGAGAGAGGACAGAGTCAACAGAGGGCAGTTGTGTTCTCTCTGCTTCCCGGTGGCCACGAAATGAAGAAGCTCCCCAGCCATATGTTCCTTCCACCATGATGGTCTGCCCAAGTCGGTGGGGTCAAGAAACCATCTTTTCTCCTGGAAATTACCTGCTCAGGTTTTCTGTCACAGTGACACAGAGTCTGTTTAATATAGCCCCCAGTGAACCAACTTCCTTCTGCTAACCCCTACCTTTGAAAGGTTTCACTGTGTCACGACAATGCCATATTGGAAACCAAGTCTTTTTTTTTTAAATTTATTTATTATGTATACAGTATTCTCAGTATTCTGTCTGCATGTATTCCTACAGTCCAGAAGAGGGCGCCAGATCTCACTACAGATGGTTGTGAGCCACCATGTGGTTTCTGGGAATTGAACTCAGGACCTTTGGAAGAACAGGCAGTGCTCTTAACCTCTGAGCCATCTCTCCAGCCCCCTGGGGACCAAGTCTTTAACACATGGACCTTTAAGGAACACATAAGCATGACCCTGTAGTAGAAGGTCCTCCCACAGACACCTGAACCTGGTTGGGGTAGTAATGACTTCAGTGTAGATGCCAGGTAACAGGTGCAACAGCTATGCTTTGCTGGACCTCCTTGGAGCACTAGGGGGCAGCCTGCTCAGCATCTTGTAGGTGTACACCTACAAGCTGCTGTTGACTGACAGTGGGTCAGCTGAAGTGGTTCAGGGAACAGAGTGGCTGAGGACCAAAGCTAAGAATACACTGCTGGAGATCCAGAAACCTTAGAGCCCTTCCGCATGAGGTACCACAGTATATTTTGTTACTGTAGCAGAATACCGCAGCCTTGGCCATTTACAAAAATTGTTCTAGAGGCTGGAATGTTCCAAGGCTTGCCGACAGCATCTGGCAAGGATTTGAATGCCTCCGTGCTGTACGGACGACTTCCCATGAGGGCAAGTGACAATGTGCAAAATAACCACATAGGAATAAAGCCACACCACTAAGAACGTGCACACTCCTTTAATCCATTCATGGAGGCTGCGAGTGCCAGTCAGCCTTCCTCCTCAACACTGCTGCACTGGGAATTAATGTTCCAACACATGGAATTTCAAACGATAGCTGAGGAAAAAGTGCTTAGAAATCAATTAAACTTCTGCTGTGTAGAACCATTACCATCAGTCACATCTGGCTACAGAGCATTTAAAATGTGGCTGTTGCCATATAGGATGTTCTCTAAGAGTAAAATATATACGAGAAGTAGAAGCGTTTGCCTGAGGAAAACAATGAACTATTTCATTAATAATCTTTTTTTCTGAGACAAGGTTTCTCTGTGTAGCAGTCCTAGCTGTCCTAGAACTTACTTTGTAGACCAGGCTGGCCTTGAACTCAGAGATCCACCTGCCTCTGCCTTCCAAGTGCTGGGATTAAAGGAGTTTGCCACCATCTCCCGGCCTCATTAATACTCTTTGTACTGATTATATGTTAAAATGATGGCATATAAAATTTTTGTATATAGTCAATTAAATAGCACAGACTACCAAATATATAAAATCACAAAAGGGAGGGTGCAGAGATGGCTCAGTGGTTGAGGATAATTGCTGCTCTCCCAGAGAAGCCAAATGGAGCTCTCAGGATTCCGATCATGTCAGGTAGCTCGTGACTACCTGTAACTCCAATTCCTTCCATTCAACTCTGTGTTGTGAATCCCACAGGCGCCTGCATGCATACGCATGCCCTCATGTGTGCGACGTGCATGCACACGCACACACGACAAGTAGACTTTAAAAAAGTTGCAAAGGGGCAGGAGGAGCTCTTTGAAGTGGAGGAATACACGCACTATCTAACTGTGATGATGTTTTCACAGATGCTAACATATATCAAACTGTGCGGTTCAATATGTGTACTTCATTATATGCCATCTGTATAGCAATAACACTGCAAAAATTCCCTCGTAGCTTCACTGTTACTACACTAGAGGGTGAAAGGACTAATTTCACCTCTTTAATATTTTTTTCCGTGAGACTACTAGAATACTTGGAGTTACACGTCTGACTTGTACTGCGTTTTTATTAAGCAGGGCCAACCTAGAGATTCTGGTTCACTTTACAGATTGTAAAACCAAGGCACAGAAAGGAGAAAGGGGTTTGTTCATGGAATGAGATGAAGAAAATATTTTTTTCCAGTTAGCACCAGCAGCCACAGAAGTAGAGAATGCTGCCAAAAACCTTGAAGTTAGCTTCTAAGGGCAGGGAAAGGGTGCTTGTCCCTGATTTTCACACCTGTAATAGGTACCAAGACCTCAGGAGGCAAGGGAAGAATTTGGACCAGCTTTGGGAATCTTGAAGGGAAGCGGCAAGGAGCAGTGAAGAAAGGGAGTCAGAAGTCGCAGACAGATGGAGGAAGTCTGGGCTCTCTATTGAAGATCTTCAGGAAGTTCTTGTTCTCTCATCATGTACTTGGGGAGAACTGAGGAAGGACCAAGGTTTCGAACCTTGGTCATTGTGGCGGTAACAGAGACCATGTCACAAACCACAAGAACTAGGGGGCAAAGAGGAGCACAAGATACATTTTCCCTATTATTTCCACACCCTATGAAATTCGCAAATATCATGAATAGGACTCTTCTTGGCACTGGCCTGGCACAGAGGTGAAGGAAGGCTAATGCCATTTAGGTCTCAAAGGGCACGGGGACCTGGGGAAAGCTCAGGAATCCACTTGAGTGGTTAGAAATGCAAAGGCGAAGAACAGAGTGACTGTGGATTTCATTCCCACCTCCCACTCCTTGATTTGACAATTGAATAATGATAAAAGGCTTAAAGAAGCTTCCATGACTTGCAAAACCAATCTCCATCCCTTCGCATCCTGCTAGGTGCTGCAATGTATACAAAAAAAGCACAATCACTTGGCGCCTACAGAGAAGTCATTTCAACAAGCAAGCACAATGGACAGAAATCAGATAGCAGGGTGGCTGAAGGACAGAGGGACTCTGGGGAGTGCTGAGAAAATAGCTCAACAGGGTGGTGGAGCCTAGGTCCAGCTTTGCTGTATATGAGCATGATTCAAGGGACTTCTGAGTATGTCTAGAATCCTTGGGGAGGAGGGAAAGAGTGAAAGCAAGCAGACAGCCTCTGGCGGG
The DNA here is from genome assembly GCF_014885135.2 of Alexandromys fortis. Classification (NCBI taxonomy): domain Eukaryota; kingdom Metazoa; phylum Chordata; class Mammalia; order Rodentia; family Cricetidae; genus Alexandromys; species Alexandromys fortis. The sequence goes on from NW_026068104.1 coordinate 676,735, forward strand.
ACAAGCACACGAGGGACTGAGTAAGTTGTTTGAGAAGGACGTCACTTAGATTTTCTGGGAAGGTGTGTACTGACAATTCTGGGTTGAGGGTAGGCAAAAGGCTGTCTAGATTGGCTCAGGGTATCTCAGGGTCACCAACAGGAATCAATGTGATGGAGGTCACCTGGTGCATACTTTCTCTGTTCCCTTTAGCGCCTTCTTCAAGTATGTACACTGGCATGTACATCTTCACAGTTTGGTAGTGATGGTAAGTCTAGCTCGGGACATCCTTCTGGGACTAGATGAAGGCCTGAGTGAATGTGTGTTGTTGAACTGAACACGTCCATGTCAACAACTCCAATGCCTCAGATCCATTGGAATAGCAACCCCCACCCCCAGTCAGGCTTAGGGAAATGGCAAAGCCTTCCTCTTGTCAAGTACCAATATCTTTAGCTAAAATCAGTACATGCAGAAACTCTGTTTCAGCTTCCTCATCAAGGATGACTGCAACCTCTGAAACTGCTCCCTGGGAAAGATCCAGTTAAAAGGTTATGGGGGGACATTTCCCCTGGGATGGGCCAGGAAGACTGCATAAAGGACATAGCATTTGATTTGGGCTTCAAAGGAAGGCAGGAATTGAATGTTCGTTTTTTTTTTTTTTTAAATTGAGCTCTACATTTTTCTCTGCTCCCCTCCCCGCTTCTCCCCTCCCCTTTAACCCTCTCCTAAGTTCCCCATGCTCCCAATTTACTCAGGAGATCTTGTCTTTTTCTACTTCCCACGTAGATTAGATACATGTATGTCTCTCTTAGAGTCCTCATTGTTGTCTAGGTTCTCTGGGATTGTGATTTGTAAGCTGGTTTTCTTTGCTTTATGTCTAAAAGCCAGTTATGAGTGAGTACATATGATATTTGTCTTTCTGGGTCTGGGTTACCTCGCTCAGTATGATGTTTTCTAGCTCCATCCATTTTCCTGCAAATTTCAAGATGCCGTTATTTTTGCCTGCTATGTAGTACTCCATTGTGTATATGTACCATATTTTCCTTATCCATTATTCGGTGGAAGGGCATTTAGATTGTTTCCAGGATCTGGCTATGAGAAACAAATCTGCTATGAACATAGTTGAGCACATGTCCTTGTGGCACGGTTGAGCATCCTTGAATACATACCAAAAAGTGGTATTACTGGGTCTTGAGAAAGGCTGTTCCCTAATTTTCTGAGAAATCGTCACACTGATATCCAAAGGGGCTGAACCAGTTTGCATTCCCACCAGCAATGCAGTATTGTTCTTTTTACACCACATCCTCTCCAGCATAAGTTGTCATCAGTGTTTTTGATCTTGGCCATTCTTACAGGTGTAAGATGGAATCTCAGAGTTGTTTTGATTTGCTTTTCTCTGATGACTAGGGATGTTGAACATTTCCTTAAGTGTCTTTCAGCCATTTTAGATTCCTCTGTTGAGAGTTCTATGTTTAGGTCTGTACTCCATTTTTTTATTGGATTATGTGTTCTTTTTTTTTGATGATGTGTTCTTTTGATGCCAATGCGTTTAAGTGTAATTCCCACTTTCTCTTCTATGAGGTTCAGTGTGGCTGGCTTTATGTTGAGGTCTTTGATCCATTTAGACTTGAGTTTTGTGCATGGTGATACATATGAATCTATTTTCATTCTTCTACAAATTGATATCCAGTTATGCCAACACCATTTGTTAAATATGCTTTCTTTTTTCCATTTGATATTTTTTTGCTTCTTTGTCAAAAATCAGGTGTTCAAAAGTATGTGGATTAATATCCGTGTCTTCTATTCAGTTCCATTGGTCCTCCTGTCTGTTTTTATGTCAATACCAGGTATTTTCAGTACTGAAGCTCTGTAGTAGAGTTTTAAGTCAGGGATTGTGATGCCTCCAGAAGTTCCTTTATTATACAGGATTATTTTGGCTATCCTGTTTTTTTTTTTCTTTTCCATATGAAATCGAGTACCGTTCTTTCAAGGTCTTTGAAGAATTTTGCTGGGATTTTGATGGGCATTGCATTGAATCTGTAGATTGCTTTTGGTAAGATTGCCATTTTTACTATATTAATTATACCTACCCAAGAGCATGGGAGATCCTTCCACTTTCTGGTGTATTCTTCAATTTCTTTCTTCAAGGACTTAAAATTCTTGCCATACAGGTCTTCCCCTTGTTTGTGTAGAGTTACCCCAAAATATTTTATGTTACTTGTGGCTATTGTGAAGGGTGATGTTTCTCTGATTTCTTTCCCAGCCCATTTATCATCTGTGTACAGGAGGGCTACTGATTTTTTTTTTTAGTTAATCTTGTATCCTGATACATTACTGAAAGTGTTTATGAGTTATAGAAATTTTTTGGTAGAATTTTTGGGGCCATTTATGTAAACTATCATATCATCAGCAAACAGTGAGAATTTAACTTCTTTTCCGATTTGTATCCCTTTGATTTCCTTTTGGTGTCTTATTGCTCTAGCTAGGACCTCAAAAAATATTTTGAATAGATATGGAGAGGGTGGTCAACCTTGTCTTGTTCCTTATTTTAGAGGGATCACTGGGAATTTCTCTCCATTTAGTTTGATGTTGGCTATTGTCTTTCTGTATATTGCCTTTATTATGTTTAGTTATGTTCCTTGTATCCCTGCTATCTCCAAGACCTTTCTCATGAAGGGATGTTGCATTTTGTCGAAAGGATTTTGGCATCTAATGAGATGATGATGTGGTTTTCATTTTTCAGTTGGTTTATATGGTGGATTACGCTGACAGATTTTTATATGTTCAAACATCCCTGCATCTCTGAGATGAAGTCGACTTGATCATGGTGGATGATGGTTCTGATGTGTTGTTCTTGGATTCAATTTGCCAGTATTTTATTTAAAATTTTTGCGTCAATGTTCATGAGTGAGATTGGTATGTAATTCTCTTTCTTAGTAATGTCTTTCTGTGGTTTGGGTATCAGGGTAATTGTAGCCTCATGAAAAGAGTTTCACAATGTTCCTTCTGTTTCTATTGTGTGGAATAATTTGAGGAGTATTGGTATTAGTTCTTTGAAAATCTTTAGAATTCTGAGCTGAAACCATCTGGTCTTGGGATTTTTTTTTGGTTGGGAGACTTTTGATGACTGTTTCTATTTCTTCAGCAGTTATAGGTCTGTTTAAATTGCTTATCTGGTCTTGATTTAATTTTAGTAAGTGATATTTATCCAGAAAGTTGTCCATTTCTTTTAAGTTTTCCAATTTTGTGGACAGATTTTTGAAATATGACCTAGTGATTCTCTAGATTTCCTCCATGTCTGTTGTTATGTCCCCCTTTTCATTTCTGATTTTGTTAATTTGGATATTCTCTCTCTGCCTTTTGGTTAGTTTGGATAAAGGTTTGCCTATTTTGTTGATTTTCTCAAAGAACCAACTCTTGGTCTCATTGATTCTTTGTATTGTTTTCTTTGTTTTTATTTTGTTGATTTCAGCTCTCAATTTGATTATTTCCTGGCATCTGGTTCTTTTGGGTGAGTTTGCTTCTTTTTGTTCTAAAGCTTTTGAATGTTCTGTTAACTCACTAGTGTGGGATTTTTCCAGCTTCTTTAGGCAGGCATTTAGTGCTATGAACTTTCCTCTTAACACTGCTTTCATTGTGTCTCATAAATTTGGGTATGTTGTGTGATCATTTTCATTGAATTTTAGGAAGTCTTTAATTTCTCCCTTTATTTATTCCCTGAACCATTGATGATTCAGGTGAGCATTGTTTCATTTCCATGTGTTTGTGGGCTTTCTGGAATTAGTATTACTGTTGAATTCTAGTTTATGCTATGGTGATCTAATAAGACACATGGGTTATTGCAATTTTTTCCTATTTGTTGAGGGTTTTTTTTTCCAAGTATGTGGTCATTTTTTGAGAAGGTTTCATGAGGTGCTGAGAACGTATATTCTTTTATGTTTTGATGGAATAATCTATAGATGTCTGTTAAGTCCATTTGAGTCATAACATCTGTTAGTTCTCTTATTTTTCTGTTAATTTTTTTGTCAGACTGACCTGTCCAATGGTTAGAGTGTAGTGTTGAAGTCTTCCAGTATTAGTGTGTGGGTTTAATGTATGGTTTAAACTTTAGAAGTGTTTCTTTTATATATGAGGATGCCCTTGTATTTGGGGGCATAGATGTTCAGTATTGAGATTTCCTCTTGATGGATTTTTTTCCTGTGACTAATATGAAATGTCCTTCTTTGGCTTTTTTGATTGATTTTGGTTTGAAGTCTATTTTGTTAGATAGTAGGATAACTACACCAGCTTGTTTCTTAGGTCCAGTTGATTAGAAATTTTTTCCCAACCCTTTACTCTGAGGCGATGTCTGTCTTTGAGGTTGAGGTGTGTTTCTTTCTTTTTTTTTTTAAAGATTTATTTAGTATGTATACAACATTTGGCCTCCATATATACCTGTAGGCCAGAAGAGGGCACCAGATATCATTACAGATGGTTATGAACTACCATGTGGTTGCTGGGAATTGAACTCAGGACCTCTGGAAGAACAGTCAGTGTTCTTAACCTCTGAGCCATCTCTCCAGCCCGAGGTGTGTTTCTTGTATGCGAAAGAAGGATGGATTCTGTTTTTGTATTCAATCTGTTAGCCTGTGTCTTTTTTATAGGTGAGTTGAGTCCATTTACAACTGGTGTTACAGATGGTGGTAAGCCACCAAATGGGTGCTGGAAACTGAAGCCAGGTCCTCTGCAAGAGCAACAAGTGCTCTTAACTTCTGAGCCATCTTTCTAGCCCCATGTTGTCTTTTTCTATGTGCACTGCAAATAATGAGTAATTTAGGCTAACCACAATCCCATGAAGTAAGTGCCCTTACCATCTCCATTGAACGGATACAGACATAGAAGCTGAGCAAGGCTCAGTGAGTTGCTTGAGGCCACACAGCTGGTTAGAGATGGAGCCAGAATCACTCTTAGCAGATTCCATGCCACAGCTACTGCTCATACTACCTCTGGAATGGGCAGAAATAGTATGAGGGTAGGAGGTGCAAGCTATGACTTAAATAAGCAGAATCCGGGATGGATATAAGAATACCCGGCATCTTGTGGAAAGCAGAGATTATCTGGATGACTTTAGTGTACGGTACCTGAAGGAGAAGCTATCCACAAACAGGCAAAAAAAAAAAAAAAAAAAAAAAAGCAGTCTCAGATTCCATGTTCAGGTACCAGGTACCCAAGGGCAAAGAGTGCCATAGTGCTTTGGAGGACTCGCCAGCAGCAGCATTCATTCATGCCTGACTTAAGCAATCCCCCCCCCTTGCGCCCCGCAACTCTACCCAGAGGCTGCCCATTTCCCAGAGGGCTTCACTGAGCCCCACTGACTATCTGCTGAGCTCCAAAGCCAATGTTCATTTGAGGACAAGAATGGAAAATCCATCATGCTCCAGGCAGGAAATTCCACAGTGAAGGCCCTTGAGCTGCATCCCCGCAGCAGGAGCCATCCCCCGTGCAAGACAGGTTCCGTTTCTGTTCTGTTTGTTTGAGGACTGGATGTTGTTATTCCCTGCTCTGCCTGTGTTTATGTCAGGACACATTTACCATCAGAAAACAAAGTAGAGGCCAGGGTCGGGCCAATGCAGCCCACTGTGGAGTCCTTCACTGAGGCATTTCCGGGCTTGCTCCCTCCTGATGAATTTCTCAATTGAACAACATCAAAGATCTTCTCTTCTAGCCTTTCTCTCATCTTCAAGGGACTGTGGTGCTGAAAGGAAGCCATTTGTTTCTTGAATCAAGGTAACAACTAGTCTTGATGTCCCTGCCTGATGCCAGCCCGAGTGAGAAACGGAATAGTCTTGTCCATTACACCCAGTAAGCACCAACATAGGATGGCAGGCCTTGATCCTCAGGCCTCTTCCAGGAGGTATTCATTTACAGGAAGCCAGGGCCAGGCCTGAGGGGGTAGCCTGGGAGAGAGCGCTTCTCACTGAATCAGATCTCAGAAATGGAACGCAAGACTGGAGAGGAAACACCCCCTGCCTCCGGTAGGAGCCTCCTCATTCCGCAGACAGAATAATGGCGGTGAGTGGGAGTGGTCTAACAATGGGCAAGAATGGAGGACTGGTGCTGAAGACCAAGGCTGGAAGGAGAGCAGATTGAGGATTGGAGAACAAGGACTACACACAGGGTCTGTGCAGCCATCATGCCCAAGGTCCCTCGATGCCTTTCCTTCATTTGCTCTCAGGCCTCAATCTTGGGTGCTTGACCTCTGGCCTGGGCCAGACTAATCTCTTTCTTTCGCTCTTCATCAACCTACTGGCTCTTGCTACCAGCTGACACATAGCGAATTCCACCTCCTTCCCAGTTCAATCTAAGCCCCCTCGTCTGCTATGGCTTTCACTGCCTTTTCCCTCCCCGTGAGCTGCAAAATGTCTAGGCTGCAACATTTTGCATTGTGCCATCTACCAAACAGCACGTGGGTGTCCTAACACCCTCCTGGGTGAATGCATGCAATCTATCAGTCAGAGTACAGACTTTTCTCATTTCTCCTCTCCTTTTCCTTCTATTCAGTAAGGGATGCCCTGTGGACCAATGAGAGATTGATATAATCCAGCAGACTCCTGATCAACATGGAAATCAACTGACCACTTTGACTAGGAGTGACTGAGGACAGGGACAGCGAATGGACCGGTGGCAAATAGAACAGAATAGAAAAGATAACAGGAAGAGAGCAGGGACTGTAGCTCAGTGGTAGTGCTTGCTGAGTGTGTATAGCAGCCATGGATCCTATCCCCAGCAGTCCAAAACTCAAAAAGTATATAAATAGGATGAGTCTGGCTGGAAAAGGAAGACAGTTCCCAAGCAAATGGAGGAAGATGGTCCATTGGCGATAGCCAGAAGCCAAGGAGAGTAAACAGACACATACTGACCAGTTCCCTTCACTGTGTCAGCCCTTCCACTGGGCACTCGGAGGAGTCTCTAGGAGTGTGGCTGTGCAGGATGGGACATGGGTGCTATGCCAAGCCACCCAGACATTTCCTGGTCTGGGCCTTGTGGACATCCCACCCCGTGCTCATCCTCCTAGATGCAAGGTCTCCTGCGTGAGGCCCCTGGATTTGAGCATCAGCATCTATGAGAGGAACAGGCAGATTGGTCCTTGTGTGACTTTGATTCTTCCCTCTGCTTCTCCCAGCACCTAGCACCATTCCTGGCGTACAGAGTGCTCAGCACAGTCTGAGTGACAAGCAGCAATATTATCTTGAGCTTCTAGATTGCCTACTATGTGGCAGGCGATGTTAAGTGCTTTACAAAGATGATCTCAACCTTGACAACCCAATCAGGACAGTATTATATTTTAGGTTCATTGTATAGATGAAAAATCAGGGCTGGGGCTATAGCTCAGTTGGTAGAGTGCTTGATTAGCATCCATGAGGCCCTGGGTTTGATAAATTGAGAAGGCAGGCAGAGAGCAAGGCATTTGTCCCTGTGGCTCTCTGCCTGTCCCTTTCATTGGTAGGGAATGGGGTCCTTCAGAATGGTAACATCCAAAGCTTAGGGGTGGGGGTTTGCCTTTGGACATAGCCTCTTGTACCAAGCCCTACCCAAAGAGAAAAATCCACCTAGACCATACCAGGCTAGTGCAGAAGGCCCTGTCCATATGAAAACATGGAGCCTGGCTCCTGGGGGCAGCCCCACCCACTTCCCAGGAAGTCACTTTTTTGGTAACACCTATCCTGGCCACCATATTTAAAATTGCTCCCATCCCTTAGTCTCCTTCTATGCTTTGTTTTTTTTTCCATTGATGTTGATTACCAGGTGATGTGTCTGTCTGTGTAAGTGGTTTTTTTTTTTTTTGGTCTTCTGCCCCTCTCTACTACACCATGCAGACAACAAGAGCACAAGAGCACAGGAGTCCAGGCTGTTGCATTCACTACTAGAATCTCAGGACCAAGAATTGGACCTGCATGAGGGAGGTCAGGACTGCAGCTTTTTGTAAGCTGTGTATGATGCTGTGCACACTGTAATATTCCTTGACTCTTCTTCATGGGGGAGACACGGGGTTTTGGAGGCGCCTTTCCAGAGTCCACTAAACTGGCTGGTGTGAGGTCCTAACTTCAAGGAGAGACAGCCTCTCGCATACATGACTTCCCTGCTGAGATCAGTGCCCGCTCCCTGTGGGCTCAGAGAAGGGCTGAGGTTCAAAAGGTTTCATCAGGTATGAAACTGATGCAAAAAAAAAAAAAAAAAAACAAACAAAAAAACACGCAGGAGTCTCGGGGCCATTGTTTGTTTACCACAACTGTCAGCAGGCAGAATCTAAACTGCAGGAGGAGCTGATAGAGTACTTCCTAAGCAACCTGGGTCAACAATAACCACAACAAAAACAGGGGAATTCCCCAGGTTAGCGACTAATAATAGCTCACTTTACACTGGCCAGCTGTGTGACCTTTGGGCAACTTCTTTGACCTCTCTGAGTGTAGCATCATCTGTGAAAAGTGGACCTCTATGAGACGAAGAAGAAAATGTCTGAAAAAAATACATAGCACACAGTGCACAGTGCATCAGAACATGCAAGTTGCTTACTCTTTGTGGTGTTGTTTGTAGATCATAAGTGTCCCTAGAGAGGACCCATGGCCCCATATGTCTAGCACAAAATACGCAAGCTGAGGGAGGAGACTGTGATGTTACTGAGGATAGTCAGCTCACTATGACTTGGTAGCCTTTAAGTGAGACCAGAGCGATTAAAATGATACAGCCGGCAAAGACCCAGGGGAAGAACTTCCAAGATACGGGAACAGCAAGTACAAAAGCCCAGAGACATCAAAGAACTTGGGGCTCTCCTGGATGGCTGAAGGGAGAGGCAGATATAAACTAATCCAACCAGGCCTAATAAGTCACAGAAGGGAGAATTTGGAAGGGCCACCAGTACAAGGGTGGTCTCCCAGTACCGAGATCATTCCCTAGAAGAATCTGTCATAACACATTCTGTCAGGAGAAAGACATGTTCCCCCCTCCCCCCCATCATCCATTTCCCTGTCTGGGTTTTAGACATCTCAGGGCAGCAAAGCATCTCCATCTTTGATTTTGTCAAGTTAGACTTCACACTCATTCACTGTGGAGGCCCCAAAATGTAAGCCCATTTCTCTCTGAAGGTCAGAGAGTTTGAGTAAATAGTCTTCCTTCTATTTACTCATTTTTCTGATCCCCATGGCCGTCCCCTGGTAAGTGGGTATACTTGTCGAAGCTGGTCTCTGACAGTTCACACATAAACCGGGCTTCCATTTTTTTTTTAGAAGACCCAGTCTCCTGTAGCCTATCCCAGCCTTGAACTTGATTGATATGTGGCTAAAGATGAACTTGAACTTCAGATCTCCTGTCCCCAGGTCCTCGGGAGTGCTAGGATTACAGTCACGTGTTGTCATGTCTAGCTGAGGCTGAGACACAGTGGATTTGTTAAGCTGTAGAATACAGGAGCGGCCTAATGAAGCACCTCTGCTGAAAAGAGCCATCTTCCTGGTGTGCCCAAAACCGCACTGGGCAGCTGGGCAGCTTACCTGGCAGGCAGCTTTCCCAAGACTCCCCCGTGGCATCAATGTCTCACTGTCCTATGATTGTCTGATCAGTTCATCTGAATTTCTTGAATGACTATTGATATATCTATGGTAAAATGTGTGTTCACACACTGAGTAGGAGACATTGTAACTTCAAAATATACCAAACACAGGATCGAGTTCCCCACCCTTCACCCACCCCACAAGACCCCATTCCAAGTCATGGTGGACATTCTGGTGGCTTTTTTTAAAAAGATAGTCTCACTGTGCAGTTTAGGTTGGTCTTGAATTTACAATCCTTCTGACTCAGCCTCCCAAGTGCTGGGATTACAGGCAGTTTATTTGCTCTTTGAAACCACTTGGCAGATAATCCTCTCTCTTTGTTGCCTTCTGTTTCTGTCTCTCTGTCCCTCTATTTCTGTTTCTCTCTTTCTCTATTTTTTTTCAAGACAGGGTTTCTCTGTGGCTTTGGAGCCTGTCCTGGAACTAGCTCTGTAGACCGGGGTGGTCTCGAACTCACAGAGATCCACCTGCCTCTGCCTCCCGAGTGCTGGGATTAAAGGCGTGCGCCACCATCGCCCGGCTCTATTTCTCTCTTGTGTGTTTCCTATCTGACATCTCAGAGTTGTCCTCTAACCTTCAAAAACTCTGCAAGGCTCAGCCTAGGACACAGTATATGGTAAAGCTTATATGTAACAAATGTCCTTGTATTACCGTATAATTTCCCAGCATCCCTTACAGTTAAGTGTGGGCAATATAATAATTCTGACTGAAAAGCATCAATGGAAGTTCTGTGTGCTCTTACTGTGCCACAGTGTAAGGAGTTACTGTGCTGTTATGGACTGGATTCTATCCCTCTGACCCTTTGGAAGCTATTTTAGAGTGTCTGGATCAGGAGCAAAGAACTAAGCGAAGATGAATTCAGAGAGGTGGGGCCCTAATGTAGTAAGATTAGTGCTCTTATCAGAGGGGACCTTTCTCTCTGTCAAGCGATGATGCAGTTAAAGGACACCATTTCCAAGACAGGAAGCTGGCCCTCGCTAGACACGGAACCTTTCAGTGCATTGATGGTGGACTTCCCAGCCTTCAGGACCAAGAATGCATGCCTAATGGTTTTTGCTTTGGCTATTGGCTGCTTTAGCCTGAGCTATGGACTCCATGCTCCTCCTGGTCTCTTTTGTCCTAGTTCAGAATTCCTGGAGGCCACTGGTTTCAGAAAGCTCCCCTAACCGTTGTCAAACCCTTGCTAGACTGTATGAGGAAGAAAGGAACCTTTCCTGTGCAGGTCGCCTTGGTTTCAGGGTGTCTATTATCACAGCGTGACCTTCTGTATACAGTTAGCAGAGAAAAGGACGGGACACACCCCTTTTAGCCAAACAAGTGTGGAACTCAGTAAGCAGTAGCAGCAATTCTCTGGCAGGCCTCCTCTACTGAGCTGGGGTAGGAGTAGGGGTGGGGTGGGGGAGCACACGTCCTGGGAATTAACACGTGTAAGTCTTGCTTCTTGGCCCCCTAGATGCAGCAAACAGGGACTGTTTAAAAGCCTCAAGGAATCTGTCAACATTTCAAATATAAAAACCAGAGCAGAGAACAAGAGCTGTTCACAAGATGGGACAGAGTGGGAGGCAGGGCTTTGTTTCTAGCAAAAGCCCCATTCAAATGCGTTCCATTTCCTTAACAGGGGTCGTGCCTTCATCTTTTGAGAACCAGAAGCCCTTTCTTCAGGGCTGGTTTTCAGGAGAGGGCCGAAAGGGTGGGTCCAGGGTTTAGGAGGCCTCCTGGTCACAAAGCAGGAAGCAGACTGCACAGCCCAGCCCACAGTTAGCTCTCTGCTGCCCCGTGAGGACGTCAGGATCTCTCAAGAGTAGACGAGGCCTGTGCTGCTACTTGAACTTCGTCATGTTTTCTCTCTCATACCACCCACATGCCCAACTCTATAGACCAGAGGGTCTCAATCTGCGGGGAGTGACCCTTTTGGCAAACCTCTGTCTCCAAAAAATTTATATTAGAATTCATAACAGTAGCAAAATTACAGTTATGGAGAAGCAATGGAATAACGCTGTGACTGCAGTCAGCACGCTGTGAGGAACTGTATTAAAGCGTCGCAGCAGCAGGAAGGCTGAGAACGCCTGCTGTACACCATCCATGGGAAAGGACGGATTTGAACTTGGGGATCTTATTTTTAGTTTTGTCAAGACTCACTTATAAGAATCTTCTTCCGGCTGGGCAGTGGTGGCGCACGCCTTTAATCCCAGCACTTGGGAGGTAGAGGCAGGTGGATGTTTGTGAGTTCGAGGCCAGCCTGGTCTACAAGAGCTAGTTCCAGGACAGGCTCCAAAAGCTATAAAGAAACCCTGTCTTGAAAAACCAAAAAATAAAAAAAGAATCTTTTTCCAGCCAGGGGTGGTGGTGCAGGTAGTGCACACTTTTAATCCCAGCCCTCGGGAGGCAGAGGCAGGTAGATCTCTGTGAGTCTGAGTCCAGCCTTGTCTACAGAGTGAATTTCAGGACAGAAAAACCCTGTCTCGAAAAACCAAAAATAAATAAATAAATAAAATTTTTTTTTGCTTCCATCAGAAAAGGCTTTCCAAATTATTTTCCTCATTCAAGGTTAAGCTCAAGCCTAAGCCCCCATTCCTGCACGCCGCTGGCACCCCAAAGAAACCCTCTTTGGTAATAATGTCCATGAACCTTAGTATCACAGGATATAACAGATATCCACTAAGGCCACTATGTCCTGAGCATGGTGCTGGCTAATTTTGTTTCTACTCTATCTCGTCCCAGAGGGGCATGGCTAGCACCCCCAATTTGCTCCCAGGGAAACCTGTTCAGAGAGGAGAAGTGACCGGTAGACTTGCACGTGTAGCATATGGCCTAGCTGGAAAGAAAGCATTTCTCATCCCCAGGCCCTGATCCTCCTCCTCGCCCTCTACGGTTTCCAGAAACTCAACTCCCATCATAACTTGTCTTGAATTGTTCTGAAACAAAAGCAAGATGAACGTTAAATTTCTTTTAAGTATTGTACTCCCTACAAGGTTTTGGGAGGGGGGGGATGACTGCTTCTAGCTAATTAAAATCTACAGAGGGGCTGGAGAGACGCCTCAGTGGTTAAGAGCACTGGCTGTTTTTCCAGAGGACCTGGGTTCAATTCCCAGCACCCACATGGCAGCTCACAACTCCAGTTCCAGGGGACCCAAAACCCTCATGTAGGCAAAATACCATTGCACACGAAACAAGCAAGCAAGCAAGCAAGCAAACAAACAAAAAAAACTTACCCCTTTGGACAGGACCCTACAGTTTAAATTGGTTGCCTGCATATATAATCTCATCTAATCTTTACTACATTCCTGAGGTGTCTGTGTAGTTTACAGACGAGGTAACCGAAGCTCAGAGTTTTTCTTTTTCTTTTTTCTTTTTATTGAGCTATAATTTTTCTCCGCCCCTCCCTTCTTTCCCTCTCCCTTTCTTCCCTTTCCCATGACCCCCATAGTCCTAATTGACTGAGGAAATCTTGTCTTTTTCATCTTCCTATGTAGATCCATGTATGTCTCTCTTAGGGTCTTCTTTGTTGTCTAGGTTCTCTGGAATTGTGAATTGTAAACTGGTTTTTCTTTGCTTTCTGTCTAAAAGCCACTTATGAGTCTAGGTTGTTTCCAGGATCTGGCTATTATAAATAATGCTGCTATGAACCTAGTTGAGCACATGTCCTTGTGGTATGATTGAGCATCTTTTGGGTATATACCTAATAGCGGTATTGCTGAGTCTTGAAGTAGATTGTTTCCTAATTTTCTCCAGCAAAGGAGGAGTGTTCCCCTTACCGACATCCTCTCCAGCATAAGCACACTTGAGCGCATTGGCACAGGAGACCACTTCCTACGCATAACCCCAGTAGCACAGACCCTGAGAGTAACAATTAGTAAATGGGACCTCCTGAAACTGAAAAGCTTCTGTAAAGCAAAGGACACTGTCAACAAGACAAAACAACAGCCTACAGACTGGGACAAGATCTTCACCAACCCCACATCAGACAGCAGTCTGATCTTCAAAATATACAAAGAACTCAAGAAATTGGACACTAAAAGAACACATAATCCAAAAAAAAAAAAAAAAAACCAAAAAAACAAAAAACTAGAGTACAGACCTAAGCAGAGAACTCTCAACAGAGGAATCTAAAATGGCTGAAAGACACTTAAGGAAATGTTCGACATCCTTAGTCATCAGAGAAGTATACATCAAAACAACCTTGAGATTCCACCTTCCACCTGTAAGAATGGCCAAAATCAGAGCTTCTTAACACTCCAGGGGAATGCATCCAGCAAGCAAACCCAATTTGTTTTCCTTATCCCAAGGTGCCTCTTACTCCCTACGGGGTCTCTGCTAATCCCTTTGCCTGTCCTCTGACAATTTGGTATGCCAAACCTTATTTCCACTGGCTCTAAAACAGCTGAGGCCCATAATGGTGCTCATTTCTTCTCCAGTCTTTGGTCTTGGAGGCAAGGCACAGTGAGTTATTCAGCGGACACTCATCAAGCACGGTGTGAGTTGGCCTTCTGGAGACCCTGGAACTGGCAGCTAGGCCTCAGAGCTGAGAAATAAGCCTCAAGAAAGACTTGCCGAGGAGCTTCCCTGAGGGCTCATTAGGAGCTTTTCTACGGTTCTCATCATCTCTTCCCCTTGATACAGGAGGAAAGTTGGGGACATCATAGGACCGGGAGACTGGCTTAGCACTGGGGCTTCTCCCCTATCTTGTTCCCCAGAAGCGTGAGGGGGTTCCAGGAGAATGCCATCAAGGGGGTGGGGCTTGGGCTGCTGAAGAGTGAAGAACGGCATAGCTATCAAAACCCCATTCCTGGCTGGGCATCCGCGTGGGTAGCAGTCGTGAAGCTCCCTTCAGGCTGCATAGGCTAGCAAAGCAAGGGGGCATGGCAGCGGGCTGGGCTATGGCCACTGTAGCAGGCCCCACGGGCTGCACATTTGCCCTGCTAGCAAGGAGCCACCTGGGAAGAGAGCATGGTTGAGTTGTGTTTCCTTATTCCACCCACAGAGAGTGGCTGAGTAGGGGACCCTAGGAGCAAAGATCTTTGGGGATCCTCTGGAAGGGAGGATGAAAGTATATAGTGGAGGTGTGTGTGTGTGTGTGTGTGCGTGCGTGTGTGTGTCTTCCCTATTGAATTAAGGCTCTGGCCGGGCGATGGTGGCGCACGCCTTTAATCCCAGCACTCGGGAGGCAGAGGCAGGCGGATCTCTGTGAGTTCGAGACCAGCCTGGTCTACAAGAGCTAGTTCCAGGACAGGCTCCAAAGCCACAGAGAAACCCTGTCGGGGGGGGGGGGGGGAGAAAATTAAGGCTCTGCAGTGACTCGGGTGAGACCCAGCCCCCAATTACTATGGATCCATCTCACCTTCTTTAAAGGACCCCCAGCAGTCCCTGCCTCCTGGAGGCTCCTCCCAGGCCAGGCCTGCCTAGCAGTGAGAACAAAGAAGACTAGGCTATGGGGTTCATTGTTAGACTCGAGATCAGGCCTCCAGTGAGGCCCTGAGCGTTCTGAGGTGAGGCGCCCACTCTGAGCTATGGCCCTGAACCTCCTCAGGTTGCACCTTTGAGTGAGCCAGAGCACACTTAGTTTCCCGCCTAAGGGCCTTATTTGCCTCTTTCTGGCCACCTTAGGGCCTGGGCCAGAACCCAGGATGCTCCACGGGGATTCCCAATACAAGAACCTTTTGAGATTTGGTGCTGAGGCTGTAGGAATCGGAAGCTGGTACAGCAACCAACCTTACAACAGACAGGGGTGACTGCTGCAGAGCCACCTCGGGCCGCATTCCCAGGCCGAGGAGTTTTCTGAGTGTGAGGAAGGACAGGGCGGGAGGGGGGGGGTGAGGAGGAGTTCTGTAGACCCGAGTTCAAACCCCACTCTACCGAAGCACCTTGGTGCCTGCAGTTTAGGGACAGCACCTCGCTCGCAGGGAGGCAGAGCTCGGGGCCAGATCGGTTATCACCGTTCACTGGTTCTCTGACTTAGCAAGTGCCCTAACCTCTCTGATTATTCTTCATAAAACTGAGGACACATTCATTGCTTTTCCTGGAAACATGTAGTTAAGTAGAAAAAGAGAGATTTCTCTCAACTGTGTGAACAGAGGCAATTGATTCAACTGCTTTCTTAAGGTTCCTTCCTGGCTTCCTGTTTCCATGATTTAAAAACAAAGCAAAACAAAACAGAAAGCTCTTCGAAACTGACACTGGGAGCCAAGTCAGCTCTTGCACACCATTTCCCCTCCAGCCCCGCCCACCAGCTAAAACTAAGCTTATGCTACCCCCTGGTGTCCATTACTGCTAATGCACTCACTGCTGGTGGCCTATTGAGGCTTCAGATTTAGAATCAATACTTCATTCACACCTCTTCATTCATTCACACCTCACACTGTTATTGATTGTTCCATGCTGGCCAGCAACTGCACTGTGCACTGTGACGTTAAAGATGAAGAACACGGATATGCTACCTTTCATGGGGCCACACTCTTGGAGGAGAAATATAGATTTAAAAAAATATAATTTTATTTTTACGTGTGTGTGTGTGTGTAAGTACATTTATAGGCTAAACCATCTCGCTGACCCACATAGGTTGTTTTAATAGGAAGACAAATGTAAAGGTCAGTTTAATGCTGTGTTGAGCTGTGCTTGGCTTGAGGGAGGCAGTGGGATATCAAGAAGATGATCTTGGCAAGAGCATGCTTAGGCTTTTTTGCTTCTTTGTTTGTTTATTTGTTTTTGAGACAGAGTTTCTCCGTGTAGCCCTGGCTGTCCTGGAACTAAGTCGGTAGACCAAGATGGCCTCAGACTCAGAGATCCCCTTGCCTTTGCCTCCCACGTGCCGGGATTCAAGGTGTGTGCCACCATGCCAGGCTAGAGCATGCGTCTTTAAGGCTTCACTTAAGAAAGTACATTGTATTATCTGTTATACGCCAAGATCAATTATTTTAGAATTATTTTGAATGTTAGCATACAAATTGATAGATGTCCCTCTTCACCTGTCCACCCCTTGCTGATGCCTTCCCTTCCCCTTCTGTGTCACCTGCATTCCATTACCCCCCTTTCCTCTTCTCCCCTCCCTTAATAGCTCTTCTTCTCCCCCAGTCTCCTATGGGCCCCTCACACATATGGGGGGGGTAGATTTAAAGCGATGCACCACATGTGAGGCAAAACAAAGCATTTGACCTTCTGAGTTTGCCTCGTCTCACTCAGTGCAACGCTCTTCAGGTCCTATCCATTCTTCTGTGACATGATTTCATTCTTATGTCTGCCTAAAATTCTCCTATGTTGCCAGGTGGCAGTGGTGCACACCTTTAATCCCATCACTCAGGAGACAGTGGCAGGTGGATCTTTGAGTTCGAGTTGAGTCAGCCTGGTCTACAGAATTAGTTGCAGGACTACCAGAGCTGTTAAACAGAGAAACTGTCTCGAAAAAAAAAAATTCTACTATGTATACGTACTATGCTTTCTTTTTCCATTCATATGTTGCCGGTAATTTAGACTATTCTATCTTCTGGCTATTGGGAATTATGCAGCAATAAACATGGCTGTTCAGGTGCCTCCAGGATAACCACTGAGAGTCCTTCGGGCACACACCCAGGAGTGTGCTGGATCATTTCATAGTCTTATATTCAGTGCATCGAGGACCCTCCATATTCACACCGGCTCGCTCCCCCATATAAAGGTTCTTCTCGCCCCATATCCTTTCTAGCATTTAAAAACATTTGTTTTTATTTTCTATGTATGAATGTTTACCCGCTTGTGTCTATGTGCACTATGTGCATGCCTAGTACCCATGGAGACTAGAAGAGGGTGTTCCATCCCCCAAAACTGGAGATACATATGGTTGTGAGCTGCCATGTTGATATCTGGTCTTCTGCAAGAACAGCGAGTGTTCCTACCATGGAGCCATCTCTCTAACCCCAGCATTTGTTTCGTGATAGCCGCTCTAACTGGGTTGAGATGGGCTCTCAAAGCAATTTTAACTTGCACTTTCTTAATGGCTAAAGATGCTGGATACTTGTTAAAATATTTATTGGCCATTTGTATTTCTTGTTTTGAGAACTGACTATTCAATTCATTAGCACATGCATTACTTGGGGGAATTTGGGGCTTTTGGTATTTAATTTTCACATGTCTTTATACATTCTAGATATCGATTTGCAGTTGATATACTGTCTGATATACAGTTGGCAAAGATGTTCTCCCGGTCTGTAGGTTGTCTTTTCAGACTCTGGGGATTGTTTCTTAATTTCATACAACCCAATTTGTCAGTTATCATGTCCTGGGCTTTTGGCGCCCTTTTAAGAAAGTCCATGCCTAAGCCTGTGTCTTGGTGTTTTATCTATGCTTTATCTATGTTTTATCTTTCCCATAACAGTTTCAAAGCTTCAGGTCTCACATTAAGGCCTTGGATCCCTTTCAAACTGATGTTAGTATTAGAGTGAAAGAGAGGGATCTAGTTTTATTCTTCTACTCATGAGTATCTACTTTCCCCAGCGTGATTTGCTGAAGAAGTGGACATTTTGCTTTCTGGTGTATGTTTTTGACACCCTTGTCAAAGATCTGGCAGCTATAGGTGCTTTGACTTATTTCTGGGATGGTCTGCTCTTCTAGTCCTTTGGTCTCTATGTCTTTCGTGTGTGTGTGCCAGTAGTGGTGGTTTCTCATGACTGGACAGACACAGTGGGCATATGTAAAAGCAAAAAAGCACATTCAGGGGAGTACAGGGTGTTTGGTATGTTGGGGCTACAATGTGGGTTCAGGGTGCCAGAAGGAGATGAAGATGAGGGCTGGTAGGCATTCCGGCAGCGATAGTCTTGTGTGTCATGTGAAGAGCTTGGACCTGATCCCTGGATGAACAGGGATTATTGATAGCCTTTAGAAGTGAGTGACGTGACCATAGCTTAACGTAAGTTCGTTGTGGCTGCTTTGTAAGGGATGCAGGGCTTCGAAGCTCTCTTGGTTTGGTTGCTAGGTTTAGAAACAAAACAAAAGGGAAAAAAAGAGAAACAAACAAAATGAAACACAGATGGTCCTGTTAAATTTGAACTTCATATAGAGAACACTTTTGTTAAGTGTAAGTAATGATCCAGTGTAATACAAGAGAGACAGGAAAGGATTCTACTTATCTGAGATTCAAATTCAACTCGAGGGCTTTCTGTCTGTCTCCAATGGTGTCTCAGACTCATCACAGAGAGACGGTGATGGGCAGTGGGCTACAATGGACATGAAGTACAGGAGTGGGAGAGAACCTGGCATGACAAGGATGTGCAAACATGAAAGAGGGAGGTGTTCAACACGACAGTGTCCAGTTGGGTCATTTAACCATACCCACAGCCTACCACCATACTCCCTGTGGTCAGGTGTCCTTCCTGCTCTTGAACTGTGGGAGCCGGGGACATAGCCGTCTCCAGAGCGCAGGCATTTCCAGTTCAGTTCTGCCTCCTGCTTCGTTTTACACCGTGATCCTCATCCCTTGCTTGACTCAGGTCATGTTCTAGGGACTGGTGCCTAGGAAGAGGCCAGGATCTCTCTGCATTTTCTGTGCTAGTCTTTGCAAGGCAAGCAGGGGTGCCAAGGCTAGGTCTCACTTCAGACCAGGATAGACTCTTTCCACTAGGGAGAAAAATCCTGGTGGCTTAGTATTTTCCAATTTCCTTTGAGGCTTTCACACCTAAAGGGAGCTCAGAACAAACTGGCATTCTGATTTTGTTGGGCTTCTTGTGGCTCAAAAGTGTCTCCAAGTGGTCATGGAGCAATGCAGGCCAAGGTGACTTGGGCTGGTTTCTAGACCCGTGGCCATGCTTTATTTACGTTGGGAAACGGAGACTCTGCTCCTGCCCTTGGCCAGGCATCAAGAGTGCTGCCAGAGCTCCTTGCCCTTAAGGTTCCGGGTCACACATTTGCTTGGCAGCCTTCTGGTAAAGAGTCCGAGATAACATCAGCCATGCCCTGAGGGTTTCACACTTAGCAAGACTTGGAAAGATGCTCCAGGCTAAAGTGTTTAGGCTCTTCAGAATCACTAGCCTTCCTCCATGTTTCAGAAACCGCACTGTACAAATAAAGCTACTTGTGAACATGTCCATCCCGAAAAGCGACACGGGTGTGAGAGGCGTCTCACACCGCAATTCCTCCTGATGAATACGCAGCCAGGCCAGGCGACTAGGGTGGCTATCACGTCAGGAGACCTGCCCCATTCTTCAACACACTACGCCCCCTACTGGAGTCACAAGAAATAAAAAAGAACCGTGTATTTCCTCCACAGAGGCGACTGGGAGGATCCAACAAGAGGCAATGATCAAGACTCAAAGGATGGAAGGCGAGAGAAAAACCAGGCCTCCCGGGACTTTGTGGCCTGGCACTCAAGGCTGCTCTATCTACCAGACTTGTTAGCATTGGAATGTGGGCCCTGATGAGCCAGGCCCAGCAATTTGTCTTCAATGGGCCAGCTAAACAAATAAACAATAGCGAAAATCGGGGGGGGGGGGGATAAATATTCAAGGTTGTCACATTAGGAAAAGGGACAAAAAAGACCCAGGCCCAATGACTCTGCCATTCCATGTCCATCTTCTGGGTCCTGTCAGGTAGATTTAAACAGAGGGTCAGAGACGTGCATAACTGAGCAGTTTCAGTCAAGATGTGGTCTTGCCCATCGCTGAGTCCTTATCATCTGCATGGGTTCTGCCCTCTCTCTCCTGCAAGGTGCTCTGAAAAGGTGTCAGAACTATCTGGAATCTTCGGGAGACAAGCTCCTCTGTTGGCTGGCACCATGGCCTCAGCCCTTCCTTCGTCCTGCATGAATCTCCCATGGGAAAAATTTCTAGGGGTCCATTGTTTCAATAGATCTATACCCAAAGGGAGGGCCCCAACCATCTTTAGACTGTCTTCATTCCTGGTAAGATGGCCACACTCTGAATTCAAACAGAGCCCGACTCAGGAAGCTCAACACCTTCATTCTGCCCTCAGACTTCAGGGGACACTCAGACTTTGATGGAGAGGCTGAGGTGATGTGGGAGGTCCTTCTGTATATGTGTGGCTTTTATTGGTCAATGAATAAAGCTGTTTTGGCCAATGGTATAGCAGAGTAAAGCCCGGTGGGAAATCTGAACATTATATATATNGACACTTACTGACTGAACCAAATGTGTGATGTGGGAGGCGATGTATGCTGTGAATAGGTTTATTGCCATTGGCTAATAAAGAAGCTGCTTTCGACCAATGGCTTAACAACGTAAAGCCAGACTGAAAGAGAGAGAGAGAGAGAGAGAGAGAGAGAGAGAGAGAGAGAGTAGGCGAAGTCAAAGAGACACCCAGGAAACATGACATGTAGAAAATGAGGTAATGTCTCAGCCATGTGGCAATACATAGATTAAAAGAAATGGGTTAATTTTTTTCTTTGGTTTTTCAAGAAAGCATTTCTCTGTAGGTTTTGGAGCCTGTCCTGGAACTAGCTCTTGTAGACCAGGCTGGCCTTGAACTCACAGAGATCCTCCTGCCTCTGCCACCTGAGTACTGGGATTAAAGGCATGTGCCACCACCGCCTGGCTTGACATGGGTTAATTTAAGATGCAAGAGCTAGCTAGAAATATGCCTGAGTCATTGGCTAAACAGTGTGGTAGTTACAGTCTGTGTGATTGTTCGGGCCTGGGCGGCTGGGAAATGAAAGCAGAGTCTCTGACGACACTGAGGTAATCACTGAGTGCCTGTGCCATCCCCCCTTCTCCCCTCCACTGATTCAGGGGTCATCCAGCTGAGAAGAGCAACATGCCCTCTGCTTTCAATCAGATTTCAGTTTTGGGTTAGTCTCCTATTGTCCTGAGCCAAGACATGGGTCAAACACAAAATTCTTCATGCGGCTTAACTTTAAACTATGAGCAATAACAACTCACAAAGAATCTACACATGATAAAGGAAGTCACGTACACAAAGTGTTTTTAAAAGTACTTCTAATAATTTTCAGATTGTAAGATTTGAGTCTCTGCGAATAGTCATCTTGCTGGCTTCACTCTCACGTTCCCATCTCTCACCCTTGTCCACAGGGTCTCCAGTTGTCTACTTGAAAAATGAAGCAGGGATCACTTCATCTTTTCTGGGATTACCTCAGTTCCTGGAGCGGCTCCACGGCCTGCAAGTTTTCCAGAATGTGAGCCTCTGGGGGTTTGGTGAATCAAGGGTGGGCGGCACTGTAGTCGTGACCCCTGAGTTGTGCAACACCCTAGCTTCATTCTAGCAACTAATGAGCGGTGCTTGCCCAACCTCCCAGCTGAGGGGCTGTGCTCCTCCTGTGTCATCGAGCCATTGGCCTCTTCTGCTCCCTCTGAGAACATCAGCTTTAGCCCCACTTCCTGGCCAACTCCAACATACACACATTTTGTATATACACATGGTTGGCTCAAAGTGAAGTGCCTGAACCAACTTTTTGCAGCTAAGGGGGGGTCTTCCTGCCATGCAGTAGCTCCATCAAACCTCAATCCTCCAGTTCCCACAAGGCCTTTGCCTGTCTTCTGTGTCACTAACCTAATCGTCCTTCTGGGGACCTCCTTAGGCAGAGGAAACTCGTCAGTCTGCAGTGGTGGGAATTGATACTGTTCTCGGTGTATGGTATGGCTCCAACTCTGGATCCCTGCAGATGGCTGTCCAGTTGTCCCAGCACTGCTGACTGAGTGCAGACATGAGAAGCAGGGCAGGGCAGTGAGAAGCGTGGACAGTGAGACATGCTCAGGGACTGAGAGAGCGTGTGGGAGCAGCAGATGCGCCTGTTCCCAGCCGCTCACTCTGGATGCGCGGGATCAGGGGCGACATGGCTGCGCCAAGCCGTATTTGTTATCTCTTTCTGTTGGTCTTCTGAGCATCTATATGTGAATTCCTTTGAGTTAAATGTTGGATGGCATAGACTGACTACGAAAGCCTGCATTAAAGGGCCCAGCCTTCACTGATAGGGCTCGGAGCAGAACAGTCTAGATTACAGTATTTAGGGAAATTTCTGTAAAGGGTCAGACAGGAAATGTTTTTGTTTGTGGGTCTCTGTGGCAACTTTCTTCTTATACTAAAATACAATTAGTGATATTATGGAAAAATAGCACTGCTATGCCCAAATAAAACTTTATTTATAAAATCAGATAAAATCAGTATATTGGATTTGGCCCATGGTTTGTCAACTCCTGAGAGCCACTAGAACAGAATTCTAGAGGATTTGTTCAGGGGCAACTTACAATTAGTCACACTGTATAGTACAATACTAAACATTATCATCAAAAGTCCTTTGTGGCTAGGCAGGTGGGCAAAGCTTCTGGCTAAGGTCCTTCTGTAATTATGCCCTGTGTCCAATCTCACAAAGCAGGTTATTTTGGCATTCTAGGTTTCCCATGCTGTCCCTGAATTTAATCTACATCTCGTCTAGGGCCATTACACAGAGCTGGGTTTACTCTCATCAACGCCCCCCCACAACCTCCCTCAGGCTATTTCTGATGGTAGGCCTATACTATCCTTCACCAAGGACAGAGAAAACTCAGGAAAAGATGGCCTTAGGGTGGTAGGATGTGTTCGGTACAAGATAAATGTGGGCCATTTATCCGAGTGGAGCGCCTTAGCAGGTAGTGATATATAAGTGTTCACTTAATCTCAACTCAACCTGACTTATGCCTTCATAGAATGAGAAAATGCCAGGAGAAAGTGTTTTGAATTATCCTTGGGTCAAGCAAATGTGTTCTGCAATCAATGTGTGATGTCACTTTGCTGTCCCTTTAGCAGGTGGCAGTTCTCAGGTTATGTTTTGTGGTATGATCCCCTCCCAGGACTGAGCAGTGTGTACCAGGCACGGCGGTGCATATCTTTGATCCCAGCACCTGGGAGGCAGAGGCAGGTGGGTCTCTGGCTTTGAGGCCAGCCTGGCCCACAGAGTGAGTTCCAGGGTCTGAAGTGGAAGGTGACAGGGATGGATACTGCTTCAGACAGAGGTTGGGACTTGTTACCACGCAGGTGGCAACTGTAGTCAAGAGAACGAACTAGGTTAATGGAGAGCGCGGAGTAAGAAGTGTTACAGCTAGTGGTAGAGCCAAGATGCAAAGGGAGCCTGGAACAGCACCTCCAAGTGAGTGAGGACGGAGGAAAGCTAGGAGAAGGGTTTCCCAGAGTAGGTCACGTTCATGGCTACTGGCCATTAAGACTTGATCACATGTGTTTGGAAGGCTCAATGGCAACTCACAGCAACCCCGTCCACCTGCAGCCTCCTGCGTTCCTTGTACTCCACCTTCAGCCACACGGCAAGGGATCATTCGGTTTCTCCCCAGTTCTCCTTCGGGGTGCCTCCTCCCCACCCCCGCTCCTCCAGAAGGCCCGGTCATTTCCATTCTCTTCTCTTCAGAAGATCTAAGTCATTAGCTTTAGGCAGCAAGATTACCTTCCAACCGTGGATGGCGCTTTCAAAAAAACTGACAAAGGAAAAGTTATTTGATTTGGCGTGGTGTTTTATGGAACACAGGCATGAAATCTCTACTGCCTCTAGACAGTTTCAATTTAGTTTTTTTTTTTTAAAAAAAGGCTTTGTTTTTGTTGGCTTTTTGAGCCACAGTAGAAAAGAAAATGATGGCAAAATAAGAAAAAAATAGCACCAGTTTTAAATGCTTTTAACAGAAGAACAGTCATCCTCTGCTGCCACCTACTGGTCATAGCTGCAGTCTGCATGTGTTCCTAGTTCTTCAAAGTCAGAGTCACTGTTAGATGCTGTTAGATACAGCTCATTGTCAGTAAAGTGGTGTGTGTGTGTGTGTGTGTGTGTGTGTGTGTATGGAGGGGGGTGTTGGAGATTTATAGCCCATGGAACTCTTTCTAGGGAATACAGATAAGATGGGACATCAGTAATCTTCTTTGTCGAAGTTTGAGGAGAAACGCCCCTCAATGTGAGGGTGAGGACATGGGGCTGGCAAGGCCTTCTCCAGTCACCTCCAGGCTTAAGCAAGACACTGTGTTCATTCATTCGAACACACAGACATTCCTTTCTTTCATGAAATAATGTTTTCCTTAATCTTTTTCTGAGTACAAAAAAGCAATACAGGCTCATTGTAAAAGCTCTAGAAACCCAGAGAAATATCAAAGTTAACTAAAAGCGTTGAGGTTGGCATCACAGGGTGGCTGGGGGTGCAATTTGTCATAATCACCAGCAACACTCCCGAAGTCACTGTGGGGGGACATGTAATTTACAGCAAAATTCTGCTTTCTGTATAAGGGCAATATGTAGTGTCAAGACAAACCGTCCAGCTTCCCTCTTTTTTTTATTTTTTCTGGTGTGTTTTTTCAAAACATTATTTTTTAAAAAATTTATTTTATATTCCAAGCACAGTTCTCCCTCTCACTCCTCCTCCTGTCCCCCCACCTCCCCCAGAACCCATCTGCCATCCACTCCTCCCAATGGGTAAGGGCTCCCATGGGGAGTCAACAAAGCCTGGTGCATTAAATTGGGGCAGGACCAAGCCCCTCCCCTCTACATTAAGGCTGAGCATGGCATCCCACCATAGGGAATGGACTCCAACAATGTAGCTCATGCACCAGGGATAGATCCTGGCCCTACTGCCAGGGGCCTCTCAGATAGTCCAAGCTTCACCCCTGTCTCCCACATAAGGGTGACTTTCCCATATAAATCAGATTGGTGAATACCCCAACTACCATCATAGAGCTTTCATCCAGCAACTGACGGGACCAGATGCAGAGATCCACAGCCAAGCACCAGGCCAAACTCAGGGAATCCAGTCGAAGAGAGGGAGGAGGGAATATATGAGTAAGGGAGGTCAAGATCATGATAGAGAAATCTACAGAGACAGCTGAACCAAGCTCATGGAAACTCATGAACTCTAGACAGCTGTGGAACCTCCATGGGACTGAACCAGTTTTCCTCTTAGTGGCTTCTAAACTTCCCTCCATGCACATTCTGAAGTCATCACGGACTACAGTATCATGATCCACACTGCCTGCTGTCAAGTGTTTAGAATGCTGTTTCCTAGTATTTTCATTTGCACGTATTGAGCAATGCCGCAGGTTTCACAATGAGGTTTTTGTGCATGCATGCAATGTACTCCAATCACATTTAACCTAATCACCCTCTCCTTTTCCTTTCTCCCTCCTCTTTGGTCTCCCTTTCCCCCAAGTAGTCCCCATTCTACTTTTTTTGATTCTTCTTTAACTTTAGTTTCCACCTAGTAGAAACTTTTTTTCTATATAGTGGCACTTTTTTTTTTTTTGTGAGACTGGCTTATTTGGTTTAACATGATCATCTCCAGTTCCATCCAGTTTCCCCGTGAATACCATGATTTTGCTTTTTTCTATGGCTGAATAAAATTCCACTGAGCATACATATCTCACTTTCTTTATCCATTCATTTGTTGATGTCTGATGTGGGATTTCCCTCTGTATGCTGTGATTACCATTAATAAATAAAGAAACTACTTTGAACCAATAGCAGGGCAGAACTTAGCTAGGCAGGGAAAACTAAACTGAATGCTGGGAAAAAGAAGGTCAGAGTCCCCTGCTGGAGACAGATGCCAGAACTTTAGCTAGTAAGCCACAGCCACGTGGCCATACACAGATTAATAAAAATGAGTTAAATTAATATATGAGTTAGCCAATAAGAAGCTAGAGCTAATGAGCCAAGCAGTGATTTAATTAATACAGTTTCTGTGTGGTTATTTCGGGGCTAAGCAGCCAGGAACCAACAAGTGTCTCTCTCCTTCTACAGATGGTTTCATTTTAAGCTGTTTTGCATAGTGTAGCAATAAACATGGCTGTCTATAGCTCTGAGGTGTGTTGACAGAGTCTTTCAGTATCTTCATGTGTGGCATAGCTGGGTCATATGGTCCTTGTATTTGCAGTTTATCTGAGGAACCTCCAATCAATTTCTCTAGTTGCTATACCAGTTCACATTCTCATCAGCACTATGTACGGGTTCCTCTTTCTCCGAATACTTGCTAGCATTTGTTTTCGTCTTAAATTCCACTCTGATTGGGTTAGATGGAATCTCAAAATAGTTTTGTCTTTGTTTTGTTTTGAGACAGGGTTTCTCTGTGTAGCCCTGGATATCTTAGAAATCCCTCTGTAGCCCAGGCTGGCCTTGAACTCACAGAGATCCAACTGCCTGCTCCTCCTGAGTACTGGAATTAAAGGTGTGCACCACCACCACCCGGCTGTTCATTTTTTCAATAGCAGAGAAAATGTAGATTTATTAAGGAAAAGTGAGAAAGAACTACAGAGAGTGGGATGGGCTCTTTAATGTCCCTTTCACTGGTGCCTAAAACACTGGGCAGTTACATGCGCACTGACTATTTGCACTTCCTTTGAGAGTTGTCTGTTCAATTAACTTGCACATTTATAGGCTGAATTGTCTGTTCTTTAAAAAACATTTTATTTATTCGTTCACAATATTTTTCTTTTCTTTTTTCCTTTTCCCTTTCGCTTTTCTTTCTTTCTTTTTCTTCTGAGATAAGGTCTCTCGACATAGCCCTGGCTGAGCTGGAACTCCCTGTGTAGACCATGTTGGCCTCTAACTCACAGGCATCTGCCTGCCTCTGCCTATTGAGTGCTGGGATTAAAGGTGTGTGCCATCACCATCTGGCTCAATGTTTGCTCTTTTGATGCTTGATTTTTGAGTGTTTTATATACGTTACATGGGAAGTAGAAAATAGAAAAAGACAAGATCTCCTGAGTAGATTGGGAGCATGGGGATCTTGGGGGAGGGTTGAAGGGGGGAGCAGAGAGGCAGGGAGGGGAGCAGAGAAAAATGTAGAGCTCAATAAATATCAATAAAAAACCAAACTTATCATAAGCAAGGTGTTGACAGCAAACATCTTTAATCACAGCACTTGGGGGCGAGGCAGTCAAATCTCTGAATTCGAGGCCACAGAGTGAGTTTCAGTGAGTTCCAGGACAGCCAGGGCTACACCAAGAAATGCTGTCTTAAACAACAATCACAAAAAATAAACCAAAACAAACAAACAAACAAAAAACCCAAAACAAAACTGATCTTCCTGTACTACATTAATGGTATGTACTAATTCCCCACCTGCTTGCTCGCTCCCCCCCCCCCCCCCCCCCCCCCCCCCCCCCCCCCCCNCTCTCTCTCTCTCTCTCTCTCTCTCTCTCACACACACACACACACACACACACACACGCATGTTTCTCTGAAGTTAGAACTCAGAATGAATAATTAGTTGTATGCACATTTGCACATTTTAGGAACATGTATTGCACACAGACTTACATCTTCATGTATTTTCAGGAATAATTTTTGTTAACCAAATATTATTGAGTGCTTTTCCTTTGCAAGGCCCTGTGGGGAAAACTCTAAATATTCTGCTTGGTTCCATCTTTGTTGGGACTTCTGGTCCCCAGGGGCAGCAACACTCTCTGACAGGTGGCAGTCCTAAAGCATAGCCTAGAGGGAAAGTCCAGGAATGTAGGAGGCGGGAGGAAGCTTTTCTGGAGGAGAGGACAGCAGGTTTGCTTGGGCCTGAACTGATGGAGATATAGGAGCTAGGCCAGTGGTTCTCAACTTGTGGGTCACAACCCTTTCATAGGAATTACATTAGATATCCTGCATATCGGATATTTACATTACGATTCATAACAGCAGCAAAGTTCCAGTTATGGTCGGGAGTCATCACAACTTGAAGAACTGTACTGAAGGATCACAGCATTAAGAAGGTTGAGAACCACCGAGCTAGAGGGATGCAGACTGGGCAGAAGGATGTAGGTGGGTTTCTGCAGCGGGAGTGATAAGAAGGCTGGGAGTGGGAGATTCACTCACAGAAGTGTGCAGACAAGAAGCTCAGGTTGAAGAATTAGAGCTTGTGTGGTCAGTGGGAGGGAAAGGGCACGGAGAGGCAGAGAGGCGCTACGTCGGTGGAATGCAATAATGATCAAGATAAGCCAAAAGAGAGGGAGACTGGCAGCTGAAAAGTTAGGCAGGGGTTGGAGAGCCTCAAGCACTGCACCCCAGATCTGATGTGATGACAGCTTGAATTCTGTGGGGCCCAGGAAGTGGGCAAGGGCAAAGAGGGCCCAGATGGGGGGAAACTTTGAGTGTCCAACCTTGGTTCCATTTCTTAGGGTGTCTTTTCAGACATTTATGTTTACTCCCCAACTCTTCCTTTCTGCTTTCCCCCTTTCTTCCATCAGCCACTCACCCTTCTCTCCCTTTTTCAAACCCATCCTCCCTCCACCGGCTTCTTCTTCCGCATTCTTATTCCCTGCTTTTCCCCAAGTATCTTTGTCTTAAAAAAAAAAAAAAAGAGTCCATATATTTGTCTTATCTCCCATCTTACCCATTTCAGGTTCCCTCCAAGCCTTCCAGCGGCCTGTAGCTAGTAAGTGCTTCATAAGTACTTGTTGACTTCTAATTGGTACAGGACTACAACTGGGGCCCAGAGGCCTGGAGTACACAAAGGCTTAGGCCTGGGCTTTCAGAGAGAGGAAGATACCAGGTGAAGCAGGTTAAAGTCCAAGCTAAATTGAATATCAGCTACAAGCAAGGATATTAAGTTGATGCTCTGTGGTGAGAATGAAGCTAAAGGGGATTTAAAGGGGCCTTTCTACTACTATGGTTTGGATGTTTAGTGTTCCCTAAAGGTTCATCACCTGGGGTGACGATACTAAGAGATGTTGTGAAACTGTCTTCATGGCATAGCCATTGCCATCTTGGGGTCAGAGCAGCTGTGATTACTCACTATTATCATTTCTGCCTAGGAGGCATGAGGAAAGGTAATCAGACCCCCCCCCCCATCCCAGCCACTCACTTCCTCTTGTTTGCCCCTAGTTACACATCACCTTGTTCCAGCTGCACACGGTTTAGGGAAGTGGTAGAGCGTACGTACGTACATACGTAGTACGTAGGAGGTGGAAGGTTGTCTTGGGGAGGAGACTGCAGAGATGCAGCTTTTCTGAGTCATCACTCATGCTAGGGTGGGGCTTTCTGATGATGCAGCTGCTTGTGAGTCACCCATGCTCCTGGAAGAACTGGAATAAATTCACACATCCACCAAACTAGACTTGGATAGAATCAGCTCTCTGGTCTATCTCTGTCCTGTATGTCTTAGGGGTAAACAGACTTCCCAGAAAAAGTAATTGCAACAGAGGCTTTTGACACTTTCAAGAGGTAGGGCCTAGTGGGGGAGATCCTTAGATAAGTGGGGAGCATGCACTTCAAAGCGCTAGCAGGACACCTATCCCCTCATTTTGTCCCACCATGAACTTCCCACCATTGCCTTCTGACACCCACACTAGAAGGCAAAAAAAAAAAAAAATCTGGTCACATGATTATGGACCAAACCTCCCAAATCAAGAGCTAAGTAAGCCCTTTCTCCTTTTAAGTTAATTATTTCAGGTATTTTATCCTAACAAGGGAAGCACACACACACCTACATTCGTTTTCAGCACAGTAGTGGAGGTAACAGTTGCTTCTAATAGTCCAATTTGGACTCAGGAACATATTCTATTCCGTCATTAGTGGAGTAGTAAGTTACAGTCTCTTTGAGCCTTGCCTTGACTGTGGAAATGGGGATAAAGCAGTATCCCCGTCATAAGTTTCTAAGACCACTGTCAAGGCCAGAGGGGATGAAAAATGCAATATGACAGTATGGCACCATTATAGCTCTTGTGAGAGAAAGAAACATTCATATATAGAGAGAGGGGGTAGGGGGAGGGGGAGGGAGGTATAACCACATCAGCCTTCTGACAAGGGACACCCATAGCTTTTGTTGCTTGTGAAACAAACTCCTGTCCTTGGTTTCTTAGGTCCCCAACTACCTCTTGTCCAGCACAACCTCCCTGTCCCTGGGCTCTGGGCTCTGCCTGCTTGTCCTCAGAACAGGCCAGCTGTTTTTCTGCCTTAGGACCGTTCCTCCCTTCTTTTGTTGAGATATAATCTTTGCACCTGGAGCCTGACTGTTTGGTTTCTGTGGTAGGTATTGTGTCACTGCAGGTCAAATACAGATAAGGTATCTTTTGGCTCCAGGGGACTTCGGAAGATCAGAGCCACAACCTCGAAGACGCCTTCCCTGTGCGAGTCTTGCTGTGTCCTCTTGTGCTCACTCTGCCCCGTTCTCTCCACAGGGCTTGTGATGATCTGCAGTTGCTTTGTGAAGGGTGTGCACGTCTGTCTACCTCTAGCTGCTCCACCTGGCCAATGAGAGCACCATCAGAGTAGGGACTTTGTCTTGTTTAGGTCTACGACTCTAGCACTCTGCATAGCAACAGTACATAGAGGAGACACCCAAGAAATATTATCAAAATATAGTACTGTTATTGAAGGTGTGAGAGGACGCGTCATGGTTGACAGGACAAAGTCTGGCAAGGGTGGATGGAGAAAGCGTCAAAGGCATAGATGGAGGAGTTGACCTCAGCAAGGAAGAACACAACTTATTTCTGAGACGGGGCAGAAAAGAGGGGGTGGGGTGAAGATAGAGATATTGGGATGTGCAGGGGCAGCTCTTTGAGAGGGTGGCATCTGCCAGATGGCTTTGACATCTTCACAAAGTGGATGGGTACCTGTCGGGAGCTGAAGGGCAGCAGGAGAGGGGTCTGAGTATGGAAACCAATGGAACATTTTGGAATAATTAGGTTAGCTGCCATTTATTGAGCACTTGTTTACCAGGGGCTGCTCTAGGCCTTTAAAATATAACTGAGTTTGGCATCATCACAAGTCTGTAAGGAGGGGAGGACTATTATTGCTTCTATTCTAAGAGTGGGATCACTGCAGTTTGGATATATTTTGAGTGTATCAAGCCAAAGGACATGTGTTGTAAGTTTGGTCCCTAGTGTTGAGATGGCAGGAATCTTGAAGAGGTGGAACCTAGTCATCACTGGGGATGCTGTCTTTGAAAGGGATTAATGTAGTTCTCAAAGGACTTGGGTTACTTCTCATAAGTGGGTTGCCGTTAAAAGAGAAGAGCGGGCCCCCTGAAAAGCTTGCTTCCTCTTTGTGATCTCTTCCTATTGCAGTGCTCCGTCCATGATGTAATCCACTATGTTGTGATAAAGCCAGAAGTCCCTCACTAGAACTGAGCAGATTCCAGCACCGACTGAGATATCCAAACATGAAGTTGTACGAATGATAAGCGCCCAGCCTCAGGTAGTTGGTTATAGCAATATAAAATGAACTAAGTATATAAAAATTTTGATTTGCCAATTATCTATCAATGAAGCTGGTGAAAACGTGGAGATTAAGCCAGAGAAGAGAATGAGGAGGGGGTCAATTAACTTTTGCCTAAGGGAAATTTTATATATATTTAAAATATAAAATATGACAGATCTGGGATTTGAACTCATGTTGGAGACTACATGAAAAGCCAGTAACATTTCCTATCTCTTTAGTTCTTAGTGGAACATGTAAAAGATCAGCTGGATGTGGATAGAAGGTCCATGGAACCCCATGTGATGGACACAGGGCTAGTCAGTCATAACACTATGAAAGAAAGCCAAAGAATGGGAGGAAAGAACGTGAATGGGACAACATAGAGAGCTAGTATTAGGCACAGCAAGCTGGGATCTGAGGCATTCTGAAATGGGAGGCAAAGAGGGAATTAGTCGATATTATGTACAAAGACTTGAGCTGGGAAAGAATTCGCAGCTCACTAAAAGGGGTAAACGAACAATGCCAGATCAGAGTGGCAGTAATAGAGAAGGGTTATTGGTAGATGACTAAGATACTTCAGGGTAGAATTATTCAAAACATGGTCACGTAATCCTGACCTGGTCATGAATGCTCTTGGATACTTTAGAGCAGTGCTTCTCACTTGTGATGGCTATTCTTGGTTATCTTTGATTTGGATCTTGAGACAAGAAGACACAGGCCTTTGATCCAGACCTTGAGGCTAGAAGGCACACCTACAATCTCGGGCCACACCTTCTGCTGGAAGCCTAGATAAGAGCAATGGAAGGAGGAAGGGTTAAAGTTTCACCTGCCTGCCCTCCCCTAGTCAGCACAGGCATCCTTCACTGGCATTGGAGTCTGCTTCTCCAGGATTCCAGCACACACAGAAGCCCAGCTGAGACACAGGCTTTATGGGACTGAGCAACTACTAGATTCTTGTTCTTTCCATCCACAATTAGCCATTGTTGGACTGGAGCCTGTAAGTCATTCCAGTAAACACACACACACACACACACACACACACACACACACACACTTCTCTTTTAACGTGTGTGTGTGTGTGTGTATGTGTGTGTGTGTGTGTGTATGGAGAGAGATAATTAATTCCACAAATTCTGCGACTCTGGAGAACCCTGACTAATACATCAAACTTTTAATGCCATGTTGTGGAACCATACAATTATTTTGTTGCTACTTCATAACTATAATTTTGATACTCTTAAGAATTGCAATGTAAACATCTGATATACAAGATATCTGATCTGCAACTCCAAAGGGGTTGCGACCCATAGGCAAGCACTCATGTAGAGTGTGGATTACCATACCTCAGTACTACCACAGCAGAATTCTGAGAGTGAGGCCTGGGGACCTACCTGCTTTTGAACCGTCTCCAGGTGATTCTTGGATACACATAGACTTAGTAGCCACCAAATTCAAGGCTTGGTATACCTTGGGAAATTTTAAGTTTTTTTTTTTTTCGTTTTTAGATCTGACCTACTGCAACACTTCCATTAATTAGGAATTCAGGAGAGTGGAGAGATTGGTGGTCTTAAGTCATGTTGTCTGCTATAGGGTGGGCTGAAGAGTAAGACAATTAGAAAGATAATGACCAGGTAAGAAGGTGTGCCCAAGGGATTATGGTGACCTGGACTAGTGAGAAAGATTAATGTGTGGTACCAACACTGAGGAGGGGTTGGAAGGAAATGGATGAACAGATGTTTAGCCTAAGCTAAGCATCGGATGGTAGCATTAGCATACTCAGACTTGAGAGATAACTGATAGGGGATAGGGACTGGGCAGAAATAAATGCATTTGGGATAAGGAGTCCATTTTGGACATGTGAAGCTTGTGATGCCTGTGGGTTTTTCAAAGGTAGATATCAGTCAACTAATTTGACACATTGGGTAGAAAAAGAGAGATGAGCTGGAAAGAGACATTTAGGGTCAGGATCACTGTGGTGCTAAGGCCATGGCAAATGATAAGATATCATGAAAGGGATTGATGGATGAGCAGAGTAGAACTGTTTGGAAAAGGTCAGTCCTGGTTTAGATGGAGAAGAGGCTTTAATGGGCTGGGCGGTGGTGGCGCACGCCTTTAATCCCAGCACTCCAGAGGCAGAGGCAGGTGGATCTCTGTGAGTTCGAGACCAGCCTGGTCTACAAGAGCTAGTTCCAGGACAGGCTCCAAAGCAAAACCCTGTCTTGAAAAACAAAGAAAGAGGAAAAAAAAAGAAGAGGCTTAATGGGCATAAGGAAGCAT
This sequence comes from Alexandromys fortis, assembly GCF_014885135.2. NCBI lineage: Eukaryota > Metazoa > Chordata > Mammalia > Rodentia > Cricetidae > Alexandromys > Alexandromys fortis. The sequence continues at coordinate 710,656 of NW_026068104.1, forward strand.
AAATGACTGACTAGGAGTTCTAGTTCCACAGAATGGAACACCAGTTAGCTTGTAGGAAACCTAGGCATGGGGTAGCTTGCTCCACGAAGTGAATTAGACTTGGCGCAACACATCTGCAATCCCAGCACTAGAAGGCCAGGGAGGGAGGATTGCTGCTGGTTTTAAGACTAGCCTGGTCTATATAGTGATACCTTGGATCAAAAGTGGGGAGATAGGGACTGGAGAGATGGCTCAGTGGTTAAAAGCACTGACTGTTCTTCCAGAGGACCCGGGTTCAATTTCCAACACCCACATGGCAGCTCACAACTGTCTGAAGATCCAGTTCCAAGGGATCTGACACCTTCATACCGATGCACATAAAATTAAAAAGTTAATAAACTATAAAGAATTTTTTTAAAGTAGGGAGATAAAGGTTTCAGAGCCTCTGAAACAAGCATTATTAAAGTAGACATCCCCATGAACAGGAATTACGGCAGGGGGTGGGGTAGACAGGGCAATTGGGAACTAGATAATGATAATTGTACTGTGGAGGCCAACAGGCAACCAGTGTGGTCTCTGGTCCATCAGCCTCAGCCTTCGCTGGTGTGATGGCTAGCTCTGATGTCAACCTCACACAGCCTAGAATCACATAGGAAGAGGGGTTCGATGAGGGTTTGAATACATTGGGTTGGACTCTGGACATGTCTTAGGTGAGTGTCTGATTACTGATGTGGGAAGACCTTGCCCACTGTGGGCAGCACCATTTACCAGGCAGGGGGTCTGGAACTGTAACAGAGTAGAAATAGAGCTGAGCACAAGCAAGCATGCAAGTATGTATGCATTAGATTCTCTCTGCTTTTGTCTAGGGATGTCATGTGACCAACTGTCTCAGGCTCCTGCCACTGTGACTTCCTATTAGTGGTGGGCTGGAAGCTAGAATTGTGGGTTAATAAATAATGTTTATTTATCATGTTTCTGGTATTCTGCCTCCATGTATCCCTGCAGAGCAGAAGAGGGCACCGGACCTCATTAGAGATGGTTGTGAGCCATCATGTGGTTTCTGGCTATTGAACTCGGGCCCTTCTGGAAGAGCAACCAGTGCTCTTAACCTCTGAGCCATCTCTCCAGCCTGAATTGTGGGTTAAAATAAACCCTTTCTCCCTTAAAAAGAAGCCCTTTATCCCTTAAGTTGCTTTTTGTCAGGATATTATATCACAGCAACAGAAATGAAACTAGAACACCCAAGAACTTGTCAGAAATACAAATGTTTGCCATTTCCCCTGCTAGGCTTTAAACATACTTGTCTTCAGAAAAAAAAATTAATGTTGGGGCTCACTTCCCAGTCATATCAGTGTCAAAAGGTAGGATCTAACGGGAGGGATGGGGGTCATAAGGACAGAGCCTTTAATAATTGAAATTAATGCTTTTCTTGTGGGAATGGGTTACATATAATGAATTCAGTCCTTTGTCATTCCTAAATGTCTCCTCCTCCTATTTCCTGCTAAGAGTTGAAGAACCAGGAAGCCCACAGCAGAAGCCAAGCAGATGCCTGTGCCATGCTCCTGAGATCTTCAACCCCCATAGTTGTCAGTCAAAATAAATATCTATGCCTCTTAAATTACCTTGTCTTGTCTATGGCCACGGCACTACGATCATTCCTGATCCCATCGAAATTATCCAGTCCTCAAGTATTCTGTTATAGCAACGGAACATGAAATAAGATATCCACCCCAGACCTACTCTGCAATTTAAAGGTGACTTCCAGTTTTCCTGGTAGTTCTTAAGCCCTCGGGTGACTCTGTATAGTGTGAGGACCAATGGCCTAGGAAGCTCTCAAGAGCTTTTTTTTTTATGCCTAAGACTTGAGAGGGCAATCTCATTCAAGGGTCTTAAGTGTAGCTATGGCAGTGGTCATTTTTACATGCTGCAGTAAAATTAGAGCAGCTTCCAGGTGTTGCTGATGCTGCTGTCCTTGGGGACCACATTTTGAGAACCATAGCTGTAGATGATGGCAATGAAGGCCAGGATTAAGAACCACTCACCTAAATTGTAGATGAGGAAGTCAACAGTCCAGAGAAATGTCTTCGAAGCATGATTCAGGAACAGGCAAACTCCTTTTCTTTACTAAGGCGGTCAGGGGAATAGGAATAGCTTCCCCAGGACAGAGATAGAAAGTAGCACTGTGGGCTAAGAATCAATTCAGGTAAGGAGTTAGCTGTGGTCTAGGCAGCAAAGGTCAAAACAAGGCATTTACTCACCAAGCAGGAAGAGGTAGAAGTCAGGCACACAGGATAAGGCAAAGCTCCTTAAAAGGCAAGAGGCAGTAGGGAGGAATGGGCAGAGCAAGCTGTGTGGCTCCCAAAGTTGGACAGCAGCCAGGTGTTTCACGTGGGTGGGCTTGCTATTCATTCTTTTTTGTTTGTTTAATTTGAGTGGGTGTGGCCAAAGAGATGGCTCAGGAGCTAAAAGCACATACTGTCCCAAGGATCTGAGCTCTGTTCTTAGCACTTATATCAATTAACTTACCTAGAACCACAGTGCACAAGCACACACACACTCACACACACACACACACACACACACACACACACACACACACACACACACACGAAGAAACAAACTACCCCAATCAATCAAGACAGGGCCTTGTTACACAGCTAAGACTAACCTTGATCCCAGCATATAACCCAGGCTGGCTTCTAAATTGGTTTGGCCTCCTAAGCAAATACTGGGTTTACAGATATATACCACCATATTTGTTATATCCCAAGCCCACTTTGCAAAAGGTTTATGGAGGCCACCCAGATGGGCCAGTGAGTGACAAGAACTTGTCACACAAGCTGGAAAATCTGAATTTAATCCCTGAATCCCAGTATAAGGAAAGAACTGAATCCTGGAAGTTGTTCCATGTCCTACTCACTCTCTCTCTCTCTCTCTCTCTCTCTCTCTCTCTCTCTCTCCTCTCTCTCTCTCTCTCTCTCTCTCTCTCTCTCTCTCTCTCTCTCGTCTCCCTATCTCTCTGTCTCTCTTTCTCTCTCTCACACACACTAAAAATAATAATTATCATTTGAGAATCGGCTACCCATGAGGTCTGAGACACAGAGGCATAGCTGTGCTGGGCTGGCATGTCTCAGGGTCAGATGACGGAGAGTGGAAGAGACTAAGTACAAGCTGGTTCTTGCCTAGCTGACAAGGTTATTAGCATTAAGTGAGAAATCTCAAGCCTTAGGGACAGTCAGTGTAATAGAAACAGAAATCTGGGAGTGGGAAATCTATAGAGCACTTCTATGTGGCACGCAATATTGCTGGCACTTATTAATGTACTTTCAATTTAACAATGCCAGACCTCGAAGACCATGAGAAAGTTGGGACGTTGTTCTAAATGTGCCAGGTAATTGTTCAGTTTTTTTTTTTAACAAGGAGGTGATGAGACTGACGCAATTATATCACATAGGTCAATATTACACTTGTTTCATTTTACAGGCAAGAACACTATAGGGTAACTAGTCCAAAGTCACTCACAATAAAGAAGTGGCAGAAGCTGGATTGAACAGCAGACTCAAGATAAGGCAACTGGGGTGAAATGCTAACTGGTGGGTATAAGTTAAGGCTATGTAGGGTGTTCATTGACCCACATCAAACTGTGAAGCTTAAGCCTTTTCTTTCCACCATACTACAGGACGCGTCAATCATTGTCCCCTCTGAAACGCTCTATTTGAACAATGACAATGAATTAGATCATTTACTAAGTATCTCTCCTTAACATTCTGAGGTTTTTACAGTTACACTAGGTGGCTATGGATTATTAAACCACACCAAGAGCCTGTTCAACCTGCTTTGCCACAAAAAGACTCTAGCAGGGCCCCTATAACAAGCCAGCAGCAGGGAAGGTAGGGGATGCAGATTTGCTTTGACTTCTGACAAGGACAGCTACGACGCCTGCTATGCCATGTTGCCCCCTGCTACATAGAAACTGCTGGCTGGCAGTCTCCATTCACAGAAGAGGACACCTTCTTCTGCCAAGCCTTTGGGTGGAGCTAGAACACCCCCCCCCCCACACACACACCAAGGATTCCTAACAACACTGAATCAGCGCATGGATCTGGCAGGCTCACAGAGGGAGGGAACTGGAAAAAGGCCCTGGCTGAGAAGAAACCTCCAGCTGAAGCTTCTCCAGTCTCCAGAGTAATGAAGTCAGAAGCCACAACTTGATGCTGTGGATGGCCCAGGGCACAGTAGTGTCCTGTTGAGCTGACAAGCGTCCTCTCCAAGTGCCACAGAGCTCATATCAGAGCCTCCCCAAGGTGTTTGTCAATCTATGCACCTCATGACCCTAAGTAACACACTGCTTTTCGGAAGCTCTAACATGGGTTATGTGAAGGCAGGCTCTTTGGGAGGCCCATCTAATCCACCTAGGCTGGCTCCAAGGGCAACTGGGCTCCTCTGAAACGTGGGTGAAAAGTAGGACTTGCCCTACTTCTGGAGCTGGTGGGATCATGGATGTGACCTTGCGGTAACATGTACAGGATTAAGAATCAACATCCAACCAGGCAAGATGGTGTGTAACTACAGCCCTAGCTACAAGGGAGGCTGTCAGGAGGGCTGAGTGAGTCTAGAAGTTCAGCCTCAGCAATATAGTGGAGATTCCATTGCACATGCCATCCCAGGGGGTGGGGTGGGCTGTGTCATGGAACAGATGAATTCACTGTTGCCTGAATCCTTAGGGTCAAAATAAAGATATGTACTGGCCCCAAAAGTACAGGACTTCATCAGTGTCTGAAAATACATGGCTTCTCATCTCTTAGGGAAAATACATCATTTTAAGTTTTTCATTAAAAAAATTTATTCTTTATTTGTGTGTGTGTGTGTGTGTGTACATGTACCATATGTGTGCAGGTGCCTGCAGAGGCTGTTAGATCCCTGGAGATGGAGTTATAGCAGTTGTGAGCTGTCAGGGTGCTGGGAACCAAACCTGGGTCCACCATGAGAGCAGTAAGTGCCCTCAACTGTTGAGACATCTCTCTAGCTCCAATTTTATTTATGTGGCTATGCCACAACATGTGTAGGGGCCACAGGACAATTTTCAGGAGTCAGCTCCTTCTTTCTACCATTGTAGTTCCTGGGAAATGAACTCAGGGCATCGGGATTGATGGCGAGTACCTTCATCCATGGAAACAGCTTTTTTCGAGACAGGGTTTCTCTGTGTAGTCCTGGCTGTCCTGGAACTCACTCTGTAGATCAGGCTGGCCTCGAACTCACAGAGATCCATCTGTCTCTGCCTCCCGAGTGCTGGGATTAAAGGCGTGTGCCACCACCGTTTTGTAGTCCTGGTGCTAAGGATGAAACGCAAGGCCTTGTGCATGGTAAGTAAGCACTTTAAACGAGAGTTCATAGACCCAGTGCGGAAATTTTAAATGGTATTTCTCTGTAAGCTAGGTGGTGACACGTACAGGTATAGTTAGTTGATGGGGACTCCAAAAAAACCAAGTGAGACCAAGTGACACAAATCTTTTCCCTTCAGTTCTTTCTCACTAAGGTCCCAATTATTCTTCACACAACATATATTTATTCAGAAAAATTGCAATAAATTATAATAAAAAAGATGACACAAAATACAGACTCCCACTAGCAGCTTTGCTTAGTGACTGAGACATTTTGTGAAATATAACAAAGAACTTCAGATTAAGAATCAGAAAGCAGTGAAAGAACTAATGTAATAGCATCCAATAGATTTGAATCATTTCTTCCCAAAGACACGAGGTGCTGAGTTTCTCCCTACCAATTGGATATGAAATCCTTAGTTTGGAAGATCTATGAAATAGAACCTTAGAGGAATTAGGGATTCCTCTCTACCAGTTGGATATAAAATCCTTAATTCAGAGGAACTATGAGGTTGAGGTTCTGGAGAGGCAGGGTAGGGAAGCGAGTTTCTTCCATCTGATCTGTTTTGTATCCCCTACCTGGAGATTGTCTAAAAGCCTCAACCGTATATACATCCTAGGCCAAGCTGGACAAAAGGTGGAGGCAGTGAAGCAACTTGGTGCTTTGGCCTGAGGAAGGAAGGACATTACATGCATGCTCCACAGAGCCCCTACTAACCATATTCTTGGTCACCCAAAGACCCAAGGTTGGCAAAATATTACAAAATGGGCACAGGAGAGGCATTTCCCTGTGGACCACCTTGCCTTGCCCCAGCTCCTATCATCTGCTTTTTTAGGTGATTACTTTCTGGCCTAATAGATACAACAAAACTCCTAGTTCCGAGTCTTCCACTAACCAACTATTGACCCAGGTAAGATCTTCAGTTTGCTGGCAAAAATACTTTGAGTTCTTTTTCTCAACTCCCATTTGGGGAAGGGCTTAAGCGGTCTACTGCAGGATACACACCTTTTGTTCTCCAAAGAGCTCAATTTTGAGGAGACTAGAGAACTGGAAAACCACTGGATGTTGGATGTTTCCCTGGCCCTCTCCTCGGATGCTACAAGAGTCATGGAATCAGCACCCAAGATTATACAGACAGTCTTCTACAAGCTCGGTATGCCCAATGGTAAGAGGCAAGAATGAGATAACTTGCATTGGTTTTGATGAAAGAGAACCAAGCAAGCCAATTTTACCAGGCGGTTTGGAGTTAGTAGCTGGTGGTGGCTTGTTTGCCAGCCAATATTAGTTCTTAAAAAAAAAGTCTGTCCACACCACAATGCTTGAATAAAATGAAAAGCCCAGAGTTGTTTTAGGTGGGAGAGGTAAAGTGTGTGGCTGGTCCCACTGACCAGCCTCTCTTACACAGCATTGGATATAGTGACTAGGCACCAAGGGCAGGCTTTTGATCCTTGATGTGAAGGAGTCAGATAAGGAACCCAGAGTCAGCCCTGCTGAGAGAGGGCAATGTATTCCCTTGATATGTCAGAAGATAGGAGAAAGGGTTCTGAGGGTTACCCTCAATAAGTCTAGGGGAGGAAGAAAGGTCCATGGGGCCTCACTTGAGGTACACGGACTCCTTGTTTGACTGTGATGCAAACATTATTCTGGAAGTGGGTTTCTAGTGGAAGATGGGTTCCCAAACATCCAGGATTACGTATGCCTTATGTCAAGTTTCGATACTAATCAGCAAAGGGAAGTAGGAAGCAGGACCTGTCAAGCATGGACAGTTTCACTCCTCAAGTACTCACAGGGCTTTCCTCGCTCGTGTAATTTTCTCACATCAGTGGGATGCCATCTCCATGGTCCATAAAACTATGTAACTAAACATGACCCAAGACAAGGGAATATGGTTCCACCAAGTGTGGATCCACGAGAAGGCCAAAGGTACAGTGACACATAGACATCCTTGTAGTAGAAATGCACCAGTGTATGTACCAATCACATGTAGACAGTGAACTTCATGGTTGAGGACACCCATGGAGTCACTAGTCTCATCTAGGTGTCCTTCAGAGTGCAAAGTAGTGACACGGGGAGACAGTGGGTCCAAAGTGCGTTATGAGACAAGTCTGAGTTATAGCAAGTAGTGCTTGTTGGCCTAGAATGTATGCCTCACAATCTAGGCCTTGGGGCATTAAAGATAATCATGATGCCTGGGAAACAGGGCAGGAGACACACCCCTAGGTAAAGGAGTATAAATACAGACCTCTTTGCTTTACAAAGAGTAAACACAAAACACCAAAATATGGTAACTTTGGCTTGGCAATATATGTCTAAAAGGATTTCTTTGTGTAGGATATGGTGAGGAGGGGTGAAGAAACGCTTTCCTTTGTACTATTACCAGAACTTAAGATCCTACAGTAGACCCTTTTGGTGTCATGACTCTTCAAATCATTCTGAAATACGTGGAGCCCAAGATCTTCCTCCTCTAGAATCTCACATAGGAAAAGACTTAGTCTTCCTCACTCCCGAGCAGGAAGACCAGAAGGAACTGGATGGCACGCTGGCGGTCACTTGGGGTCTGTCTTGCCATGAGGTTTGGTGGAGGCCTTAGGAGAAGGCTTGTGAAGAGAGTAGCTGGAGGGTAGGAGAAAGAAAAGGGGAAACCCACTGTCAGACTTGACCTAAGCAAAACCTGAAGGTTCAAGGTGCAGGGAACAAGAACAGTAAGAGGGAAGTGACTGCCCCGTTCCCAAACATCAAATACGGTAGAGATTACGCATGATGCTCCCAGATGATTCTTGGCTGTTGAAGGAGGAGCGGCGGGGCTGCGTCCCCGGCACCAGGCCGCCCGCATGGCTAGGTTATGCCCTGAAATAATTACATGGAAACTGTATTCTTTTAAACACTGCCTGGCCCGTTATCTGTAGCCTCTTACTGGCTAGCTCTTACATATTAATCTAACCCATTTCTAATAATCTGTGTAGCCCACGAGGTGGCTTACCAGGGAGGATCTTAACCTGTGTCTGCCTGGAGTGGGAGAATCATGGCGACTCCTGACTCAGCTTCTTTTTCCCAGCATCCTGTTCTGTTTTCTCCGCCTACCTAAGGGTTGGCCTATCAAATGGGCCTAGGCAGTTTTATTAGTAAGAAATCACTCCCTCATCACTTGGCAAACACTAGCACAGACTTGCTCATGTAGTCCCCTTACCGATCATGTTGGCACTGACGTTGTTGTAGTCAGAGAATTTTAAGAGCTCGCGAAGGAATGCCATCAAGTAGCGGAAAACATTTCTATGACATCTTGGAAGCTGGGAAATGACCTGTTTGTTAAAGAGGAGCGTGGAGTGAAGTAAATAGCTTAAGGGGCATAAGCATTTAGAGCTGCCATAAGAACAATTTGGAATCTAACTCTTCACGGCCCCATTTGCCTGTCACTACCCTCCATTACTTACTCATGACCAGTAGTAGATTTATTACCTGACAAATTAGAACTCTGAAGTGGGTATGGTTTGGTTTCTCTCTATTTAATGGCCAGGTCATGCACTCACATCAGATTCCCATTCGCACAGTGCCTCACCAGAAGGTAAGTGTTCATCTGTTCCTTTTCTCTTTTTCCCCCAACAGCAAAGGAATCTGTCAACCTAAGTGTTTTTTCTCTACAATCTTACTTGGCAAGGATGGGTCCCTCCTACCAGCACTCATTGAAGTGATTCATAGCTGGTCTCAGCCATTGTGGACCAAAATATTCTCAAGATGAAAAACACACCAAGAAGGAAAGAAGGGGAAGGAAGGAAAGGGAGAAGAGGAAAAAGAAAGGCTCCCAATTGCTACGAACTTTTCCTGGTAATGACAGCTAGAACTGCCCTTACAATAATTTGCCAAACAACCCTTGGGTTCAAGTAACCACCCCACTAAGTTTTTCTGTTAACAGAAATACGTCAACTAGAAAAAATTCCAATATAATAGAAAATGCTAGTACCTAAATTCAAGGGTTTCAACTTCCTTCATTTATAGTGTGTGTCAGGGGCAAGGCGTTTGCACAGATCAGAGAATAACTAATGGGAATTGGTTCTTTGCTATCATTACTCTTGGTTCTGGGGATCAAACTTAGGTCACCAGGCTTTGTGGCAAGCACCTTGACCCATCAAACAATCTCACTGGCTCTCCCAGTCTTTTTTTTTTTTTTTTTGGCTTTTCAAGACAGAGTTTCTCTGTGTAGCCCTGGCTTTCCTGGAACTGGCTTTGTAGACCAGGCTGGTCTTGAAGTCACTGATATCTGCCCGCTTCTGCCTCCTGAATGCTGGGATTAAAGGCGTGTGCCATTGTGCCTGGCTCAAGGGTCTTAACTTTTAATGATGGTATCCTGTCATGAAGAACAGATGCAGGCCCGTTCTATCATATAGCTTTGTAAAACTGAAGACTCCTCTATGGGAAAACCTGCACTGGGCATATCCCCAGAGCAGCAGAACTCACCTGTCTGCAGATCCGAGGATCATGAGCAGAGTCAAGACATCGCTGATACAGCTCATAACAGATGACCGGCTCTGGTAGCGCTTCCAGGAAAATAAGTAGCGCCTCAGCCACAGAGTGGTTACTGCCAGCTGAATTACCATAGTCAAGGGTAGAGGGACCCAGAGAAAAGCAAGACAGACATGTGACTGGCTCTCTTCCTTAAGTCTCTAAGAGGGATGATTTTTCTCTTCTCTTTTAGGACATACTGCTCCTGACTGGAGTTTGATAATGGTCCAGGTATTTTGCAGCCAAGTAGGTAGAGAATTACCCAAAGCCCCTTGGGAGGCCCTTCACTAAACTAGAGACTCAGGGAGCACAGCCTGCACAATGATAGGGCGCAGTGGATGGGATATAAACTGGATGTCAGTGTTTTTCTTCTTCTTCTTCTTCCCGCCCTATGCTAGCACTTGAATGGGAAGGCTAGCAGGAATGGCCAGCTGGCTGAAGGAGAGCAGTATTGGTGCTGTGGATCCCCCGTCCCATGCTCCTTGTTGTCCACCCCTCGATTCCTCTTAGGCCACACAGAGAGACTAACAGATCTCGACAGGTCTTGAGAAAATAACAAGATAGTCAATGACTATCTTGTAATAAGACAATGACAAAAGTCGATATAGAAACACAAAATCGCAGGCGGGAAAAGACTTTGGCCACGTATCCGTCCAGCGTCCCGAGCCTTGGGCAGAAAGGATACGGATTGTCTCAGGAATGCTGGTATCCAGACAATCAATGATCTGCTGTAACTCCTCCTGCATCCCAGGGGTTTGGAACAGGTCCTCCTACCAAAGAAGTCAGAATGAAGGGACCTAGGCAAGCTCTCCAGCCACTTAAGTTCTGAAGCTTGCCCAGGAACTGGGAGAAGCAGCAGGAAGCAATGTGAAGGGGGCACAAGCATTAACGGGTAGGGAAGGAGGTATGGATGGAACATCGTCTTCCTTTAGTGTTGCTGTAATCCACGTCAACGTTTATTTCAAGCAAGAAAGTGACCTGTCCACAAATGACATGTCAGCCTCTACCTGATAGGGCAAGGGACTAGATGGCCAGATCAGGAAGCCAGACAGTCCACTGAGGCTCTGGAAAACAAGGCAGAGTGGACCCTGCATAATCACAGCCATATCAAATATGGACAGAATTGGATGCCAGGAAAGGAGGAAATGGCACATTCACGACAAAACTTGGTTTCCAAGTTATATTGGTCTCAGTAGGTCTGAGAAACATTACCTTCAATTTGGTCAAAGAAAGTTCTTTCTTTTAGGGAATGAGTTGGGCATGGCTAGTGTTTCAGTATAGGATTTAAAAGAAAACTCAGTGCTATGTGAAGGAAATGGGTGTGAAGTTTGTTTTCATTTTAAAATTCGCACTTGGCTACAGGGCAGCTAAAAACAGGCATTGGACTGGGGCACTCAGTCGTTCAGGGCAAAGTGCATACACAAGCCTTGGGCATTCTCAGTTCTGGCCATGGCTCTGCCATCAGACTCAGAGTGTGGTCTCAGGTGCCTTCTCAGCTTGTATGCTTTAGAGGTCCGACAGCACAGCCGCATGGAGGTTGCTTGGATGGGTGAAATGTACTACATTGATGTGAAGCACTGGAATTTCCCACAGGATTCATACACACTGTATAGTTTCATAGAAGGGTTTCTCACACTTACCTGGTGACGGGCATATCTGAATAAGTGGTCTACTAGAAGCCAGATCTCCTTGGGGACCTGAAGGGGTCTCTCACTAGCACCTTCCTCCAAGGGGACCATCTGGAGAAGGGATTTCTCCTAACAGATGAAAAGGGATGAAAGTCAAAGGGGTCTCAGAATAAAGAGATATATCTCTTTCAAAATCTGCACAAGTAAGCACAGTGTGATCTTTGTCTCTTATGCTTGTGCATTTTCTTCTCAGACGGGACATCCATGCTCGGGAGACACTCAGTAGTGATTCTGGTACTTAACCAATCGCCTTCCAAAGTGCTTCATTCAATCAGCAAGCATTTCATTTGTACTTGGGGTGTGCATCCTCTGGATGCATTCCATACTCTGAAGTGAGACCCAGCACGACAAGAATATAATACAGTCACAGTGGAATCTACACATGACCAGTAGCTGGACCTTGAAATCACAGTTGTTCGTATGGCACCCCAAAAGGCAATGTTTACACTTAGGTTTCCGTTTATTCTACACGAACTGTCCCTTGAAGTCTCACCACAAATACTCCTGGGAGTTGTATTGTTTCTTTAACTGATTGACTTGGTTCTGAGAAATTAAAGATAATTCTGCTCATTAGATGCACAAATATGGATTCTTCAGGCTTGATCCAAGTTTCTAATCATAAGGTCCAAAATCCAAAAGTAATAACCTGAAATATAGCAACCGAGGAGCTAGAATACCGTGAAAACTTCCAGAAATTTAATTTATGTTAATAGCTCAGAAAGATTTCTAGGGGCTATTATTTGTTTTACCTAGTTTTCTATTGGTAGAGTCTTCTGAAATATAGAAGACAAAAATCCAGAAGTGACATATATCAGACCAATAACTAAATTCAAAGGGCAAAATAAACTCAATTATCTCCCAACACTCAAAAATAAATGTTAATTTAGCTTACATTTATAGATTCAAATAGAAAGCATATGAAAAACATATTCAAACTAGGCTAAAAGGCATCTGAAGGCAGCCTTCAGAAGAACCCCAGTGGAGAAAGCCATGCTCGGCTTTTAGCATCTTCTTCCTTTTGTTAACTCTAAGTCATGCATTATATATTGTCAGTTTTCAGCTTGTTTTCTGACACTGTACTATATATATAACCTCCAGTCATATAGCTTTAAGGGAAATATAAAAAAACTATCACTATGCTCACAGGGACCACATATACTACAGCAGCACCCAGGTATTTTCTTAACAGGGTGCTCTTTAATAAGCACCAATGACCTTTCAGGGAAGAGAAGGGAGCAGGGATTGTTAGCTACCGTCACATTTCCTTCCTCTCTTTCCCTGGGATGCTATGTCTTGATATTCATACTTTATGTGGTTGCTATAACTCCTATTGGCAACTCGCCCACTAACTTCATTCTAGTTCTATGTATTACATGCAGGTATCCACCTGCTATTGGAGCCCAAACATTTCACAATGCATGCTACTAACTTTGTGAATCAATCAGGACACATGTGCAGACTCTTTAGCAGATGTGTCCCAACTTAACAAGTATAAATTATTCATCATTGACTCACATATTTTCGAAGAAAAATCTGACATCTAACTAAAGGTTATTCCTGTCCTGAGGCATTAAGACAACACAAGGCACAGTCTAACTGTATAGACAGAACATGGACTGCCCTTAACAGAGAAGAGCTAAGAAGCAAAGATATCTCAAGCCTTAGTGGTTTAAAAGGTTAATAAAATGTCAGTAGGTTATATACAGCATCTACTATCCACTTCCAAATTCACGTGTGATAATAGGAAATGTTACACTTGTAGCTCTGAGGCCTAGAAAAGGATACAATAAGAAAATGGGGCATGAATAGTTACAAAAATGTTCTGCACATTATTGTGAACTTTGATGTTCCAAGAGGAACCAAGACACTCTGCTTCTTTCAACAAGACCCCCTATTTGCCTTCTTAGCCTATACTTAGTGCTAGTGGTTAAAGAATCTCCACCTTCACAATGCATTCAATTCCACCCAGTGGAGAAGTCCCTCAAACACTCTATGAGCATGTTGTGGAATGTGGAGCTCCTGCCCATGTTTGGCAGCCGTGAGGGGAGCCTGGCATCTCCAGTTGATGATGGAAGAGGCTGCGAGGCACTGCAGAAGGGGCATGCCACTAGACAGTTAGGAAACAGCACCCACACCTGGCACTCTGGTGCTCAGAGGCAGTGGGACCTTTTAATAGCCTTTTCTACTTTTCTGGACCTTGGGCCATGTCTGCTAGAACATAGAAAATCTTTCTTTGGCTAAAGACAGATGGCTAGATTAGATGATTTAGGATTTAGCTCCACAATTCTACTCTATGCTCTATTTCTTGACTGTATCTGGGTAGTCTCTGAGAGTAATTAACCATTATTACCAAGAACTCCCAAATCACTCCTCTGTTGTGCGTGTGGTCCATGTGTATGCCTGGGTATATGTGTATGTAGGCCAGAGGTTCACACCACTTGTCTTGCTCAGTCTGTTACCATCCTATTTTTTTTTTTTTTTTGAGACGGGTTCTCTCACTGAACATGGAGCTCACAGATGCTATTAGACAGGCTGGCTAGTGAGCGTCAGGGACCTACCTGGTATCTGTTCCCTAGCATGGGCATCACAGGTGTGTGCTGCTGTACCTAGCTCTTCTGTTTATACAGGTGTTGGAAGGCTGAACTTGGGCCCTCACGGTTGCCTAACGACAAGTATTTTATTGACAGGGCTATCTCCCCAGCTTCCAAATCACTATTATTGCTACAGGAATAACATTTGTTGGTGTTACTATTATTGGAAGCAGGGGCAGCTAAACAGTACCCTCCAACTCATGAGTTTTCAGATAAGATATTTCAGAGACAAATCTGGAAATCTGGGCTAGAGATGTAGCTTCATGGTCCAGCACTTGTCTGGAAATTAAGAAATGCAAGTGCAGCTGGGGTAGAGCTCAATGGTGGTACACTTGTGTAGCATATGTAAAGCACTAGGTGCCTAGAGCGTAGCTCAGTTCAATGCTTATCTACCATCTACTTATAAGGCCCAAATTTGAGTCTCAGGACTGCATAAAACCAGGAGTGCTATAATCCCAGCACTGGGGAGGTGGAGGCAGGAGGATCAAACAGCAAGGTCACTGTTGCTACATGATGAGCTTGAGGCTAGCCTGTAATACATGAGAGCCCGTCTCAATAAAATCTATATCTTGAGTTTTATTCCTTTTATAAACAGTATCAACAACTTGTCAGATGGATAAATATCATTCCTGAATTTTGAGCATACTTCAAGACACGTGGTGGGACATCAGGGCTTATTAGGGAATTCTCACCAAGTCAGAGGCCTCTGATATGAGAGTGCTTAGGGGCAAGTTCCAGGGACCACAGTTTGGTGTTAATCAAGCCCAAGGAAGCCTTCATTACCACCAATGAATTGAATTACCTTTTCTAGGAAGCTGTCTTCTTCCTGAGAGCAGAGCAGGAGAAAAGTCATTGGCAGATAGACAATGATTAGACTTAATTCACAGCATTAGAAACAGCTCAGTATTAGATCTTGCTAGCTTGCTAGACATGGGCTTCTAAAAGCGCTGAACCCTTCAAATGACAAGCACTGAAAATAGAACACGTTTTCCACATGCAAAGTTCTTTGTCATGCATAGTATATTATTATACAGTTCCCTGGGATGATCATTCAAAAACCACAAGCCTTGACTTTTCTGACCCCGGGAAGCTGCCTCAGAGTCGAGTCAAGCCTGGTGCTGCGGCTTCCTGTTCATCTGTTGTCATGTGCAGTTCTTACCTCATCCTAATGCTGGTCTGAGAGCAGACACGCAGAAGCAGGTGATGAGCTACTCCTTTCTATTGTTCTTCTCATCTCATCTAGTGCCTGGACTCTCCAAGAGGTTTTACCTTCTCTGGTACCCACCCACCTCCTCAAAGGCCTATAGACTCCCCAGATTTGAAGGGCCTACTAAGATGTACATGGATCTTATCTCAGAGCTTTGTGGATCAGAGTATCCATCAGTTCCTCGATTTTCCTAGTGGACATAAAAGACAAGAAGCAGAGGGAACAGCACCTTTTCTCTTCCTTGTTATTTCTGCACTCACTACAACCCAATGGAAGCGAGAGCAGCAGCAATGATCACCACCACTTAAGGAATATCTACCAGGTACCAGCAGCCATGCCAAGGGTTTATATATGATGTCACTTTATCTGCACATCATTATGAAACATTATTCCTGTTTTACAGATGAAGAAACTGAGGCTTTGAGAGGTTAAATTATTTGCCCAAGGTCACACACAGGTAATAAGCGACAGAGTCAAGATTGGAACCCAGGTCTGACTAACCCCATTCATTATCACCGTACTCAGGTAGACAATTCAGAAAGGACAACACAAGCACTTCTCAGATAGAGAGGCAGGGGAAACGTGTGGGAATATTTCTAGAATCAGCTAAGAACAGTGATAAATGCTATTCGCAAGGCAGCAAGGTTAATGCAAAGAGTATCAGCCCAGATGTGAGACAGGCCTTGGTACAAATCTTCCTTCTGCCTCCTACTGATTGCTCAGGCAATTTACCACACTCTTGTCTCAGCGCTTTCATCTCTGAAGCAGGTAAAGTATTTTCTACATAAGGATAGTAAAGCAGTTTAAAGTTAGGAGGAAATGGGGTACACTGCCCCAGAAACTCTCAACTGGATTTTTCCTGATCCCATTGTAGACCACGGAGAAAATCAAGGCTAAATCACATCTCAGGTCTGGTGGGTGTAAGGAGAAATCTAAGCCTTGTTGTCAGAGAAGCAAAGGTGTCTGGAGCGGGAGTGAGCATTTATTTCCTGGAGAATGCAAGTGATAATCCTGAACCTATTATCCTGAGTTGTTAATATGGCAATTAGGGGTCTTAATATTGTTAGATACTTTTGAATTTAACATGCTTTTCTGCATTTACCTAAACTTTTAAATACCAAGTGGAATAAAGTAGTCAGAGTCCTAATAATAGTACTTATAAGGTCCATATTGTTCTATCATTATGATATTTCTAAATGTGAAGTTGATTCTCAGTGTCAGCCATCCAACTTAACAAAAGTTTGTACTCTAATATTAAGTTTAGAAACACTCGTTCATAAATCTGACAAGCAAATCTGACGTGACACACGATATACCAAGCAAAATGAAGCAAGGATTTTGTGTCATTGTAGGCCCTGAAAGTAGTTCCCTTTGAGTGGTGAGCATCTATCAGTATAAAGGGCTATGCGAAATACCTTCTAAGGAGGACAGTGACAAGTAAGAACACAGAGAAGAGAAAGATGTGGTTGGTCCCTGCTTTCCAATTCTGACCAGTCCTCCTTAGTCTCATAATTTACAACTAATATTCTTATAACTCATATGTACAAGTTCCCAATACATGGCCACTTGTTCTTTAAAAAAAAAAAAAAAACCCAGGATTTTTTTTTTTTTTTTGCCAGCTGGTGTTAGGACCCAGAGCTGTGTACATGCTGTAGAAACTTTCTCCTATTGAGCCACATCTAAGCCCTTAAGTCACAGGATTTGGATGAAGGGAACTAATGTGGAAGTAAGCCAGGCCCAGTGGTGTAGGCCTGTTATGACGGTTACTAAAGAAGTTCATATGGACACAGGAGTTCAGGGCCAGTCTGGAAAACATAGCAAGATCCATGCTTTAAGAAAAGGTGGAAGAGGCAGAAAGAAACAAATGCACAGAAAAGTTAAATGGCAAGATAACTAAGAAGAACTTATTCATCTTGTTTGTAGGGAGCATAACCTAACTAGACAATGTTGAAAAAAATGTCAAAAACCAATAGGTGATACTGAATGACAGCTTAACGAATCTGGATTATCTCGAACAGGCATGTGGGAGCCACTCACTACCTTTGGGCAAGGAAAACCATTGCCCCCAGCGGGAGTAGTATCACAGAACGTTCAGTCTGGTAGACCTGAATGGGAAAACATGAAGTGCAGGAACAAAAGGAAACATTAAATGACTATTAGCATAGGCCAAGAGGGAGAAAAGAAACACCTTAAAACTAACAGGGGGGCAGGCAGTGGTGGTGGACACCTTCAGTCCCAGCACTTGGGAGGTAGAGGCAGGTGAACCTCTGTGAGTTTGAGGCCAACTTGGTCTACAGAGAGAGTTCCAGGACAGGCAAGGCTACACAGAGAAACTCTGTCTCAAAAAGCCAAACCAAACCAACCAACCAACCAACCAACCAACCAAACAAACAAACAAACAAATAAACAAAAACTAATACGGGGGCCCATGAAAGAGCTCAGCACACAATGGTATTTTCCACTAAGCTTGATGACTTAAATCTCTGGAACTCACACGAGAGAAGAAAAGAAAGCAGCTCCACAACACTGTCCTCTGACCTCTACAAGTGTGCCTTGGAGTGAAAACACAAGCTAAATCAGTCAGTGAGTCAACTTATTTACTAATAAGGGGTCTAGGAGAAGGCTCACTTGATGGAGGTGCAACTATACTGGATCCTACAAGCCAGGAGAGAACCAGTTCCCAAGAGCTGTCCTGATCAACACACATGTGCTGTGGCACATGCATGTCTGTCTAAGTACACGTATGTATACACACACACACACAGAGAGACAGAGAGAGACAGAGAGAGAAATTTATTTTAAAAAACTAGAATGGAAAAAATATATTTTAAAATAGTGGGCAGGCGGGGGCTGGAGAGATGGCTCAGTGGTTAAGAGTACTGACTGCTCTTCCAGAGGACCCGGGTTCAATTCCCAGCACCCACATGGCAGCTCACAACTGTCTGAAGATCCAGTTGTAAGGGATCTAACACCTTCATACCTATGCACATAAAATAAAGTTAAATAAACCATAAAATATTTAAAAAAAATAGTGGGCAGGCAGTGTTTCTTAGTGATAGAACGATTATCTGGCATGAACACCACAATACCACAAACATGAGGAATGGATAAAAGAATAAAACTGATTGAGAAAATGCAACTGGAGAGGCAGCAAATTTACATGAAAAGTTGATTTCTGTGGTGGCTAGGATGGTGGCTCAGTGGTTAGAGCATCTGCTATATAAGTGTGATGGAGTTTGGCCCCCCAGAACCCACTCAAATGCCAGGTGGGTGTGGTGGCCCACCTGTAATCCTAGCCTTGGGGAGATGTGAGATCTTCAGAAGCTGGCTACAAAGACTAGCTAAATCATTGAGATCTGGGTTTGACTGAGAAACTTTGCCTCCACAAATAAGGTGTGAGACAGATGGAGAATGATCCCCAACATCAAGCTAGGGGCTTCACATGCATGAGCACACACATGCACACACCTGAATATGCATATACACAGTGCACATCACACACACTTGAAAGTGTGGAAAGGAAAATAGATAGTGAGTTTACTTCTCTGGGTGTAGGCATAAAGACAACAAATGTAAATTACACTTAATCCAACACTAGCCTGAATTTTGAAACTAGAAACATCAGTAAACCTCCACTAATAAAAGGTCACGCATTCTGTAGTTCAGTGGACTTGAAAGGGCACAAATATTCTCTTTGGTAAAGGCTCTGTTGATCTCATTCTGAACAGGAGTCCACTTCAGGATTTGTTTCCCTGGGGTGACATGACCCGTAACCAATGCAATGCAAATCATTCCTAAGTCCAACATTTACCCTAAGAAGAACGTTCTCGGTAGTGAATGTAGCTAAAACAATATAAAAGAGGGTTTTTGTTTTTGTTTTTGTTTTTTTTTTTTTTCAAACTGAAGATTCAGACTGACAGTACTGGGGATTGAATCCAGGGCCTGTGGAATGTTAGGAAAGTATTGCATCTCCACTAAGCCGCACCTCCAGCTCCCTCACCCCCTTTTAACTCCTTACGTGGAGACAAGGCCTGTTAAATTTCTCAAGCTAGCCTAGATCTTGTGATCCTCCTGTCTCCAGTCTTCCAAGCTGTGTGCCACCAGGCTCAACTAGAAGGTTCCAATTTAAGAATAACTAAATGGAAACTGAAGTTCTCAGAAGAAATAGTTCATATGAAATATATAGAAGAAACCAGTCATACAAGTAACAGGACAAGAAAGGAGCAATTAGATCAGCAAGATAAAGCAAACCCAGGGTGAAGAGAATACAGGTCCTGAACAAATCACCAAGCTCCTATCTCAGACTTTATATTCTTCTCCTCACTGGTATGTTCTCCACCCATCTTTCATCTTTTTCGTGTCTGTACTTGCAACCAAAACCCTTAACTAGTTCTGGCACATCAAGCCTGGCCTTCTTTCCATTAGCTCATTCTATATGCAATACCAAAAGGTTCCTTCCAATATGTCAATTTTCAACCTTGTACTAGCCCTCAAAGTCTCCTAAAGAAGTTTCGAGATAATCTCTGGCTCAAGCATAAGTGCATCTCTTGATTTTGGGACCATTGCCTACCCCTGTTCTACAGAACCAGTATCATAATCTGACCCTTCACCCTCCAGGGAAGTCTTAGTATTTCCCACTCATGGTCACTTTTCTCTTACTTTGCATCCTTTATTCAAGGTGCTCCTTACTTCTAGAACAGTCTATTCAGCCTATACCTAAATACATGTTTGCTTCTTTTTTTTAATATATTCCCTTCAGCAACTAGGCTATGGGGTACCTTTTCACAGACAGGGTTTTTTTTTTTATTTATTTAATCTGCATTGGTGTTTTTACCTGCATGTATGTGTGAGGTTGTTAGGCTTAGAGTTACAGACAGTTGTGAGCCGCCATGTCGGTGCTGGGAATTGAACCGGGGTCCTCTGGCTGAGGAGGCAGTGCTCTAACCTCTGAGCCATCTCTCCAGCCCCCATATGTTTGTTTCTTAAGTGCTCTGATTTGAGTGGAAATATGTCTGTGGTCAACTTCAAATCACTTTTCTAATCTAAGTTATTCATATGTACTGAACATATTTCTAGATCATGTTAATGTTACAAGCATCAAATATCCATTAAGACAAAAATAAGCCGATTCTGAGATTGATTTTGCAGAGATTTCCTGGTGAATCGATAAGCTTTTATAGCACACAAGGGCTTGAGCAACTGTGTAGAAAAGGAATCTACAGTGAATACAAATTACAACCTCCATAACATTCACTTTACATCATTTCCCAAAGTGTCGACTTACGCAGAGTGAACAGTAGCCAGTATGGACCACTAATGTTCAAATTATCTCCAACAAAACTTTCTACTAACCATGACTTAGGATTTAGCTATATTTTGCATGCAAGATACTTTCATGACCACTAAATTACAGAAACTCACATAATCTCCATACTACTTTACAGCCAGCATGTAATAAATATTGATGATTATTTGCAGGTTAACATGTTAGTTAATAAATTAGAAAAATGGATCTTTGTTTTGAGAAAGAATAAAAACAATTACAACAGCAAATAATTCTCATCTGTTTCCTCTTTACTTAATCCCACCTATCCTAGGAGTTGTAGAATCTCTAATACTGAATATGGTTAGAAGAATAAAGTAACATAAGTATCTCCCTGAAACAGTACATGGAAACAAATCACATGCGCTGAACTCATTTTTGGCTTCCCTGTGAATTTATAGCACACAATACAATACAGGAATGTAGCAGTATTAAGGGTACTGTCTCATGGGGTTTGAAATATCCCACTGGGTCCAGAAAAGCATGAGTGAACATGAGACCTAAAGAAGTATTTCAGAGTCAAAGTAGGCGGAAAGGCGTTCAGAGGGGGAAGTGGTGAGTTTAGATTCCTGTTTACTGCCTCACAAAGATGGAGAACGTCCTTATTGATGAGATACAGTAATTTAATAATACTGAAATGCAATAACCTGTGGAAAGAATGAGAGCCCTAAAGCCTACAAAATAAGAACTTTCACAAAGAACAAATGATGATCATGGATGTATAATTTAATAAAAAGTCATTATGTAATTACAAATGACTAAGGTTCTATTTCTTTAACCCTGAGTCAATAATGTCCTGAAAGAGCAAAGAGGGCCCCTTACAGAGATGCTGATTAATCTAATGATTTTGTCTACTTTCTACTTATGGATGTGGTCAAATTGCCTGATAATATCCTTTCTATACGGTAAGACCTTTTAAAGCTTGCTGAACCTCCTAGTCACTTCCAGAATATGAAAAAAATTATGGTCAGGTACTATAATGCTGCCACTGACTTTGATAAAATAAGCCATGGTCTAATTGATAGGAAAACAAGAGTAAAGAGAGGGTATACAAGGATAAGTTAAAAATACCAAAAAAGAAATGGCTAAATTTAGGAATTAAGAGACCATTGCCTGGACAACTAAACTAGACTCTTAAAAGGCAAGTGACAATAAAGAAAAAATAGAGACTTGCTCTACTATGAAGGGTATACATACACACATGCTATATACTACATGAAAGGTACTACAGAAGCCTTAGCATATATATGAATATATGCATATACACATATACATACACACATGCTATATACGACATGAAAGGCACTACAGAAATATTAGCATATATATGAATATATGTATATACACACACATACATATACATACACACATGCTATACTGCATGAACCGAGATTGCATTTTGGTTTTTAAAAAGCTATAAAAGAAATTGCTAGAATAATTGGAAAAAAATGAATATAAACTAGATGCTAGACGGTATTGTGGATTACTGTTAGCTTTCTGAAATGCAATAATAGTGTGTGCATGTAAAAGTTTGTCCTTTTTCTTAAGAGATACAGGCTGAAGTACTTAGTGTCAAGATGACATAGTGGCACTTAATTTTAAATGCTACAGAAAAATATCTGTGTGTGTGTTTATAAATTGTGGGAGTTCACGGTATTATTCTGTTTTTTTCTTACACATTTGACATTTTTCATAAATTGAAGGATCGGGGCTAGAGAGATAACTCAGCAGTTAAGAGCACTGGTTTCTCTTGCAGAGAACCTCAGATTGGTTCCTATTACCCAGACAGACGCTCACAATGACATAGTTCCAGAGGAATCGACACCCTTTCCTAACCTCTGTTGGTAGGCATGGAATGCATATGGTTCACGGGGACACACACACACACACACACACACACACACAGAGGCAAAAGCAGGAACAAAGAAAGCTAGGAAATAGGGTTTGGGATGAAGTAGAAAAAATCATGCAGAATCTATTCTAACAGGTGAAATGCAAAATTTGAAAACTAAGACTATGGTGGCAGGCCTCATGCTGAACAGGAGATGGCCAACACAAAATGAACCCATCCATTCTGGTAAGCATTTTGTCTCATCTTGCTTTGTTTGGGCATTTTTTTTTGTCCCACCTTTCTTTTGCAAGGCTTCCTATCTTTTGTTTTTATAGTTTTTGTTTGTACGCACATGTGCATGCATTTCTTGTGATTTTTTTTCCCTTTTAAAAGAATTCTAGTCTTTTGTCTTTTGTTTGCCTCTTTGCTTTCTAAAGTCAGAGAAGAAAGAGTGTGGAGTTGGTTGGGTGGGGTGGGAAGGCTCTGGGAGGAGCTGAGGGAGGGGACCTGTGATCAGACTATATTGTATAGTTTTTTTTTTTTGATACAAAAAAGGAATATGGTGGTAGAAGAAAAACAATTATGAGAAATACCAGACTGGCAGGATATGAATTTCTGTAGAAAACGGGTTTCTTTCAAACACAGGTAAAGCCTTCCATCATGAGAGCTCTATGGAAACAAATAGAATTCCAGTGCTGTAATTTGCTCTGAGTCACAGGTGCAACAATTCCATGGCAACAGCACAGATACAAGTCAGCAGGCTGCTGCTCCTCCTCTAACCTTTCCTGTGGGATGCTACAATCACTAGCTCTGCCCAGGCCTAAGCACCAATGTGATTTTATACACATGATAACATTTGGCTCTTTACTTCATTATATTTGATAAAAAAAAGCTAAGAATAAACCTGTAGTGCCAATCTGTACACACATCCAACAATAGTTTCATTTATCAGAAAAGTTTTTAATAGGATGAATTTGCTATTAAGTCATTTTTTTTTTACTGAAAATAATATACTTTCTCCTCTTAAGACTATAGATATTCTATAATAACTTGGTTTGGGAAAGGGGAGGAAATAATTCTCTTTTCCTTTTTTGAGTCACATTAAGTGAACAAGCCTCAGTGTGCATTATACCCATCTATGGACTGAGTTTGCATCTCAGTTGGCAGAGTGCCTGCCTAGCATGCATGAAGCCCTGGCTTTGATCCCCAACACTGCATAAACCAGGCTTGGGGCGTATACCTGTGATCCCACATTGGGGAGGTGGAGACAGGGAGATCAGAAGTTTAAAGTCATTCTTATTTGAAGAGGAAATTCAACTCCAGCCTCAGCTACCAAAGAAAAAAGCTTCTGGAATATTAGTAAAATGGAGACTCAGGCTCCATATCTAAAAATTCTGTTACCACTGGTGAATGGGGATAGGGACCTCTACATAGAGTAAGCACCCCTAAGACAATGATGCAGGTTCTGTAAGCTTTCCTAACAGCCTGTGTTCTCATCAGCAGCCAAGTTTGATTTGATATAATGTAGGGAGGGATACTGGAGAGGAAGTCAGACAATCTGGGCGGGAGATCTGTCACTAACTTAGTTGACTATGGGCAACTGAATGCGTCTGAACCTCAGTGTTCTTGCCAGCACAATGAGGATAATACCGCATGGTTCCCTTGCCACACCTCACATACATGCCAATTTATGTGAAAGAGTGTGATAAACCTAACAAGCATTACAGCTTTGAGAGAGCCTTTAATCATATTTTGGAAGTATACTACCTACTATAGTCACAACAAGAGTTAACAACAAATTAGCCTCTTCTTTTCCCTCTTAGGCTTAATTTAAGTAGTGCTAAGATAAAGTGACATTCTTCTGTATCATTTGTCAGTTCCCCTGACCCCAGAAGAAGAGAGAAGGCACAGAAATAATGGAGACAAAAACATGCGAATTAAATGTGAAGACAATTTATGTTTTAGAATGCTTCTCACCAAGTCTATGAGTTTGGTAACAGGAACTTCTCGGATTGGCCTTTTCATTCGACACAAAGCCTCTAAGGATGTACCAAAGCAACTCGGAAGGTAATTCCCACTGATGGTCAAGAAGTAATCTTTGCCTCGATCCAAGTGAAGGACGAGAATATCCTCAATCGTATCTTCACCAGAGTTCAGGATGGTTACAGAATCTTTGCTGACGTAGACATCAAGAGAAATGTCCACTGTCTCATCTGAAATGAAAGAGATGGTGCACTGTAGCCCAGAGCTTTCTGGTGGAAAAATCAGCTGTCCTCAAAAACAAGAACAAAACAACAATGGGGAAAGGATGGGACACACGAATATAAAGACAGCGAAGCGAGAGACAAGCGCTTAGAGAACTAGAAGTTAAGCCAAGGTGGTGGCAAGCAGAGGCAGTGGTAAAGGGGAAACTCACTTGGCTCCAAGTAGCCCTCAAAAGGTTCAGCTCGAAGCCATGGCTTGCAGTATTGGCTGTCATTAAGTTTAGGGATGAAAGAAAAATGGCAGGGAACCTGTCCATTGTTGCTGATCTGGAACTTCTCCTTTTGCAGCTGCCGAAACTTCACATTCTCAAACATAAACTGGGGAACAGACAGACACAACCATGCATCACTAGTAGGGGAAGTAAGTTGGATTATTCATAGACAATATGAATCAAGAGTAAGGTAATTATTAATCAGATGCATATCTACCACATGTATTCACAGACCGAGACGACTTCCTAGCATTGGTTTTCCTACATTATCTAGCTAACACCAGCAAAGAAGGTGCTAGGTAACTTTTGACCCTGTTCAAGGCTACTCTGATTCTTCCAGGGATCCTGAGATGAACACAATTGTGTCCAGGGTGCTTATTCTGTGACTAGGCTCTGTTCCCTCAAACATATGAACTGAGCACCAAATAAGAGTAACTAATATGAGGGCTTCCAAGCTGCTAGGTGCTGTTTTAAGAACTTTTCATGTATTAACTCATGTGATCCAGGAAAGGGAGCTGCATCTCTGTGGCTTCTTGTGCTCCTCTAGCTACCGAACTGCAAAGCTGACACCAGAACAGAGACAGTCTGACACCAGTGGAGATGTTATCCTTGATGCCCTTTGAAGTGACACGGTTTCCTCTGTGTTAACTAATAATGGAGAGTAGACAGGAAGCAGTCTAGTTTTGCTCACCTCTCTCCTGCTAAGTTCTAATGAAGGAAGGAAGTCATTTTCCATTCTGTCCATAATGCGCACGATATCTTCAAAGACCTTCCGATACCTTCGTTCATCCACAACCTTCACCTAACGGGAAAGAAGGAACCATTTTCAGCTCTACACACTCCTAGCTCATCTCCAGCGAAGAGTATCTAATAATTTCAAACTGGGCATTACGGAAACACCTTTGAGATAAACTGTAGTACAATCAACACCCTTCAAAGCTTTAATATCCTGCTTCATCTACAACCTTCACCTGAAAGGAAACAGATTTTTATTTAGTCTCATGTAATCTCAACTTCTCTAAGAAGTCCTAATAAATTCTAAAAGCCACTAAAATAAATTAATAAGCATTATAAAATCCACTTTATGGGAAAGATAAAGTCAAATGGCGAAATTTCTGGAAAAGTAAAATCTCTAAGATATCTGGGTATATGGTATATATTTTTCCTTGCTCCATTGTTAATTATCTGAGAGTGGAGAAAATGAGAACTTGTAATAAAAATGATTTCTTGCAGTGCTAAAGCACATCCACTGCTATTTTTAACAAGCAAAAATTGTGAAACTGTACAAAATAATGCTTGAAGCATTTAAGTCCATTAGTTGCTATGCCCGTTGACAGGAATCAGGTAATTGCTCAGATTACTAACAGGAAAGCTATGGTGTTAGGAAACGGAGCCAGTGACCATTTTAGAAAAGGGCCACCACAAAATGTCCTGGAGTAAAACCATGACAACAGACAAGTCATTTGCAGTAATGGGTCAAGAAAGTTTCTAGATGACACAGCATTTCCAGCTTCCTGACATAGCTGTATTTTTGTAAATATTAAAAGTTCAAACAAACTAATGTTACCACTTGGCATAAGTAATGTAACATCACTGTCATATTTGAGACATCAGTTTCCTTTTTACATAAAGTATAAAATCACAAAAATCCATCTTAAAAAGATTCATGTATACAGCAAAGTTCTGAGGCAGATGTGGGAAACAGGGGAACTAAATGGACTAGGGAGTTTTTTTTTTAAATACATTGCTGCCATAACTTAGAGAACTGAGGAACTGAGGGTTTATCACTTTAACCCCACAGTATGTAAAGCGTTAGGTTAAGTTAAATCTTAAATTCTTTAAAAAAAAATGTAACTTTTTCTTTCTTAAAAAATATTGTTTGAACTTTCAAGACCACAGAAGCAAGGGCTATTCTAAGAGTTGAGCAGTTCACATAACTGCCTCCCTGGCAAGATCTGGAATACTATGCAGATTCTTTCAGAAAGACGAGGTAAGCAACAGATTCCACCTGGTTGAGGTTTAAAAATCACAGGGGCCTGGGACTATTCTCACATTGTTGAGGTGAGGGGTTCATGGCTCCATCCTTTTTTCTTCTTACAAAGTTCTCTGGGCAATGAGCATTTTCCCTAAAATCTGAGTGCCATCACAGCAGATCACAGAACCCAGTGCAGGGTAGAACACTGTCTCAGAAAAGCTTCGTCTCAGACAGTCCATAGCAAGTCTTTAGAAACTGACAACAGAACACTTGACTCCTTTGCTAAAAGTCCCTGGGGCCTGTGGTGGTGCCCCAATGTGTAATATAGTTTTTAAAGTCTCTAATAATAGTTAGCCCAAGGTTCTAAAGTATGAAGTAGTTACTCAATAAAAGCAAACCTATTCTCTGTGGATTAGCACTACTTAATGGTGCATCTAGGATAACAGAGGGTGGTGGGAAGAATCTTACCATGGGATACATCCATTTCAGAAAAGGAAATCCCCAACAAATTAGGAATTCAGTATAAAAGGAAAATGAGCTAGATCTTAACAAAATTACCCAGAGAGATATACTATATATCACAAACAAAATTCAGATCAGCACATAGTATAAGACCATTTACAACACACACACATATACACAAAACTTTTAAGCAGAAAGACATATGCAGAAGTCTAGCATGGATATAAGACATTTCCACCATCACAGAAGGCACCAATGATGATACACGTCTAGGAAGACAAACACTCATACATGGTGTTTGCCTGGCTAGGAAGTAGGGATTTATGAAAAGTCTCAAGTGGGAGATGACAGTTACTAAAGAGTCTCAGCCTTTTGTGTAAATTCGGCTTAGGTCTCTATTTTAACAAAAAGACAAATTTTCTTCTCTGTGTGTGCATGCATGTGTGTGCATGTGGCACGCCACACATGTGGAGGTCAGAGGACTACTTTCAGAAGTTGTCTGATTCTCTCTTTCCACCGTGTGGATCCCAAAAATCAAAGTTGGGACATCAGGCTTGCTGACAGGTACCTTTACCCACTGAGACACCTTGCCAGCCCCACAAAGGGCTCATGCAAGTGTTGTATCACTCTCAAAGAAGTCATGCTGGAACTCCCCTGAGTTTTTATCTGCTCATCTGTGAAGTGGAAAATATTTAAGTGAGCACTGTTGTGGGAAGTAACTGACGTGCACGAATTCCCTAAAGCCATTTTGGGCCCACAGATACTAGCTGCTGTATGTTGGAATGGAAGGGAAGGGGTAGGGGTGCACAGCTCAGTGATCTGGCAGGCGTTTAGAAGGCACAAAAGCCTGTGTCTGATTCCTAGCATCAAATGAAAAACAACTGTGGATACTGGAAGGTGAGAAACAACTCCTACCAAACTGTCTTCTTACCTTTACACAGCACACAGCATGTGCCTCCCCAGGCAAAATATAACAAGAAACAAAAACAAGTGCAGCCCAAAGGTGGAAAAAAATAAAGTTGTTGGTTGTCTTGAAAATTTTAATATACTCTAAGACCAAGAACTAATTTTGTTTCTCAGGGAAATGCCCTAAAGTCATTCTTCTTTAAAAGAGGACTTGAGGGTGGAGGTGGGAGTGGAGAGAAGACTCAGTGGTCACAAACACTGGCCGCTCTTCCAGAGGACCCGGCTTCAATTCCCAGCACCCACATGGCTGCTCACAACTGTCTGTAACTCCTGTTCCAGAAGATCAGACTCCCTCACATAGACATGCATGCAGGCAAAAATGCTAACGTACATAAAATAGAAACAAATAAATCTTTTCAAAAAAAAAAAGACACATGGGTAACACCTACGACAGCAGTCCCTGAAACTGACATAAACAAACGTAACCTGTCTCATTACGCCCTTCGCATGGTTGAACTCATTAATCCTCATGAGTAGGTCCCATTACCAGCATGCTAGGTAGAGGAGATTGACACATAAGGATGCTAAATAAATTGTCCATACTCTTCACAATTACAAACTGGTTGACCTGGAATGTAAAACCAAGCAGTAGACTACCTAATTCATCCTAGTGAGACTCACAAGAGTTATATCCTGACAGGTTACATGACCACATATGTGGAAAATACACAAGAATTAATCAAAATATCAACCACCAAGCTTATAAGATAATTTCCACACTCATAACACAGTTAAAATGGGAAAATGCATTCACATTAGAGGTGAAACAGGTTATCAATTCAGCCTAAGATGCAACCAAGTACAAAACAACATAATATCTATGCTGTTTGAGAGGAATGTGCCACTGCAGTGGACAGGACTCTCTTTAATGAGTAGATCTGGTTCTGTTCTGATCAGTCTGTGCCTACATGGAATAAAATATCTGCATATCAGTAAAAAGACAGGATCATGAAGAAATAGAAGGCTAGCATTTGGGAGGGTTGAGGGGTGCTAACCACTCAACTCTGAGAATGATTATTTGCTTAGAGAACATTTATGGCACGCTGGAGTACGAATTTACTCTATCTCCATAATGCTCTGGAAGTAGCTACTTAACACGTAAACAAATGAATGAGCAATCAACTATTTACCCCAATATGGAACAGGGCGCTAACAGGCTTGTGGTCACTAGTTTTGAGTTCCATGTGACTCCGGTAATGAAGTTGATTAATATTTATTCCTCTCCAAAGAATTCGGTCACACCAGGCTGGAACTCGGCATTTCCCACTGTAAATAAAGGAATGAGTCACAAACAGAGTATACGGCACTAGGATGTTGTAACACACACTGGTTTAGAATCACATTAGGCCTCTTCTAATATGCTTCCAATGAAGCACATACTTCTCCTTCCCAGGCGGTCCCTATCATCTTCTCTACATTGCAAGCACCGATAAGGGCCTGTGTATGCTTGTCAGCCACTAAACTCCTAGCACTACTGCCCAGTACAAAGTACAACGTGCCTAGTGTCAACTAATGGAGGGATGGTTTCCCTAAATTTAGGTCTGCATCGTAAATGTCACCACAGGGAAGGATGGAACAGCACCTCCTTAAAACAGCCTTCTCAGAGCCAAGGACAATGGCACTGAGTTTTGATTCGACTGCGTGGACTGGAGAGGAAGGGGGAGGGGAGTGGGAGGAGTGGGAGGGAAATGGGAGGAGGTGGAAATTTTTAATAAATAAATTAATTAATTAAAAAATAGCCTTCTCAGGTCAGGATCCCATCCTTAATATTTTTTCTTCCTTTGCTCTACCTGACTTCAATGGTACTCCATGATAGACAACTAATGGACTTGAAAACCGCCATTCTCTATTTCTAGGCCAGGTTTAACCTCTGGAGAAGACTAGAGCTTTCTCTTCTAAGAAGTATGGGTCCAGACTTCAGGATGTCTAAGAGGATTATTTTTGTCTTTTTCATTAATGTGTGTGTGTGTGTGTATATATATATATATATATATATATACACACATACATATACATATATACATACATGTGTATATATATATACAGATGTCCTCAAAGGTCAGAGAAAGATGTCAGATCCCTTGGAACTGGAGTTCCTGAACTTAGGTCCTCTGCAAGAGCACCAAGTATTCTAGCCACTGAGCAATCTCTCCAGGCCCTTACCAGTGGATTCTAATGTGTTCTCAGGACCAAGAATGACTCTGCTTGGAGAACTGCTTATGACTCTTGGTTCTCAGAGTATCGAGAGTCAGTAGCAGAGAAGTAGTTTGGCGAAGAGCATTAGGTAAGCATTAGGGGAGGAGGCTAAGAGCCTTAGGTGAGAAAGAAAGGTAAGACTAGGGAACACAAAAAAAATCTAAACAAGTTTGCAGAGGTGACAGAAACAAGGTACCAGAGGCAGCTCATAAAATGTCACCAGCCCTGATATCTAATTAATACTTTTCTAATATAAGCTCAGTTTGAAATACTCTTCTGTAATAACACTAAGCCATTAGATTTCCCTCTCTGCATACGGAATGATATAAAAAAATCCTAGCCTGTCAGAAGGGACATGGAAAGGCACAGTAAAGATCAAGCCTTAACCTCGTCTGCGAGAAGGTTCTTATCACTTTACCTGGAATCCCATCTGTCAGTTTTAGAATCGTACTTGTAAGTGGGAATAAACTTGATTTCCCCTTCATTGAAATCCACAAAGGCTTTTTTCTGTGTGCGCTGAATGTTTAACTGCAGCCAGAAAGAAACACCATGTAAGCACAACAGCACTACAGTAACAGAGGTGATAATCAGGCTGGTTGGTCACTGTTCCCTTTGTAGGGATCCAGTTCCAGAGCCTTTTCAAGTGTGGAAAAATACACAGATAAGACTGCTAATCTTTCGGATTCAATGACAACACTTGTTATTAGCACCTTGCCATTTTATTGCCAACTGTGGTCAGGACAAAACTGTGGAAACAAGAACTTCAAATAGTCCTACATTGCTTAGAACTGGACAGGCACAACCTAGCATAATCATAATTACAACACCACCACCACCACCAAAACCATGCAGA
Organism: Alexandromys fortis; assembly: GCF_014885135.2. Classification (NCBI taxonomy): domain Eukaryota; kingdom Metazoa; phylum Chordata; class Mammalia; order Rodentia; family Cricetidae; genus Alexandromys; species Alexandromys fortis. The sequence goes on from NW_026068104.1 coordinate 742,082, forward strand.
CCTTAAAAGGATAATTCCTGAAACCAATTTCAATGACTAGTTAATGTTTTCTTCTTTTTTTAAAAAAGTGGGTGAGTTGCTGCAATAGAGAGGGCCCGGTGGTTAAGAGAGCACACTGCTCTTCCAGGGGACCCAAATTTGTTGGATGGCTCACAGCTACCTGTAACTTCAGCTCTAAGGGATCCACAGACTTATTCTGGTCTCCATGGGCACTGCACGTACATGCTCTAACCCACTCATTCTCTCTCTCTCCCTCCCCCCCTACACACACACACACACACACACACACACACACACACACACACACTGACCCTCCTGTCTCCACCTCTCCCTGTTAGTGCTGGGGTTACAGGTCCATGTTTTCATGCTTGGCTTTTTTATGGATGTTGGAATCCAAATTCAGGCCATCATGCTGGCAAGGCAAGTACTCATTTCTCCAGCCCTATAACCCATTCTTGTAAAAAGTTATCCTCACTCAGATATTTTACCGAAGTTACACAAGATTCAGCAATTATCCCAACTGTACCCTTTCTAGAAGCAAGAAAGAGGAAGGGATACAAATTAGCCCTTCAACTTCAGTGTGAAGGCAGATAGCTAAGGAAGACTCACTATAAAAACTACTGTGCTGCACAACACTTGAATTTTTACTGTGTCGAAAGGTCAAAAGGCTCTCATAGGGATTTAAAGACATTTGAATCAAGTTAAAACTTTGTCTTTTCTCATTAAGAAGCATTTACTTTCACTCCTGTACCACGATGTGCTGGGTACATAATAAGAAAGTAAAACCAGCATACCAAAGAGATAAGTGTTCACATATGTTTACTGTGGCATTAGTTATATAGCCAAAAATAAGGAACCAAGAAAAGTGCCTGTGAATACTGACTAGATAAAGAAAATGTGACACACATCTATTATTCAGTCATAATCAATGAAGCACTGTCATTTGCAGCAAAATGGATGAGCTAGACGTAATTATTGTTAAATGAAATAAATCTGACACAGAAAGACAAATGTTACAATTTAGCTCTCAGGCATGAAAGCCAAAAGAAGTCAGACTGAATGCAGAATAGTGATAATCAGAAAGTGGAATGTGAGGAGAGGTCATATAAAAATAACAAGGTGATTTTTATGGTGCTCTAGATTGTCCTCGCAGCCTAATATAGATTATGCAAGTGTTTGACCACTGAGCTACATCCCCAGATCCCAGAGGCTGGATTTGATTACTCTACTCCAACTCTACATGCTGATACATCAAAGAAACACAATGACAGTGTACAATTAATATGTATAAATCAAATATGAAATGACATGAAGGAATATTCATTTTCATTGATCACTACCTATATTCCAAAAAAAATTATTCTTATGATCAAGGTGTTTTGGCCCATGTCTGTAACAGCAGCACTTAGGAAGCAGAGGTAGAAGAAGCGCAAGTTCAAGGTCAGCCCTAGGCTATACAACTAGTTCCAGGCTAGGACAGGCTTTATAGTGATGTTCAAGTGCAAAAATAAAAAAAGGTTGTGTAAAAATAAAAATTCAACTCATTTACCAGCTTTACACACCAACATAGAGGCTTATAGTCACAGAGACTGGTTTACTGAATATCATGTTTTGTCTGAGCGCTCCATAATCAATAATTTCCCCACCAGTACTTTGGTTGTTCTTGTTTGTTTATATGTGGGTAGGCGTCCGTGTAGGGATGTGTAGAAGTCAGAGGGTGCTATCAGGATGCTTTCTTCTATCACTTCTCTACCTTATATTTTGAGACTGGGCTCTCATTGAACCAGGAGCTCACTGTTTGGACTAGGCTGACTGACCAGTAAGCCCTTGGGATATACACCTGTCTCCCTCAGAATGGGGATTACAGATGCATGCTATTGTGCCTGGCATTTACATGGGTGCTGAGGATCCTAACTCAAGTACAGATTCTTGTGCAACAAACACTTTATCCACTGAGCTACCTTCTCAGCCCCTTCCACTGGTTTTAACATCAACAGCTAAATATCAGTCAACACCAATTTATCAATCAGTTCCTATTTGACTATAGCTTATGCTGGTCATCCCCAAAAAAACCTTTTTTCCCCTCTGTTTGATCTCCAAGCTGTTGCTCAGTCTGCCAAATAATCACAGAACAATTTTCCCCATTCCATCTGCTAAACCACATTAACACAGCAGAAGGCCATTCTCCTCTAGGAAGTATTCTCCAACTAACCTCATGTATTCTGTAGCCAGTCTAGACAAATCTCTAAAATCTCTGCCTGATAATCACTTACTAAATGAATTTTACATTGGCTTTTTGTCACCAACATTATCTCCCTTGAATCTTAGTACTTAATCGAGGCACTCCAAATCTATATATCCCCAGGTACAATGTCTTGCAAGATAACTTGGATCTCTTCCCAGCATAAGCCATGCCTACCATGTCTGTCTCATAATCCTCACCAACTCTGCCATTGAAACTTCACTTACCTGGTCGAATTTCAAGAGCTTCTGAAGGTCATTTTTATTAATAAGACTTTTCACCTCATTGGCGTCAGGCATGCAAAGTCTGTAGTTCAAGTCTCCCAACCAAATGACAACACTGAAGACCAAGAAACAGATTAGAATAGCCCTAATTAACATTAAAGTCAATCAGAGGAGAGCTGAGAGAAGAAAATGGGTAGACTACTTCTAAGGATCTATTTATCGCTGACAAGGGGTTTAAAGCTGCCATCAATTCTTTAGGGGCAAGTACTGCCGATCCCGGAGAAAGCCAATAGACTATAAAATAGCTGGGAAAATAGGCACGCCACATAAAACTGAATGAAAGTGGGGCCATATAGTACACATATGGGATTTGGAAGCCAAGGAGTTAATGGACTGAGAAGCATGCAGTTTATTTGCTGGATTAGCTTCAAAATTTTGTCTGGCCGCCTGCCAGGTCTCTAGGCGAAGAGAATCTTAATGCTTTTTGCCTCCCAGATCCCTGAGGTTCTGTTCAAAGTAAGTGCAGCTACTAGAAAAAATAAAACTAGAAAAAAACAACTTTTATTTAACTTAATACACCCAAATCATTAAGGTGTGATTAATATTTTGCAAATTAAGGTATCCCACCTTGCAATCTTCAAAATCCCCCAAGCAATCTTCAAAATCCAATATAGCTTTTGCTCACAGACCTCTCAGTTTGACGAATGACTTTCAAATACCAACAGCCAGATGCTGGCTATCATATTAGACAGTGCACATCTAGAAATGTTAAATACAGTCTCCTATGGAGAAAGGGACTGGCTGGGGAGAAGAGGAGGTAAGTAAAGGATTTTAAACCATGTTTATTCATTTTATCTTTTATTATCACACTTACAGTGACCATTTCTATTTCATTATTTAAAATGACACTAATGTGTAGACTCCTTCAGCCTTATTTTAGAAGTTACACTAATACAAACCTTTCTCCCCTAATGCCAAATCTAATTTCTCGGCCTCAGCGAATCTAGTTCTAAATAACACATTCTCTTCCTTGTGGTCCAAATCCCCAAATGGTAATCCCTCCCTTTTCACAGCTCCATAGCTTCTCACCCTATCTAACCCCTGCTACCTCTCCACGCAAAGGCCATGGAGAGGCCACTTACTCATGTTTCATGATGTTCAGCTGTGGGAGAGCCTGATTGGGGACTGTAAAACTCATTCTTGCACAGATGTCCTTATAATCCTGATTCCTTCTTTCAAACTCTTCCACATGGGCAGCCAGGTGGGAATTGACGATGCAGAAGGTGGTGTTATGAAACACAAACCTCACAGCGACTCCTCCTTTGTTTCCCTGGTAGCAAAGGCAATTATAAAGTTAGGAAACACAGGGTGCAACCAAATTTCACATAGATACCAACAATAATCAAATTAATTGCCAAAGTAACTCACCATTTTCCCCATGATTCCAGTTCCCACAGTTTCTGTAGCAATATCACGTATATACCGACACTGCTCTTTTCTGGCAAATATAAGAAGCATCATCCCCACAAGGCGGACTAGTTGCACCTATGAGTTTCAGGGAGTTACAAACAGCTAATGTGAGCATCACTTTCTGCTACATAGCTACCTTCTTAGAATGACCAACAAAGTGATTACTGATGTCCACATCTGTATCTGCATCCTTTAATTTCCTATTGGACCCCATAAATTGGAAACCAAGGTTCTCTGTGGAAGCTCTAGTCTCAATTTGACTAACAAAAGATAATGTAGAAGTTTCTCTCTCTCTCTCTCTCTCTGTCCCCCCACCCCTGTGTGTTTCTATTTGTCAGTGCTGAGGATCAAATGAAGAACCCTGAGCATGCTATGCAGGCAGACACTCTACCACTAACTCACATGCTCAGTTTTAGCTCTCTTTGTAAATCACTTTGTACCTCACTGACAGTACATTAAAAATTCAAATAGTAAAAAACAAGCCATTATCCCAGCAAGTTCTTCCTTCTCCTTCCTAGACTCTGATTTCACGTTGTCTAAGATATTTAAATCTACAGTGATCCTTTGAATTTTTATTATTTTTAGTCTAAATGAGCTAGAGAGCTGTAATATCTTCACGATTTATGCCACCTACATAAACTGTTCAAAAGCAAAGAAGAACATTAGATTACTCCTTCTGAGATTAGGATAGTCGCCTTGAAATGAAAATGCCTATACCAAATATCTTCTAAAGACCAACAAACTTGACCACCTTGCTAAAGACAACTTTATTGTTATTATTATTTAACAAATAGCTGAGTGTTGTTGCATATACCTTTTAAAAACTATTTATTTTTATTTTATGTGCATTCGTGCTTTGCCTGAATGTGTGTCTGTGTGAGGGTGTCAGATCTTGGAGTTAGAGAAAGTTGTTTGCTGCCATATCAATGCTGGGAATTGAACCCAGGTCTTCTGGAAGCGCAGCCAGTGCTCTTAACTGTTGAGCCATCTCTTCAGCCCCTCAACTTTATTCTTCACCTACAAAGAAGTCTAGAATTTGTTTAAATACCACAACACTGCTGTTCTTGTTCTGAATCTAAAGCACACTTTATGCACCCCATAAGCTTCAATCTGCTTTTCTGGTAGGCATTTTATTTTGGCCATGTTGGAAGACAGTTGTACTTTTATTGCACAGACAGATCAATTAGCTTATATGTAATTATTTTGACTTAATTATCAATGCAAAAACAGTAAACTGTTTTCTTCTAAAGGCTATCCAAGTGATAAAAAATTATGAACAGAAAACTTATGCTCCCCCCAGAAGAAACTATGGTAGATTAGGCTCCTATAGCACAGTATTTCATCTGAGGAAGAATTCAATTATTTAACAAGCTTTTTGAAAGAGGTTCAGCTAATGGACTAACTGCCAGTGAGGTCTACTTAGTTATAGACTGAATGAGATAATCCAGTGTAGCTTACTTTTTTATACTTGGCCTTTGAAGGCAGACCCCTTTCCACGGCCATGGACCATTCTTGCTCTTTTACAGATTCAAAGTAGAAAAAGGCTTCTGTGCTCAAATCCAGCTCTTGGAATCTGAGGGAAAAATGGGGGCAGAGGCTATAGCTATGGTATACACAGCCCATAACTTAGTGACTGCCTCCTTTCCCATTTTCTGAGACATCAGAGTAAAGGGAAAAAAAGAATGCAAGATAAATTTTATAAAAGACATGTAGTTTTTTTTAAAGAATCCCCACCACTATATTCATAGGTTATACTAAAACCAAACAATAACAATCAAAACTCTCATAGGGATAGTAGTGAAACTTTTCTTTTACAACCTTTGAATAATCACTGTGAGAATTGATTTCATCTGTTTCTACTATGAGCAATTTCCTATGGGTTTCATTCATGCTTTCTTTTGACCCACAAATTAACCCTCACATATAGTTCACATCAAGTTTTTAACCAAACGAGTTTTAGAAAAAATAGGAAGATGAAGGCTGGGGAAACGGCTCCGCCAATAAAGTGCTTGCTGTCCAAGTGTGAGGACACGAGGTCAGTCCTCAGCATCCACGGAAAACAAAGCTGGGGGTGTAGAATATACCTGCAATCCCAGCACTGGGGAGAAAGAGACAGGAGGATCTCGAGGCAAGCTCCTGGTTCAGTGGAGAGTCTCTCAAAAACTAAGGTAGATATAAGGTAGGCTTTAACATAGAAGTGGGTGGCAGTTAATGGAGGAACTCGTTATTGGCCAAAGTGCTGAGAATTAGTGATGGTGGAGGGCCCTGTCACCATGGGGCAGCTACATCACACATTGCAAGGCTCAGGGAACATGTGGAAGAGGGTATGGAAAGAATGTAAGAGTCAGAAGACGGTGACATGTACAGCAAAAGGACGTCTTCCTGATGACATAATCATTGCTCCCCTTGAACTCACTCCAGTTGTGGTTGTCTGCATAAGACTTTTGCAAATTGGACCCATCAACATTTCATCATGGATAGGGGAGGGGCCCATGAGGCTCTACCCCTCCCTGAGGGACAATGGGCAGTTAATGGTTGCTGGTGGAAAGGCTGTCACTTTCTTTTGGGGTATAGCCACTGATAAGTTGCTCACGCTCCAGTAAAAAACCTCCCATCCATGCTCACACGGGAAACTCCAATTAAACACAATGGGTCACGTATATAAAGAAGACATGGATGTAGGAGGTAGACTGGTTGGGAAGAAAGGTTTCAGCAGGAGAGAAAGAAGGTCATAGGGGTGGAAACAACTAAAATTTATTCTATCCAAGAATGAAATGGTTAAAGAATAAAAAAGAAGGTGAGATGGAGGCCCCCAATGTAATGCTAACGCATTGTATACACAACCACATACACAGACAAAGGTGAGAGAGAGGCCAAAGCCATGTTACATTAATACCAAATAGAGGAAAAGGAAGGTCCAGAAGTGGTCTTTACCCAATGCAGTAAATATCAGGAGGATTTGGATCACAGTTCAGCCAAGGTTCTAAGCTGCTATCTGGAGACTGGCCATTCACATTCCAAGTTCCAACAAAAAATCTAATACAGTACAACAAAAATTAATTTGAAAACAAAGATAAAGCATTAACAAACATAATACTGCTTTTAACATTTCTATGAAAGGGTATATTGATCAACATAACGCTTCAAAGTGTTTTGCCAGCTACATAAGAAAAATTTTGCTCATAGAATACAAAGCCCTGGGTTTATTTTCTCTACATTTTACATCAAGTGAATCACCAAAAAGGAGCTAGGTCTGTATTTTAAACAGACACACTTAAATTTCTTGACAAATGTCCACTCAAACTTTATCCATATTCATTAAGGGACAGCTTTAGGTTAGAATGGAAAGAGCTGTTTTTGCACTGGAGACAGGCTAATAAGGACAACTGTTCTGTAAGGAGCTATAGCTAAACTGAAAAAAAAAACCTCACTTCTTGAGGATCATGAGGACAACTCTTTGGAAAATTTTGATGAGGCAGATAGTACACTAAGCAGGAAGGCAGAAGGGATGACTCATGACTGTCCTAATTGTTCACATATAAGTGCTGTACAGAATATGAGGAACTGCAGTTGTGACTGGATTTGAGGAAATGATGCATGTTAGGCTAGAAGACGGGACTGGAGTCTTGGATTAGAAAGGCATATTCTGCCCATGAATAACACACTGGGGATACATGCCACACCCCATCACCTCTCCTTTATACCACATATACCAGGGTCCAGAAAATGAGATGTTAATGAGCCAAAGTGAAATGAAAACTAATAGGAAAGGATTCAGGATAGATCTTCCAATCAAGATGACTGGGTGAAACTTTATTTAATTTATCAAAGCTGTAAATACATGGCAGTACTGGTGGACTTTAGTTTTCCAGTACTGGCTGGACAAAGATTCAGTAGGCCAGATGAGACACATACTTGTTTATAGAAGGCGTGAGAGGACAATTTTCTATTATATGTGAGTTTGATTTGTTCCCCTAAGTGTGGGTAGAAATATTAGTAGACATGGTATTATTAGCAGTTAGGAAATTGAAAGTATAGCTTCTGCATGATCTTAGATATATATGTTTTTGGCCAGCAGAGACAGAAGTCTGAGTCAAATGAACATTGCCTTGGAGCATGCTTTGATTCTTAATGAAGCTAATATTTTTACAAATAAAAAGACAAATACCTAAAGTTTTAGACTCAGCGGGTAGAAGACAGACAAACCTGAAAGACTGGAGGTTGACATATTCTTTTTCTCGCTTTGCAAGGATATGTTTGATGAGACCCTCTCGCTGCCCAGACTGGGTATTTGGTACAAATAGCTTCCGCATGGTGTTGGTCACTTTGGGCTGTTCTTTGTTTGAAGCTTCCTTTTCACGTAGAGGCCTAGCACATCAAGCAGGATTCAAAAGTAAAACAGGCTAACATACAAGCCTATTATAGGGGGGAAGTATGCTGTGATACAGAACTTACATTCTGTTTACTGAAGCAGGTGGAGGGGGTGGTTCCCGATGAATCGCTGTGGGGTAGTTTGGTGTGTTCACTGTTTTATCTAAATTCATAGATGAAAAATTATCCTCAAATCCAAGCAGCCCTGAAGGATACAAGATTCAAAGTGAAGTGAAGAAACAGAGATCCTCCAACATAGCCAGGATAGACAAGGCTTTTATGCGCAAAATCAGCAATGTTGCTAAACAGAAGGGCCCCGCAGCGGTCGTAATCACTTAAATTATGCTAAGACTCGTATTCAACCAAGAAGCACTGACATGTTAACTGTAATGATAGAAAATTTATACTGATCTGGATTTTGAATAATGTAAGCCGACATTTATAGAAGGGATTATATATCATTTGTCTTTCTTACATTACAATAACCTCATAAAGTATTTTTAATGAAAACTCTTCCCACACTGTAGAGAAGGAAACAGACGTTCAGGGTTTTTGAGTCACTCAAACACGATGACATAAAACTGTAAGCTTCATGTCAGTATTTTACTGACTTGACATTCAAACCTAGGCTGTCTGGCTGTGGAGTTTGTACTTTTTAACCTTTTTTTTCCAGTTGGCCTGTAAAGAGCTAGTATACCATAGAGTGAAACATTGGTCCATGGTCATGGGTTCAATAAAACCACTCTACACCACCAATTAATCTGAACTAATACAATCTATCGACTCTAAAATGATCATAGCAACCGGAGATAAAAGAGTCTTTCTAATACCTGAATAAGTAGGTTTATCCTTAGTGTCTAATTTCTGATACCAGCTAGATGATTCTTTCTGTTCTGGAACAAGAAGCTGTGACTTAGCTGGAAAGACAAGATTTAGGTCAGAAACTGGGAAACTACAAACGCAAAGCTACTCATTTATTTAAACTCCCCGAGTAAATACATGGTCAGCACAATTCTGGAATGGAATGGAAGAGACTAAGGAAATACCGACACCTCTGAGTCATCTTGGGGGCAAAAGGAGGGGGATTACAGGCTGCAGGGAACTGCATGCCATGCCACTGACTTTCTTTTTAGAGCTGGGTAGACTTCTTCCTTAATCTATCCTGGGTTCATTCCTGAAGAAAAAAAAATCAGCTCTCAGGGCTCAAGGGGCAGGGGGCTTGGTTAACGGCTCCGTTACTCTAAATCAGCACATCAGTATTTTACTCCCACTGAAATAGTGGAAAGAAACTTGCTGAGTCTTGAGTTACCTTCCTGTGCCGCAAAGACTTCTGAGAGGAACTTTAAGCAGAGCTCTTCATCAGGAATTTCAAAGTGGCGTTCTCTGGTCCAGTCTCCTTGCACCCGAATTTTGCAGCCACCTTTAAAAAGAATTAAATCCACAGATACCTAGAGGTGTGATACACTGCTTTATTGAAACAGTATTCTGAAATTTTTTGGTCAGTAGGAGGTCCAGATTACAAATATTCTAGACCTTCAATAAGGAGCGCATATCCAAGAGCAAGGGCTCGGTATTGCAGTGGTTGAGGGGCTCAAACAGAGAGGAAACCCTATGGGAAGTACTCACAGTACGCACAGTGCTCATGGACTGTGTCAATAAGCAGACTGATCTAGCAATAGACACTCAAGATTATAATAAGCTAACTCATAGCTTCCTATGTCCTGATCTCTCAGATGTCAGTGCAGGGATTTCTAAGTTCTAGCAAAAGATAATAAACTCATCAATCATCCTCTTCCTCTCTCTACATTGGAAATCCCCACCATTTCAAGTCCAGCTCATATAGTATTCTAAAGCATGAAGGTAATATAGGAAGTAACATGGTTAGGTTCAGAGTAAATTCAATTTACAAGTGAAAAATACCTCAAGTAAAAACGAGGATTTTGAATAATCTTGCAAATGCAACATAAAGATCTACTCCAAGAGTGGGTTGGTTAAGAAGAACCATTTGAGAAAGAGTAGAATTTGAAGCAAATTTACTCGTGCTGGAGAGACGGCTCAGCAGTTGAGGGCATTTGATGCTCTTGCTGATGACTTGGGTTCAATTCCCAACACCCACATGTTAAACCACAACCTTCAGTAACTTCAGTTCTAGGGGATCCAATGCCCTTTTCTAGTCTCTGCAGGCACCAAATATGCACATGGTGCAATACATACATGCATGCAAAACATCTCTAAACATTATGAATAGTAATACTTAAAAAGTAAATTTACAGCCAGGCTGTGGTGGCACACTCCTTTAATCCCAGCACTTGGGAGGCAGAGGCAGGCAGATCTCTTTGAGTTCAAGGCCAGCTTGGTCTATAAGAGCTAGATCCAGGACAGGATCCAAAGCTACAGAGAAACCCTCTCTTGAAAAACCAAAAAAAAAAAAAAAAAAAAAAGTAAATTTACAAAGGTCTCAGAGTTCTTTAATTATTAAAACTATTATTTTTATTTTATATGTATGAGTATTTCTGCTTACATGTATGTCTGTGTTATGTGTCTGACCCTTGCAGGTCAGAAGAGGCAGTGTGTCCCTCTAGAACTGGAGTTACAGACAGTTGTGAGTTATCATGAGGATTCTGAGAATTGAACCCTGGTCCTCATAATGGGCAGCTGAGCTATCTCTCCAGACTCAGGCTTAGACTTCTTAAGGGTACAGCATACTCTCACCTGTTTTGTGGTGCCCTAAAATTACCATCTGACTCAACTATTCAGATTTTATGATCCAGGGAGCCTATGTATTTGTGTATATTCTTATTCTAATGGATTACACATATTGCTTTCCTGTGTTCCTAAAGCTACACATTCCTTAGTCAGGAGGCAGGACACATATCCACATCATCCAATGCTCTCCAACAGTTTCAGAGTCGTCTGAAACTTAAGGGCTTCCCATATGTGCTTCAAGACTTTTCAGATTATTAGGATGAACAAAGTCCCGAGTTAGCTGGTCACTCTGCTGGTGACAATGATGGCAGATTCAGAGCTAGAAGGCATTCAACAAATAGCTGTGGAAGAGGACTTTTCTACACTTAGAAATAATAAAGAAAGGAGAAATGGGATTCATATCCTAGTTTCTTATGTTGGTAATCTAGTTCTTGCCTTTGGTTCTGTTTTTGTCTTCTTTTTAAAATCTCATTTGTTTCCATCTTCATAGAACTCAGTGGTTTTTTTTTTTAAATAAAATTACTGGTCAGAAGAATAAAAAGGATGAAAATGGAGGAATGAAAGACAATCAAGAGGGCCACAGATAAGATACTTACTGGGGGGATGCACTGTGCAGAGGAGAAGAAAGGCAGGTAGACAAGTGTCATTTAGGAACAGCCTTAAAGCTACTGGGAAAAGCTTCAGGACCCGAGTCCTCCATTTCTCATGTCAGTTACAATCAGAATAGGTAAAGCAGAGCAATCTCTATCTGATGCAAATTTAGTACAAAACCATGTAATCCCTTTCCTACAATTCTTGAAAAACAGAATTTAGCAAATATAAAATAGACCTATTTAATGGCCAAAAGATTCCAGAAACTGTTTGAAAATTATCACCAAATGCTCTTTTACCAAAGTGCTTAGAAAATATAACAAATTATTTCATGACCCAACCTTCTCTTCTCCTTTTTCCCACCCTGCTCCAACTCTCAGCCTTCTGTGGGCAGCAAACAATCCTGTATCTTTCACTTCCTCTGAACAGTCTTTGTATCTCTTGGTAGTTCTCAATCACAGTTGCATTACATTCCAGAGGTTTATTTGTGTGCATGTGTGTGTACCCACACGGGTGTGCACAAACAGGTGGAAGACAGAGGTTAAACTCTGTTATTAGGCCTCAGGAGTCATTCACTTTATCTTTTGAAAAATACATAGGGTCTTTCATTGACTTGGCTCCCAAGTGCTAGAAGTCTAGGTACCTGTCACTACATTTGACTACAGGTAGTTTTAAGCAAAATACTTGCAAGGGATTTCAACATCCAACTCCATTAAAAATCAGATGCAGACGCAAACTGCCTGGTTTTCAAGTGGGTTACCCCTCCACAGACCGGCTTTGATCTCCTGCTCCCAAGTGATTCTCCCTCAGTTTTTCATGTAGCTAAGACTATAGACAGGTACTAGCATGCCTGGCTTAAACATGATGCAATCCAATACCACCTCTTCCATCTCCATGTCTTTCAGGAACCCGCTCTCTCCTGAGGCTCATCCAGTGGGCTGTACTGCTTTCTCTTTCTTCCTCTGTGAGAGTGCCACTCTCTATAAGACCCAGAATTCAGGATCCGATGCCTGATACATAAGACTTCACCTCCACCTTGTTTGAAAACTAGTGCAGAAAACCCAGTTAACACCTTCAACTCCTTCACCCAATGACCTTCCCATTCCACCTCAGCCACCATTTCCTCACTCCCTACAGTGACTCTCTCAATAATATCCTAGATTTTCCATCATGGAAACACCATCACCTAACACACTCCAAATCAAATGTCTCACTGTGACCTACTCCTCCTCCCAATTTACTTGCTTATCTTTACTGGAATTGTTTTGGGCATCACAGAACCTCAGCCCATTAATCCCTTCACTTTCTATCCATGGAACCCTTTTACTTCCCCTTTTCTCAAACAGATGTCATCACCATAGTCTGTTGCAAAAATCCACAATTGCTTTACCTCTGGTCTCCCACAACACCTATTTGGCTATATTCCAACCCACAAAAGTCCAACTAATTGCCTTCTCAGTACTTCCACCAGAGCAACCAGAGGAAATAAGCATACATGTACACGGATGTATTGTGCTGGCTAGATCTATGTCAACTCGGAAAGAACTACAGTCGTCTGAGGAGAAAACATTGATGGAGAAAATGCTTCCATAAGCTCTGAGAACTCAAGAACAATGGCAATGGGTTTTTGATCCTACTGCACATATTGGCTTTGTGGGAGCCTAGGCAGTTTGGATGCTCACCTTACTAGACCTGGATGAAGGTGGGTGGTCCTTGGACTTCCCACAGGGCAGGGAACCCTGATTGCTCTTTGGGCTGACGAGGGAGGGGGACTTGATTGGGGGAGGGGGAGGGAAATGGGAGGCGGCGGAGGGGAAGAGACAGAAATCTTTAATAAATAAATATAGAAAGAAAGAAAGAAAGAAAGAAAGAAAGAAAGAAAGAAAGAAAGAAAGAAAGAAAGAAAAAATCCGACTGGAGGCAAGCCTGCAGAGCATTTTCTTAATTAGTGATTGAAGGGGGAGCAAGCCATGAGGAAGAAGCAACACCCCTCCATGGCCTCTGCAGACTCCAAGTTCCTGCCTTGTTTGAGTTCCTGTCCTGACTTCCTTCAACGATGAACAGTTAAGTAACATGAAAACATAAGCCAAGTAAACCATTTTCCCCCAAAAACTTGCTCTTTGCTTACGGTGTTTCACTGAAACAACAGAAACCTGAACTAAGACACATGTACATTTGGATTTGCTAGCATAATAAAATTTCGATCGCCAACCTCAAATGGACCCTTTAGCCTAGAAAGCAATTGTTTCCTACAGTTAACTAGTGTCCTAATATTACCTGGAATAACTTTCACATCTTCTCATGTACTCTCAGATTGTGGACCAGCTCCTTCTCATGTCCTCCCACTCAGCAGGTTGCTTAACCTATACTTCAGAGAATGGAAGCCTACCTGTTTGCACTCATCTCTTTTATGGCCCCATTCAAAGAGGATCCCTTCTACTATGACACCAATCCGTCCTCACACATCCCCCAGTCCTCTCAGGAATCACGCTTCCTGCTATTCTTTGGGTAGACGCTCCCCATTCCAGATTTACAAAAGTACTCATCCAGTTTGTCTACTATGGGTATTAGTTGGTACTACTTTTGGAAGTGGCTCCTCCTATATGTGACTTTAAAGAAACAGACAGAATTCTTTGAACTAACACACATTCTTTTCTCATTCTATACAGCACTGTCCCAAATTTTCTGGGATCTTGTGCAAGCTCTATAGCTGGACCGTCCAGTATGGACACATCTGGCTAGTGAGCTCTTGAAAACGGATTACTGAAATGGATGGCTGAATTCTGAATTTTACTTCTAATTCATGTAATACATGTGCATCAGACAGCACAGCTCTCGACATAATCACGTTATTTATATTATCATTCACGTGCTAGTGGTTTTGACTTTGCTTCTAAGTGGCATCGGTTTGACTGTCAATTAGTCATCCACTCACACGTGTCCCAAAGAAATCTCAATTAAACATGGTTAAAACTGCATTCACTGGAACTGTAAATCCAGCCACAAACCCAGGGTTGGATCACTCAAAAGCCCCAAGGGTAAGCCTACTGCTATTACTCTGCTAAACAGACACAGTATCAACCTGCCCTCAAAGCCCTCAGTCTTTATCCAAAAGTTTGTGCAGTGGGTAGTGGTTAAGGAAGAAACTCACAGCTTGGCAAAATACAAAGTGTAAGTGCCAGTGGCAGGCTCAGCCACAAATGGGACTTCATATCACACTCCTTTCCCAAGGCTTAGGGGAAGATGGAAACAAAGCTGTCTTCTTGACATGACAGACCCACACTGCACTTGAGCTGAGAGCAGCGGTGGGTATGTGCACAGCACCTGCACAAAAATCAGTCAATCGACATTCTAGCATCAGGTGGAAAGGCGTTAATGAGCCCTTACTCCTAACTGAAGAGCTACGGACAGCTGGTGGCTTCAAGGGGAGGGAGAGTCAGTTTTCTTTAAGGATGTGGTTACTGGTAGGTCAATGGATGACTCCGTGCCCGGGAATAGGTAAAAACAATCAAAACGTATTATATAAAATTCTCAAACAAATAATAAGATATATTTTAAAAGAGGAAATTTTGACGGTCTTCTCAAAGGAAAACTCATTCCACCTTCAATGTAGTTGTGCAAATGGGCATCATCATCTCAGTTCAGGTTAGAAACCCTGTATTTATCCTCGACACTTTTCTTCCTCCCACTCCCCACACCCAAGTCAACTCTTCTTGACCTTACCTCTAAATTCATCTATCAAACCTGCTCACATCTCTCCGTTTCTATCACCACCATACTCTCTAGCATATACAACCAAAGCAGTCTCCTAAGTGGTCTTTCTGCTTCCAGGCAAATGATGCTATATCAGCATAAAATCCTTAACTTCTCATTTTAAGATCTAAAAAGACAGATTCAACACTGTGGCTTACAAGATTCCACTGGATCTGGCCATAGCCTCTCTTGCCTCAGTGCTCAAGCCCTATTCCAGGCACCCTAGCCTTTTATTTCCCAGAAAGCATCAGGGTACTTTTAAATTTAGAGTCTCATGTGCCCTTGATCTGGAATACTCTTTCCCCCCTCGATTTGTTGCCTGTCTCTTAGGCCCTCTGTTCCCAATTTAAATGTCTCTTTTTTTTTAAACATTTTTTAAGATTTATTTATTTACTATGTATACAGTGTTCTGTCTGTATGTATGCTTGCTGGCTAGAAGAGGGCACCAGATCTCACTACAGATGGCTGTGAGCCACCATGTGTTTTTTTAAATTTATTTATTTCTTTATTAATTAATTAAAGATTTCTGTCTCTTCCCCACCGCCGCCTCCCCTTTCCCTCCCCCTCCCCCAATCAAGTCTCCCTCCCTCGTCAGCCCAAAGAGCAATCAGGGTTCCCTGCCCTGTGGGAAGTCCAAGGATCAACCTACCCATGGACCCAGCAATACCACTCTTGGGAATATACCCAAGAGAGGCCTTAACATACAACAAAAGTATATGCTCTACTATGTTCATAGCAGCATTGTTTGTAATAGCCAGAACCTGGAAACAACCTAGATGCCCTTCAGTTGAAGAATGGATGAAGAAAGTATGGAATATATACATATTAGAGTACTACTCAGCAGTAAAAAACAAGGACTTCTTGAAGTTTGCAGGCAAATGGATGGAAATAGAAAACACCATCCTGAGTGAGGTAAGCCAGACCCAAAAAGAGGAACATGGGATGTACTCACTCATATTTGGTTTCTAACCATAAATAAAGGACATTGAGCCTATAATTCGGGTTCTTAGAGAAGTTAAATAAGAAGGAGAACCCAAAGAAAAACCTATAGGCATCCTCCTGAATATTAACCACCATGTGGTTTTAAATGTCTCTTTGTAAATTCCTTGCCTAACTACAATGACCAATGAATAACTCTTCTTGTAAATTCTTTCCAACTTTTCTTTTATTTACCAAATCCACAAGCATGTGTCTAAACCTGCTGAAAGTCACTTTTCTATATTAAAGTACATGAACTACCAAGAGTGTTGCTTTCTCTTATAGTTTTAGAGCCTTGCACAGTGCATAGCACCCAAAATTACTCAAATATTTATTGAATACATGCATGAATTATAGGTATCTCTGTGGCTCTAGCAACAAAAAAAAAAATCACGGAAGGTAAAACCAAAGCAATAACAGGACTATTATCTCTGCTGTGCTCTGATGATTTTGTGGGATTTACAACCAAGTCTGACAACCAGAAGGCACTGAACAAATATTTATAGAATAATGAGTAAACTCGGTAGGGTAATAATTAAAAATTAGCATAATAGAGTTCATCTAAAGGTCATAAAGATTAAAAAAAAACAAAAGGGGAAATCATATTCATCTCCATGAATAAGAGGGAGAAAATTGAATAAAATTCAGTATATATTCACAATGTTAAAGAACAGCAAAAACTTAAATACATTTATTTTGCTGTTAGTTTTTTTTTTTTTTTTTGGTAAGTGACGGAGTTTTGTTATGTGACTCAGGCTGTTTTTTTTTTTCCTGTTTGCAAGAATTTTATTGAAAGATCTGAATACAATGACATATTACATAGCTTGTTTTTTCATATAATAGTAGATTTCATATTCTATTTCTCAATGTCACCTTTACAAAATCAAATAATACTTATTTTCTTTCTAGGTAACTAGTATAATTTCTTTATAATATAATTAGCATAATATGTGTAATTTATACATAATATAATATATATAATTTTCTTTCATTCAATATATTCTGATCAAACACCCCAATTTCTCCCAGATTCTCCCCATTTCCAAATCTTCCCAATTCCAGACCTTTCTTTCTCTCTTTATAAAACAAAATAGAAAATAAGACAACAACAACAAAAAAAACCAGAATGTCTTTAAAAGAAGAAACAAAGAAAAAAATCACAAGAAGCACATACCCATACAACACACACACAAAAGTCATAAAAAAAAAAATAGAAACCATAATATATAAGGAAAAGGCCAAACATAGCGATCTCAGACAATGGTCTATAAATATACCATTGAGTTTATTTTGTGTTGTTTATCTACTGCTACAGATGGGGCCTAGCCTTAAGTGTGGTTAATACAATCAGGGAGACTCCATTGAAGAAAACTACTTTTTCTCTTTGAAAGCAGATATCAGTTGGAGATAATTTCTCCATTAGCAATAGGAGCTTGTGTCCACTTTGCCCACCCTCATAGTTGGGAACAATTCTGGCTGAAACCTATGCAGGCCCTGTATTTCAAGTTCTTCCAGGGTTTAAATTTTACCCATCCTCCTTAACTAAAATTGGAAATCTACATTGAAAAGTTTAAATATGGTACTATAACCTCCTTTCTGATTTTCTCTTATTTTTTCTACATAGAGACTATACATAGGAAGATGACTAGAGGCAAGGAAAGTAGAACTTGTTGCTGGGAGTTTGCTGATGCAGTGTGCCCAGTGACTACTTGCAAGCCATAATTGCTTTCTCTGTCTAACTCACAGGCTGGTCTTGAACTTGCTATATAGCCCTAGCCTTGAATTCATGATCATTTTACTTAAGCCTTCCAAGTATTCTGCCTACTGGCACATGCCATGTCTGGTTTAAATGCAGTTTCTTACTTTTTTTTTTTAAGCACCAGCAAGTAATCAGGCCAGAATGTCTTTAACTGGGAAATGCCACTTGAGGCATCCTCACTGAAACCCAGACCCACACAAGGATTAACACCATTAGTTAACATTGATCCCCAAATTCTCATCGGTACAGTAAGACACGAAACACGGCAATGGCTATAGCTATGAGAAATGGGGCAGAGTAGCTATTTGAACGTAATTAAAGTTATCCATCTACCAAAATGGAAAAAAATAGAAAAATACTAAAAATAAATTAGGTGAAGTGGCCAGATAAAATATCCATGATTCATTAGTTGTTCATATGCTAGTAATAAACAATCAGAAGATAACAGAACACCCCACCACAATACCAGCAATAATGAAATTCTTAACCTAAAAATCTGATGTACATAAAGAAACCATAAAATTTTACTAAGAGTTATAAAGAGATGCACTGCGTTCCCGCAAATGATTTAATTTTATAAACTAATTTAGTAAAACTGACAAAATAGTTATGGAGAGATAGTGGTTATTAGAAACAGTGTTTAAACAACCCAGCAAGGTGGATTAAGGCATTAATTCCAGCACTGAGGAGGAAAGGATCAATGTCATCCTTGACTACATAAGGAATTTGAGGCTAGCCTAGAATAGATAGAATTATTTCTCAAACAAAGAACAATAACAACAACAAAAGTATGTTTTAAATGATTTTAAATATCATAGGGAAAATGTCATGGTAAAGTGTTAAGTAAAAATCCATGATTAAAAACTGTCAATAAAGGAGTAGGGGTATAGCTCAGTCATAGAGCATATGTTTACCATGCACCAGACCTCTGGGGTCAAAGCTCATCATTAAAACTCTCTCCACAAAAACTATGTAGAAGGATTCTAATTATGTAGAAATATAATCTAAAGCAGTAGGATATATATGTGTATATATATATATATATATGTTAGCTATAGTGTAACTTCATGGTTATATAGCAATGCTCAAAGATTTTAGTTTTAATTATGTGTGTATGTTTGTGCAGATGGAAGTGCAGGTGTCTGTGGAGTCTAGAAGAGGGCATTGGATCCCTTGGAGTTGGACTTACAGGCAGTTGTAAGCCACCTTAAGTGGGTGCTGGAAACTGAACTTGGGTCCTCTGCAAGAGAGATACTGGCTTTTAATTGCTGAGCCACCTCTTCCATTCTACCCAAAAGTTTAATTTGATACTTTGAAACTTTTTGATGATCACAAATTATAATTAATTGCATTAACTTTATAACCAGAAAAACTGTTTTCAAGATGTTTACTACTGGTATCTAAACAATACATATTTACACCAAAATCAGTCTTGCCCATTAAGAAAGGGTACTATTTTCTAGGGGTTGAACTCAGAACGTCAGTCTTGTACAGCAAGTGCTTTTACTCACTGAGACTTCTCCCTGACCCTGTTAACAACACCACCACCACCACCTCTGGTTTGGAAACAGGGAGAGTTCCATGTAGCCCAGGCTAGCTTGGAATCACTATGTAACCAAGGATAGACTTGAATTCCTCATCCTCCTTCCTGCACTTCAATCATTGAGGTTACAGATGGACGCCACTATCCCCAGTTTATGTCGTGCTGGGATGGAACCAGGACATTTTGGATGCTAGGCAAACACTCTATCAACTGAGCTACATCTCCAACCTGGTGCTGCTTTTTGTCTTGTCTAGTCACAATAAAACACAGATTCTGAGTTACTTTCTCTCTTGGATACCTGCAACGGGAACTAGCAGCTAGTTTTACATAGCATGTTAGGACCAGCCTTTAAGACTTCCATATTCGACGATTAAAGAAAAGCATAATAAACCCAAACCAGAAAACCATCCAGTACAAATTAATAGGGCCAAAAGCAGAGACCATCTCCAAACAAAATTAATGTGCAACCAACCTGTAGCCTCAAGCTAAATGTGTTCTGCTTATCCAAGGACTCAAGCAAGAGATAAGGCAAACTATCTGATTTCGATTCGTGTGGTCAGATACACTTTCCATAGCAACCACACAGTAGTCACAGTAGCAATCAAGTGCCCATTTTCTCCTCTCCAGAGCACAGCACAATTAGATGATAAAGAACATCTTGCATAGAAAGTCAGTGATTTGCATCAAACTGATAGAAATGAAAGCACAGAAACAGCGAAGAGAAGACCATGTTCCCTCTGATGAATCGAGGCCTTCAGGGAACAGGGCTTAAGTAGGACATAAATTATTTCAAAAAAGAAAAGAGAATGCTTGAACAAGTAATTTCATGGACTCTGCGCCTTTCAACATAATATAAGGAATAGGTGAAAACATCGCGAGCTTACACAAAAACATCAAGAGAAGGTGGGAGAAAAGTCTACAGTATAATAGCAGTCAAAAGATTCAGCCACAAAGAAAAATAGAGTCGTGACTTTTGCAGGAAAATAGGTGTAACAAATTACAATGACGATATTAAAAACGTGCCTCAGACTCAGAAAGACAAATACTGCATGTTTTCCCTCACACGCAGAGCCTAAATTTTAATATGTATCCAGGTGCATCTGTGGGGGGGGTATGGGCTAGAAGACTGGAAAGGGGATCACGAGGGAGGAAAAGGTCTTATTCTAAGGGAATGTTGGGGAGAAGAAAACAGGGTCAAAGAATATATGTGACATGCAGGCAGAAGGAGGACCAATGAGGTGAAGAAAGGGATTAGGAGGAAAGAGGCAGGCTGCTGTGGGAGGAAAATCAATAAAGCCAAAGTATGTTCGAAAATGCCGTGATGACATCTATTACTTTGTATGCTAACAACAATAACAACAAAAGAAAAGGCAACTAATGACTATCCAGAGAGGAAGAATCAGCCTCACCCAGGGATGAGCCCCTAATTTGTTGTTCAATACTCTGAAGCCATATACACACAAATAACAAACTTATTTAGCAGGTTGTATTTATATATTTATGCATACATGAATGCACACACATATGTAACTAATAATAATAATAATGAAGTTATCAGTTTTAAAGTGGGGGGACATGGAAGAAACTGGAAGGAGGGGACTTTAGAGGGGCTGGGGGAAGGATAGGGAAGAAGGAGAAGAATGTAATTATATTTTTATTTTAAATACACACACACACACACATAAAAAGCTAATATGGCTGGGTAGATAGCTTTATCAGTAAGGTGTTTGGCATTTAAGCATGAGGACCTGAGTTTGATCTTCAGAACCTATGTAAGAAAGCTCGAAATAGTGGAGCATACTTGTAATCTGTGCTGGGGAAGCAGAAATAGGTAGACTCCTAGTGCTTACTGGCCAACCAGCCTAGCTTAATTGGGGAACGCCAAGCTGGTGAAGCTCTGTCTCAAAAACAAAGGTGGACAACGCCTAAAAAATGCTACTTATTGTCACTGACCCAAGGCCTCAATACAAATGCACAGATGTGTACATGTACACACACACTGCATGCTTATCTGCATATATACTAACATAAACACACACACACACACACAAACATGATCTGGAAACCTTAAGTGTTTAAGCATTTTCCTAGCTCTTCTTTATAATTAATCAGTTCCACAGCAGTGATGTGATTGGTAGTGACAATAATTGCAGCTTCAGGTGGCTTAAAGCTCCTCAGCAGAAGAGCTGATCACATTTCAGGTTTTTAAAGATTCTTAGCAGCTCTCTGTGTTTTCTAAGGCTCAGATGGAATGGCTTTGAGAGATGAGGATAATTTGTAGGGCAGCATTAAGAAAATGGTGACCACAAAATGAGATGGCTAAATACAAGCAAGATGCACCCCTGAAAATTTCTCTCTCTCTCTCTCTCTCTCTCTCTCTCTCTCTCATTTTCTCTCTGGGTGTTTGTTTGTTTTTGATTTTCGAGACAGGGTTTCTCCCGGTAGCTTTGGAGCCTGTCCTGGAACTCGCTCTGTAGACCAGGCGGGCCTCAAACTCATAGAGTTCTGTCTGCCTCTGCCCCCTGAGTGCTGGGATTAAAGGTGTATACCACTACCATGTGGCCCCCAAAAGTTTCTTAAATATAGAGTGATAAAGTCAATATTTGTAGAATGAAAATCAACTCCATTCAGAAAGATACTCACTGTTTGAAGCAATATCAATCAAAAGAGTTTCCTCTGCTTCTACAGGTAGGAGAAAAACACAATGCAATCAGAGAGGAGAACACTACTTGTTACCACTAAAGCACTATTTCATAACTAAACAATCACTCAGTCACCCCTCCCGAGTCTCAGAATACATTAAAGAATCCTTTGACTGCTTTTGTTTGGAATATTTTTTAAAATAATTTTTATAGCCTCAGGTTATAAAGACTATGTACAATTCAACTTAAAAAAAATGAGTTGATCAAGGACCCAACTGGAACTCCTCAAAGAAAATCAAGGGATGGTGACTTAATAGAAGGGAACATGATAACATGTTTGTGCAAGTGAAGGCCAGTTTAGCTCTCTGTGTTCTTTCGATCTTATAGGAAGCCAGAGAAAAGTGACTAAAAGCCTCAGAGAATTCTTCTCACAGAATTATTCTCTCAACTCAGACATAGTGTCTGAAAATTTGTCAATGATCTCATCTCTGCTTTTGCCCTGTTGAAGAGTAGAGCATACTTAAAAGTTTTTTCTCTTAGGCTTTAGTGAATATCTGTGTGTCTAAAAGGTATCATATCCAATAAGAAGTTTCAGACACAATGCCATCTTAATTGGAGCATGATTCACATGAGACGTGATGACCCAGACAGATGAATAAAGAAGATCTAGTGTATAACACACAGTGGAATACTGTTTAAGGACAGAGAGAATGAAATTCAGACCTTTTGGCCACTGGATGGAACTGGAGGACATTACGTTAAGTGAAATAAACCATCACAGAAGGATAAATATTACATATTTTCACTTACACATGGAAGCTAAAATATGAGCTCGTAGAAGCATAGAGTAGGACTAGAGACTGGGGTCAAGTAGTGGGTAAAGGGATCCAGAGAGAGTAAATATGGGATAGCAAAGTACAGTTAGATAGGAGGACTAAGGTCTAGTATTCTACAGCATAGCAGGGTAATAACAGTAGATCACACATTACTACAGATGTTAGAAAAACTAGATGTCTTTGACGGTTCCTAATACAATGAAATGCTATTGTTTCAATTTGATCATTGCATGTTTCAGATTGTTACACTGTGCTCCCTAATATGCACAAGTGTTATGTGTCAATGGGAGGGGGGGGAGAGAAGACAGCACAAGCTGTTTGCAAGTTTAGAGTTCTCTTTTCTCTCGTTGGTTTGCCTGGACTTCCTTTTTTTTGCCTGGACTATCTGACTTCCCTAGATTTGAGCACAGGCTCCTGTCTCACAGCTGACACTTGGTTCTGAGCTGGAATCAACCACGGCCTCTGTTGATCAGATGAGAAGCCACACACTTTTCCAGCTCCCTCACTGCACTCAATTCAACACCAGGCTCTGCTATTCAGGTGCAGAGAGCAGTGATTAGTAAGGCACAAAGCTGTCCAATAGCAGAGTGTAGTCCCCTGCTCTTCATTGCAGGTTGACGTAAGTAGGAAATGAAGACGTAATGCCCTGTAATGCCCTTTAGTTCCACAAAACTCTGAGTGACTAGCTTCCCAAACAGATATGCAAGTCAGGAAATGGAAAGGAAGTGGAAACTCAAGGGCATATCATTTCAATTTGTCATGGGGGAAAATGGCATCCATCTTCCACTGCAATACAGCAACTGGCCATCTACTTCTTACTAAAAATAATGGAAATGGGACCCTAGGGGTAGTAGGAAAGGCCCAAATCATGCTCGGACACCGAAACCTTTGGCTCTTTTGTAAGTGTAGCAACCCTATTACAGCATGTAGGAGCCTTGTTTACAATGTCTCCTGCGCAGGGCAGGTTCAACAACTGGCTGGCTTTTCGACACACCTTAGACGCTACTGCGTATTTCACCTTACTCCCTCCTCTTTCTCTTCCTCCTTTCCCCTATCTTCTCCTCTCCTTGTTCCTTTTGCTTTTTGTTGTTGTTGTTGCAGGCAGGGTCTCCCTACATGGCCAAGTCTAGCCTGGAACTCTTCCTTGTCCTCTAATTTGCAACCCTCCTGCTTTAGCCTCCTTCTGGGCTATAGGTATGAGCCACTATGGCCAGCTGAGAATTTTTGAGTTCTTAATACACACTGGGTTTTCTTTTCAGCGCACTGTTTTAAAAGTCATACACACTGACTACATTCACTTACAGGGATAAATCCTGAACAAGTAATAAATATGCAGGGAGATTTATGTGCAGAGATGTTTGCCCCATTCCTATTTATACCAGTGAACAGTAGTCCAAATGTCAACCAGAGGGAATAATTAGATTATGAGCTATCCATAAAATGGAACAGCGTATAGCCATTGACAGCATGGGACAACACTCGTAATATAGTAGCAAGTGAATGAGAGAAAAATGTTGTATAGGATGAATCCTGCTTAAATGATGTGTTGTGTGCACAGAGAAAAAAAATAGATATTACGTGTCTCTAAAGGACGCTTTAGGTGACTTATTTTCTTCGTGCATTGCTGCTCTTTCCAACCCTTTTACAGAATGCATGTTACTGTTGTGAAAAGATCAAAGTTCAATGTAGAAAGTACCTGAGCAAGGTGGGACTCAAGCTCTCAAGATCCTCCACTGGGTACAGAATGCTTCTCCCTGAAAGAAGCACTGGACCTTTGGAAGGCATAAGACATTTGTTCTCTAGTAACCTGCTTCCTTTCTAGAGCAATGGGAAGCTACAGAAGCAATACCTCCTACACAGCTCTCCGAGCTTTTGAGTTTCGTTGCAGAAAACGAACCAAGATTTTTCTATGTTCAGTCCTCAAATGTGAGGGTACAAAGCCAAGTGTTCCCTCCCCAGAGTTATGATTCACCAATGTCAAGGCTTGAGAACCGATAGAACTGAGTATGAGGCATGACAGTCAGATACCTCATGTTGCCAAGGTGACTTAAACCCAAAGTGCCGAATACGGGAATCCTTTACAATGGACAGAATGTTGGTTAAGCCCAAGGTCGTCATTTAAATCCACATATATGTCCGTCGGCATAAAAGATTAGTTATACATATCTCCAACCCTACTCAGTGAAGCAGGTGCTAAATACATTCAGCATTTTAAACATAGCACTTATCTTTTCAATGGCCAGTTAGAAGTGTTAACTTTTTCTGTGAAGAGTAATATATTTCATTTTACATGCAGTGACAAATTTGAGTATGTATGGCATTATACACTGCGTTGATGACCAAGGCGAAGCCTTATAAAATTAGCTAAGTCATTAAAGCAAGTACCTTGAACACATTTGAAGTGGCTATTTATAGGAACGATATCTTGAACATGCTGCTCCTTCCCATGCAACTGGATTATTAACCTAGAAGACAGAAGAATGTATTAATGAATAGCTACTGAAAACGCCAAATCTTTAGCAACAAAACACCTTGATGTCTTGCTACACAAAAATTGTATATGTTGATTGGACTTGTTGGATTTAGTCCATTCGATCTGAGTATCATAATTAGTAAATGCTGCTCGAGGGCTAAGAGTGGTGATCAATATCTGAATATCCAAACTGGCTTACATGCATAAAGAATGTATATGCTTATGTCTTAAAAACAGTCTTAAGAGCATGCATCCCACGTTACACACGTTCATTGTATAAACATCAGACTGGAGAACCTATAACTTTAAGGGAACTCACTGGGCAGGGACCATGGCTATCTTTTTGGTCATAGTATTTCTAGTGCTTAGGTTAGAGACCAGCATATCACAGACACTCAGGTGCACTGAATCAATGAACCAGACAACCTGGTCTTTAGTTTTTCACGTTCGGGTTCATGTCTTTGACCAAAGAAGGGTTCTGTCTCTTTCGCACATGCATGTAGGTTGCTGGAAGAATAAGAAGAATTATTCCTGGACCAGTAAAATAACAGCAAAGAGGTAGCCCAAACCATAAGTGGGTTGCCTTCACACCCTTTGTGTATGTTCTCTGGTTTCTAACTTCAGGCTGGTATTTTTTTTTTTTTTTGGGCAAGCACGAATGAATTTGGCTTCCAAGTATGAAGTGCAAGACTTCTAAATTCATGTATTCTTACTCCTGACATTGTTGAGGCAGGGTTTTACTGTAGTTCAGGCTGGCCTATAACCCAGTATATAGCTCAGGCTGATCTCAAACCCATGATCTTTCTGCCCAGCCTCCAACGTGCAGGGACTGTAGATGCATGCCACCACGTTGGGCTCACTTTTTAAAAATCACTTCTTCTGAGTGGCACAGAATCCAAGTATAACCTAATTAGGAAACCGCTGTTCTAAACATCAACGGCTTCCTTCATCAAGCACTCTTCAGTTTTGTTCAAGAATATCTCTTTTCTTCCTGAGCCCCACTTCAAATCCGCTCTCTTCTGTGAAGCCTTTTCCGAACAGTTCCAAGCAGAACCAGCAATCTTCTCCCCTTAGCCTGGCCTTCCAACAGAACACTTAAACAGCAGTTACATTAATTTCCCCTCGAGTGGAGCTCCTTCAGAGCAATGACCCTATTCAGATCGGTCTACAGCCTAGCAGATACTCAATCACTACTGGTTAAACAGGTGAACAACTTTAATTACACTATAAGCAGAGGTTAATTTCCAAATGAAACTCCCTGAAGAAATAAATATTTTTAATATTTCATTGTTTTCCCTGCAAAACCCTATATGTTTATTTTTCATTTTGGTCTCTCAAGCAAAGCTCTTCCATATTCAGAACCACAGAGCTAAATGTGGAGCTAAGCTTCAAGTTCTAAGACAGAAAAAGTCCGAAAGTAAAAACTTCTGGACACCTAGGTCAGAGAAGACATTAAGAGGAAAAAAAACCTTTGAGGCGTACAGATGGTATTATAGTTTTAGCTGTCTGCAGTGAATGTTTTTAAAAAGAAATTTCACAGCCACACCTTTAATCCCAGCACTTGGGGAGACAGACAGGCAGATCTCTGAGTTCAAGACCAGCCTGGTCTACAGAACTGAGTTCCAGGACAGCCCAGGGTTACACAGATACCCTGTCTAGAAAACAAAACAAACCTTTTCTCTGTGAATTCTGGATTATACTGCATAGGTTTAGATCTCAGCTATGCAATGTTATAACTGAACAAGAAACCTAGTCTCCCTTTCTCTATCTATAAAGGGGCATGATAAGCACTTAGAGCTACCATCAAGTCACCATGTGTAGTAGTTGCTATACCCTTAGCATTTATATGCACTCACACCACAAAGATTTGATTTCTCTGTGGGGAAATAGTCAAGAGTGCTCCCCTTGCCAAGTTTAAAAGTTTTTCTAGTACAAGAGATTAGACAGGACAAATTCCTTATCCTAAGACCAGCTACGGGCTCTCATTTTAGAGTTCTAAACCCACTAAACAGGGGGTTAGATTCCTGGGTTGTGGTCATTACACTGATGTAGCTATTCCACTTGATTCTTATAACTTTGGCTCTTTTTTATTTTTAACTGAAGAGGAAACCAAGAGACGTAGAATCTGCTGGTTCGTGCCAGTTATACTACTTCCTACTGTTTCCACCTTTCGACATGATCGCGAAATTGAACCTTTCGATTCACTGTTCCATTGAATGCACTCGTATTAAACTACTCTTCCTGGATTTTTATAAAGTCTAGGGAAAATAATATGAATGTCTCACATCAGCACAACCGAACAAGCAGGATCTAGGAAAGAGCTACTTCAAAGACCTAGCTGAAATCAGTTAGTGTCACCTGTAGCCTCCAGGCAAGGCTTATGGTACTATTCTTCTGTGTGCAGCTAGAGACAGAGGATTAAAAAGGAGGGCCCGAGACAAACGGATTTTCATGCAGAATCCAATGTTAAGAGATATTCAGATTTAAGTGCTCAACAATTGTTAAACGGGGAGAAAAACTGATTCCCAGAAACCAGTGAACCAAGGGTAGTACCTTCCACACTAACAGTGATAGGGCATTGTGATGTATAATGGTAACCATGGAAACTTTAGATGAAGCATTAGTGGCAAGGGGGCAAGGTTAGCAGCTGTGCCCGAAAGCTTATCTAAATAATCTTTTGCTCAGGTAACAGTATTTACTGAGCTCCTATCATCCAAGGAAGTGACTTGCACTGATAACATATCAAATATCGCTTTATTTCTGTACATTTCATTAGCTTTTCTTTCCAACAGTCCAGTCCAGTGAGACAGTTACTGCCCTACGCCAACAAATTAGTGAATTAATGAATATGCCTTCAAGCAAATGGAAAAAGAGGATCCAGGGACTGGAAGAGCCAGTCGAATGGCGAAAAGACAAGTCTGGAACATTAACAGTAGAGCATTTCCATAGCACTTTTACTTTGTAAACCACTTTTACACTTATGATTCCCCCAGTTAAACCTCCAAAAGTTCTAAGAGTTTATGCTTTTATTCAACGTAAGAGGAAAGAAACCAAGACTCAGAAAACCTTATTAACTTGGTTACACAACACATGTCAGTTACAGGGTGCAGGAACTAAAGAACCCAGGCTTCCTGCTTCCCTGTCCATTGTGCCCTTCCACTGAGGCACAGGGCCTGGAGTTATCTAGCAACTTAGAAGTTGGTGATGGGAGGCCTCTGCTCAGGAAGCGCCCACTCTGCACACCTGGCTGTGAACCTGTTGCCCGCTTGGCCAAGGGGGCTGGCTCCTTGCGGTTTCGGACTCAGGGAGATTTATGGAAGAAGGCGCTCGCTCTCCTCCGTGGAAGTCAGGTGGTTACTTACTCATATTGCCCGTTCCTCTGGGCTAGGGTCAGGGCGCAGGGCTCCCGGAGGGGACCCTTCATCTCCAAACCCTCCACCATATGCAGGCACTGGTCAAGGGTCTCTCCCTTTTTTTTTTTTTTTTTTTTTTGCAAACTCAGCCAAGGAGGGGTGACACGGGGTCAGGCACACACCAGCCGCCCTCCTAGGTTCCCCCAGTGTCCCCTCCCGAGCCGGCCCCCTTTCCCTGCTCCGCTCAGCCCCAGGACTTACACGTGCGGCACCCCGGCCCGCGCCCCCCTGCCCCCGTGGCCTCCCTTCCCCTTCCCCCTCTCTCAGACGGATACGGCCAGGGGCTGAGCTCCGATCGGGAGCTGCGGCTCCATCAGGGCGGCCTCCAGGCTCTGCGGGGCTGCGGACTGCCAGCGGATTCCACGACACCGCCTCCTGCGGCCTGCCGCCCACCCGCCTCGGCTAGGCGGACAGAAAGGGCTCGGGCGCCAACGGGCGCTGGGAAGCCCGAGAGCCAGGGAGCCTGGGAGGCAGCCGGGGAGCTGGGGAGCTGGGGAGCTGGGAGGAGAGTGTCTGACCCGAGAGAGAGCGGCGCCTCCCGCCCCCGCCCGCCTGCCAGGCCGCCGCAGATTTCGCCCCCTGCGACCAACCTGGGGAACTGCAGCCAGACACCCGAAAGACTTGACTCTGTAGCCGCTGGTCCAGCACAAGGCAAAGCAGCAGAAAGGTTCTGAGGACTTTGAAGACAGATAAAAGAAACAGCCACATCGGATGAGCTGGGCCTATAGGAACCATAGCATGATGCAAAACAAAACAAAACAAAAAAAAACCATTAAACTTATGAAGCTCTCTGTTGGTCATCTTCTAAGGTGTTTTCTCTTTCCATGTTTTTCTTCCATCCCCTAAATTTGGAAATTACCCAGAGCTTAGCCCTCTGGCCCACCCCCACCCCTGCATTTCATCCTCCTCAGGTGACTTCCAAATTTGTGAAGTTCAAGCACACGTGCCTAGTCCGTTCCACTCAGCCATGAGCCCTGAAAACTTAAAAGCTGCATGCTTTCTTCGTCTCTTATGATCATTTTGATCCAAATAAACCTTATTCATATTTTCTTTGGAATGACTTTACCAATTTCTTGTTTTCTCGCCTTTCAAATGGCCACGTAAACAAGCTTTTGTGATATCTGAGCTGGGTTACTGAATCTTTCCCCCACCCGAAGAACTTCTGTAACTTTTCCAGGCTGTTAATAGTCGCCCCAAAGTACTACCACTTCAGTTGCGTTGTTCATTTGCTCCGGAATCTGTATTTGACTAGATATCAAGACTTACTTTAAAGCTATGCTAGTTAAGACTCTATAGTATGAGCACAGACCAATGGAACAGAATACACAGCCCTTAAAAAGAGCCATCCACATATAGAAGATGGATTACTCAGTATATGTGCCATTTCATATCAGTGAAGAAAGAACAGATTCTTCATTAAATACCGCTGGGGATATTGTTTTTTTTTTTTTTTTTCACATGGCAAATTATATAGTTAGATCCTTACCTCACACCATGGATGTAAAAATCAATTTCTGGAGGTATTATAGTTAGTAGTCAGCCTGAGCCCACGAAACAAGCTGTGTGTGCTCTATATGTCAGAGCTGGGGAGGTGAGGTTAACCAAGCACTTTAGAGCCCAGAAGATCACAAATGAGTCCTAGATATCAGACATTAAGCTTTTTACACTGTTAGATTGTTGCTTGGCCTTGACCTGACCTGATCTTAACTGTGCCCAGGCTCTTCCCTCTGGAATAAGAAGGTATGAAACTTATTTTGGATTTTATAACAGCTTATAGTTAAAGAGACTTTAGATCTTTAAAGAGAATGGGCTTTTAAAATAACTGGTATTTTTAAAAGACTAAAACTATGTTTTTGTTTGCTTGTTTTTCAAGACGCATTTTCTCTGTTTAAAAGTCCTGGCTGTCCTGGAAATCACTCCGTAGGCCAGGCTGACTTTGAACTCACAGAGATCCATCTGCCTCTGCCTTCCAAGTGCTGGGATTAAAGATATGCACCAGCACTGCTCGGCTAAGACTGAAACTTTAAAACATATTGAGATTAACATGAGATCCCAGAGAAAAGAAATAAAAAAGGTTTGGTTTAAAATTGTGTGTTTGTGTGTCAGAATTGACAAAGGGTGGAATGTCGTAGGGTTTGTAAACTCAACACAAACACAGACACACCCAGGAGGAAGGAATCCCAACTGGGGAATTGCCTGTATCAGATTGGCCTGTGAAGACATTCTTTTGGTTACTGATGTGGCAGAGTTCAGTCCACTGAGCAGATAGGTCTTTTGTATATGCTGTATACGAAAGATAGCTAAGCAGGCCAAGGGAAACGAGCCAGTAGGCACTATTCCTTTAGGATTCCTTGCTTCAGCTCCTGCTCTGGCTTATGTTGATGATAAATTTCCTCCTCATGTTGGTTCTGGTCAGTGTTTTATCACTGCAACAGAAAACTAGGACAGGTAGGTTAAAAATCAAGTGGTGAAAAGCAAAACTTTGCAACTTTCAGAAGAAAGTGGGAGAGCAGGGGTGGGGGCGATGGGCCAGTGATAATACGGACATTTAGTATGCACAAGTCCCTGCAACCCCCAGCACCGAATAGTTATCCTCCTGGATAATGGAAGTAGTCAAGATTGCTGGGCAAAAATTGGGAACTGGGGGGTGGGGTGGGATGGGGGAAAGGGGAGATGGGGAAAGACAAGTGAGAAGGGGAGGATTGGGA
Source organism: Alexandromys fortis (assembly GCF_014885135.2). Taxonomy (NCBI): domain Eukaryota; kingdom Metazoa; phylum Chordata; class Mammalia; order Rodentia; family Cricetidae; genus Alexandromys; species Alexandromys fortis. Next base: position 773,791 of record NW_026068104.1, read on the forward strand.
GAGCTTGGGGGAATGGGATGATTGGGATAATGGAAGGATGGATATGGGAGCAGGGAAGTATATATCTTAATTAAGGGAACCAATTTAGGGTTGGCAAGAGACTTGACTCTAACGGGGCTCGCAGGTGTCCAGGGAGATGTCCCCAGCTAGGTCCTTGGGCAGCTGAGGAGAGAGAAACTGAAATGGCCCTATCCTATAGCCATACTAATGAATATCTTGCATATCACCATAGAACCTTCATCTGGCGATGGATGGAGATAGAGACAGAGACCCACACTGGAGCACCAGACTGAGCTCCCAAGGTCCAAGTGAGGAACAGAAGGAGAGAGAACATGAGCAAGGAAGTCAAGACCGCGAGGGGGGTACTCACCCACTGAGATCTATTGGGAGCTCACCACGGCCAGCTGAACTGGGACTGAAAAAGCATGGGATAAAACCGGACTCTCTGAATATGGTGGACAATGAGGGCTGCTGAGAAGGCAAGGACAATGGCACTGGGTTTTGATCCTACTGCATGAACTGGCTTTGTGGGAGCCTAGCCGGTTTGGATGATAACCTTAATAGACCAGGATGGAGGGGGAAGGAACTTGGACTTCCCACAGGGCAGGGAATCTGGACTGCTCTTCAGACTGGAGAGGAAGGGGGAGGGGAGTGGGGCATAGAGAGTGGGGGGAGGGGAAAGGAAAAGGGCGGTGGGGAGGAGGCAGAAATTTTTAATAAAAAAATTACAAAAAAATGGAAACAAAAAAACCAACAAAATATCAACAATGAAAATTAAAAAAAAAGAAAATACAGTGAGAATGATACTTTTTGTTACACTACTTTTCACAATGCATATACTTTTAAGACAATAGAGTGAGGCATGATAACACATGCCTGATATTCAGGAGTTTGAGGCTAGCCTGGGTAACACAGCAAGTTCACAACTAGTTGAAGTTATATAATGAGAGCTTATTCCAAGGAAAACAAGGAGATGAAACTCATCTTAGTGGTAAAATGCTTATTTACCACGTTCCAGGCTTTGGGGTTAATACCTAACAACACAAAACACACACACACACACACACACACCATCTAGTAGAAAACAATAAAATTATGAATAAATAATTAATTGTCAAGTATACCTTAGTGACTGCTAAAGCATAAAAGGATGCACAGCTTTATTACTACTCAGGAAAATTAAAACATAAAATCATGAAATATTGCTTCACAATCTTTTTTTTTTTTTTGGCAAAACATTGAAAAGTTAGGTAGCGGCTGTTAGGTCTCTGGCCCTCTATATGTCTAGAAATGATTTCAACCTGGACAATAGAAGGATTTCTGATGGTTAGATAAAAGCCAGCATTCCTCAGGAACTTGTGAAACAGGTTTTTTCATCCCCCCCCCCCAATGAATACCTCCCTCCAGCTACCTTATTATAATCTGCCTGGTTTGTCCGCCCCCCACTGTTTTGGGACTCTATTTGCTGCTCTCCCCCACTCTCGCACTGAGTCCTATCTCCTACTATCTCCACCATTGTCTCCTGCTTTCCCACTTCCCTAGCCCTGGCCATGTCCAGTCTGCTTTCTTTTCTCTCTGCTCTGGACTCTTCCAGATGCCTCTGGATATTGCTTCTGTTTTGCTAACAATAAGAACCCCCCCCCCCCCCCCCCCCCCCCCCCCCCCCCCCCCCCCCCCCCCCCCCCCCCCCCCCCCCCCCCCCCCCCCCCCCGTGCAGCTGTCCTGTTGGCAGTTCCTTTACTGCATTCCCTTGGATGCAGCTTCAAGTGTTTTTGAGGGTGTAGAACACAGATAACTTGGGTAGAATTTGTACTATCATTCTAAGTTAGTAAAGAACAATTGACAATGTCCAATAAAAGTGAAAACACACCCTATAGTAGTTTGAATGTAATTGACCCCCATAATCTCATAGGGAGTGGCACTATTAGGAGGTGTGGCTTTGTTGGAGTGGGTGTGCCTTGTTGGAGGAAGTGTGACAGTGTGGGGGCAGCTGTGAGGTTTCCTATGCTCAGGATACCACCCAGTGTCTCAGTTGATCTCCTGTTGTGTGACATGACTAATAAAAACCCAGAGACAGAAATTGGGGTTCTACCTGAAAACCAGAAAAGCAAGGTAGCCAAGCCACCAGAGAAGCCTCTACAGAGGCTGGGCAACTGCAAACTAACTAACTAAGCCTCTCTCTCCTCCCATTTTATATTCCCTCTAGTGCTGGGATTAAAGTCAGGACTCCCTAGTACTGGGATCAGAGGTGAGGCACCACCACCTGGATTTGTTTCTGCATTGATCTTGTTGTGTAGCCCAGGGTGGCCTTGAATTCACAGAGATCCATCTGCTCCTGCCTCCCAAATTCTGGGGTTAAAGGTGTGTGCCACCATTACCTGGCCTCTAGTGGCTTTAGCTTTGCCTCTGGTCTTCAGGCAAGATTTATTTATTAAAATACAAATAATATCCCACAACACTGTTGCCTGCAAGATGTAGGTCTCTCAGCTATTTCTCAAGCACCACATCTGCCTGCATGCCTGCCACTATGTTTCCCGTCGTGATGATAATGGCTTGAACCTCTGAAACTGGAAGCCAGCACCCTCAATGAAATGTTTTCCTTCGAAGAGGTGCCATGGTCATGGTGTCTCTTCAGAGCACTAGAAGGAAGCCATATGACACTCTTAAACCCAGAAATACATTCCTAGGTAGAAACCCTGGCAAAACTAATCTTTCTAAACAAAGAAATAAATTATTTTGCATTATTTGTAACAAAGATGGAAGCATATCAAATGCCTGCTGGAAGGCGAATGGGTAAATTTCGGTTTTCATGATTTCGGAATAAAATGAACGAATTTGAGCTTTAAGTAGCAACAGAATTAAATCTCAGAACTATGGAGTTAAACAAAAATGTCTCATATAATATTTATCCCAATATTTATCCAAATATTTATCTGAAAATTGCTGTGTGTTGATTACATAGATGCAGTACATAACTGTCACACAGGGGCATGATCACAAAATTATAAGGGAGGAGAGGTCTGAGAAGGATCCTGGGGCAAAAATGAATGTTATTATCTTTTCTCTTTTTTTTTTCTTTTCTGTCTTTTTTTTTTTTTTTTTAAAGACAGGGTCTATGTAGCTCTGGCTGGTTTGGAACATGCTATGTAAACCAGGCTGTCCTTTAACTTGTGATGATCTTTTGGCCTCCTTTCAAGTACTAGGATCACAGGTGTATGCCCTCAGACTTAGTTTTTAATAGTTATTTCTTCAAACACAATGAAAGTTGCTGTTGCAAGATTAGTTAGAACTGGGTGCTGGGTGCGTCTATTTTTCTATTGTTCACTTTTTCCTGCATTGGCAATCATTGGTAATCAATGAAAATGAAAAAGGAGCAGTCTGTAGAAGAGGGTGAGCAACGTCAGGTGCTAAAATTAGGCCAAGGAAAAATGAAGGCCAAGAGACGTTCTTTGTCTGTTGCTAGGAGTCCACTAGTGCACACCAGATGTGTGGTTTCAATCAGAGGGGAGAATAGAAACAAGATGACAGAGAATGCAAGGAGGGAGCTCTGACTTAAGAGAGTGGAGACAAGACACCACATATTGAAGAGCTTTGAAAACAAAGAGGAAGAAACTAAGAAACTTAGCTAGAAGTGTAACACAGGCTTTCGATAGAGCCCGAAGGCCCATTAAAGCCAAGGGATAGGAGCCAGCACATATTAGATTAAGTAGGCTGCAAGATCCCATGCAAAAAATCATGAGGAGCAAGCCAGTAAGCAGCAGTCCTCCAAAGCCTCTGCATCAGCTCCTGCCTCTGGGTTCCTGCCTTGCTTGAGTCCCTGTTCTGACTTCCTTCAATGGCATACAGTAATAAGGAAGTGTAAGCCAAATAAAACCTTTCTTCCCCAACCCAAAAATCCCATGCAAATACCCTCAGTAATTGGAAAGGGCAAGGATCCAGCCTGGAGATAGAGAAATCCAACTTTGGTGAAAAGGCAAGATTCTTTCTTCCCACTTTATAGTCTTTGAACCTTAAAATAGTGCCTACCAGATAGTGGTTTTTGAGGGAACTCTTTGTTGGATAAAAAAAAACTAAGAGATTTGCATAGATACGAAAGTATATTAATGTAAGGACTCTAAGAGCTAAGTCTTCCATAAAGGTAATAATGGCTGTATAGAAAAGACATTAAAGGGCTGGGAATATAGCTTAGTGGAGGAGTGTTTGCCTAGGAAGGTGAGAGAGTCACATAAAGAGTTAAGTGGTCATAGAACAAAGTACAAGGTAATGTATTTTTAGCTTTAAGGAAACACAAATCTCCAAATCTTACCGGCATCCCAGTGTGCCTGAATTCTCAATGTGTATCTTCGATGTATTCCACAATGTCCGTTAGGAGTCATAGGATTTTCAGAGACAAAACGAAAACTTGAGATCCCGGGCCGAGCTCTTGGCTAGCATATGAGACACCCAGGATTCAATTCCTAAGTACTGAGGAAAGAAAATTAACACCTTAAGGCTGTACAATACTAAATGAAACCAGTAAACAAGAGAAAATAATTTATAATCAAGTAGCTACAATATAGTATGTTCTATCAAGTATATCAATTGTTATTATTTTCCCAAACTCATTATATTTTATTCTTGTTCTGTTTGGGGCTTCCTGGTGCTGGCTTAATGGTCTACCACAGCACATTCAATCTGTGCTTGGCATGCTCCTAGCCCTGACGCCCATGATATCTGGAACTTGTTTTCAGGTCAGATCTCCCTACTTCCCAAGTCTGCTTAATTATTCTGCAGAGATCACAGCCATCATAAATTAAATTAGTTATGCACAGACAATTTCAAAAGCAAAATTGCAAAAGCCCTTTCAAAAATTTATAGTAAAATATAAATGTTTAATGTAAGAGGGGATGCATTTTAATATGTTTAATTTGATGCTGGCTGGAGCTTCCACAAGCAAGAGCACTTAGGGTCTGTGAAGGGAAAAACAGGCCTGCCTGGCACAGATGCGGCCAGGAGGAAAGATTGCACGTAGGTGAGTCAGCAGCCAGAGGCTGGAAGGCAGGCAGAACTGAGGCATAAATGATTCATTAATTTTTAAATTACCACTAGTTGAAAAGCCTTGCTTTTCACACACAGACGTCCAACTATTGCTATTGCTTTCCCTACAGTGCCGCATGAAGAGCTCATTCTTATTTCCATATTTCTGTTTTACATTCCTGTGATGTATTTCTAGTTAGGCATTTTTAGTTTGTTTACATATGTTTTCCTTCTGGGTAGAATTTGCACCGAGAAAGATTTATTACCTGGGGTCACATACACTCTAGAGAGATGGTAAGAGGCGCAGCAAGCAGAAACAACCAGCCTCCTTTAGCACAGAATGCCCTCCAGACTCTCCTTTCCCACTAAGCCTCAACTCACATTTGGTATTTCCTCCTTTCCTGGCTAAGTTCTCCACTTTCTGCATACATTGTTCTTGTCTTTGGACTATGGCTTGTCTTTGGCTTTTCTTTCCCATATATTGAACGCCAAAGTCAGGCATTACTTGGACCTACTTGCCTCCTCCTCTCAGAAGCTAGAGAGATCCAGCTGACACAGTATGCAATCAACCTGTCTTTCTAGGATCCAAGGATCTGTTTGTGTTACATTTTTGTTCATTGGTTGGCTAAATTTTTTCTTTTAACTTTTAACATTCTATTTGCGCGCGCGCGTGTGCGTGTGCGTGCGTGTGTGTGTGTGTGTGTGTGTGTGTGTGTGTGTGTTATGTATGGTTAACAGAGGACAATTTGAAGGAGTCAGATCTTTTCTTCCAGCATGTATGTCTCAGGGACTGAATTTAGGCTGTCAAATTTGACAGTAGCTGCCTTTTGTTTTGGAGACAGGATCCTTCATTTTACAGGCCACGCTGCCTTGGAACTCACTATAAAGAGCAGGCAGCTCCCAAAATCTTAACCCTCCTGCCTCAACCTCACAGCAACAACACCTGCTGGGATTACAGATGTTTATCATCACTCCTGGCTTTGAATGTTTTTTTTCCTTCAGTTATATAAGGAAGAACCTTGGGACTTGCACATGCTAAGTCAGTGTTTTACCACTGAGCTTCATCTACAGCCCCTGGATATGTCTTTTCAGGATTATTGCTTAAAACTACTTTTTACAGACTTCATGTTCTAGCCATCATGCCTTTGAAATTGAACATGTACAGGAGTTTAACTCAACAAGATAGGTGGGATCACTTGAACGCTGCTAGCTCGCCATCTTGGTTTTGACCTTTATAGCAGGTTAAGTTACAAAAATGGTTATAAAATACTCAGTACCTTTCCAAAGAATATGAGAGATGGCAATGTTGAAATACAGAGTGCAAAATCGATAAAAGCTTCTACAATTTGTCAAGATGATACTCATCAAACTCATAAGCTGATCAACATTCTTAGATTACATATAAAAATTTTTTGAGTGCTTTGGAAAGCCTAAGGAAAAAAAAACAGAGTTATGGCTAAATTACAAATTAGTATCTCATTTATTGGTAATAAAATCATCCACTTCTGCAAAGTTAAGTAAAGATCTCTAATTTCATGTACAAACAAAATAAAAATTATCAAAGTGAGCAAGTTTTTTTAAAACCATGGAATTAAATAATTCCAGACAAATTTGTTTAGGGGAAGAGACAGACTTTTGTCATCATTATCATTATTATTACTACATTTTTATTCTTTAGTAATGGTGCATTAGATACTTGAGCCAGTACTTTAACCCAGTGACTAGATAAGTACCCACAAAAGTGAAGTGTATAAGGTCATATACGATCCAAGGTCACCACTGAGGGACATTAGTTATGAATTATAAACATCAGATGTATTATTATTAGTTTTTTATGTTAGTATACAAAATAATAGGTTTCACATGACATTTTCATGCATATGTGTTGTTATACTTTGTTCTTATGCATCCTCTTCCCTCTTCTCCCTCCCTTGTGTCCTCACTAGCTGATTCCCTTCTTTTTCCAGCTCAGCCCTCTCTTCGGTTTTGTTATCACAAAACATCAGATTTTGAAAGCACTTTCTGTTTGTGAATGCTTCAAGGTCAAGTAATATTTAATCAACACTGCGATGGATATAGTAAGATGATCTATGAAGATTGCCTGAGTGCACCTCCCCTCACCCTCATGACCCTTTATGATGCAGGCAGTGTGGCACAGTGTGGCACATTGGCCTCACGTCCAATGTAGGTGTCACAGAGGGAGAGAAGAATGTAGTCTTGGTTTTCATCTTAAATCTCAGTCCAGGGTTTAAGAAACAGATTTGGGAAGAGTTCCTGCTGGAAGATACACGTTACACTCCTCACTTCTATCTCTCTAGCTCCAACAAACAAAAGCCAAAGGAGTGGTAAGAACATGAGCAGGAAGAGGAGAGAAATTAGGAGTGGAGGTCTTGTGGGAAGGCTGAGATGAAACTGTGTTGGGCAGCAGTAGAGACCCTGCCCTTAGAGGCATAATAGAAAGATGGATCCCTTCATGGATGGCAGCATTAGTGGATAACTGTACACCTCCAGGAAGACCTGTGAAAGCTACAGCCAGATTCAAGAAATGGGCTCATCCCCTCCCCCTCCAAATGATATTTCAGTCTTATTTTTATAAACTCTTGAGTTCAAAATCAATATGACTGTCCTGAAGGAGGGAGAAGATAAATCCTAAATTTGATTGAGCCTAAGTAGAAAATGACTGAAAGAGTCCCCAAATAATGAATTGACTGGGTTTTATGTGGATAACCTAATCATTGCTCTCAGGAAGGATGGTGCCTCCGGAAAGAAATGGTGTCCAGATACACACAGTGGAAAGTCCAGAATTTAGTCTCTCTTTCTTATGGAAGTATACTCAGTACTAAGTATCCCACACAGTAGCATTTCCATTGGCATCTGTAAAACACACAGTATTTTCATAGGGATCTGTTAAACAACCCTTACAGAAAAAGATGAATGACTTGGAATTTTCCTAAGGGTGTTAAACATCAAAACAAATTGCAGAAATGCTGCCTCATTTCTTGAGCACACATTCCCTACTTCAATATCAGTATTAATTTAGCTCTATCTATCATCCATCTCTTCTGCTATTACCCAATGGAACCCTCAATTCTTCAATGCTCACCTTAGGGCCTTGCTCTTTGAAGCTCTTCTCCCATTACTGTTCAGCTGGAAAGGAATGCTCCCTCTTCTGAGCAACAGTGTGCCTCTTTGTACCTTTTATAGAACTTCTTGGAACTCTTCAAGGTCTGCTTTGTATCATATTGTTGCAGAACGAAGGAGCACACGCTGGCCTCTGTTCCTTCTTATCTCTACTCACCATTTCTCAGCACTTTATGGTCACACGTTTTAGAGTAAATGCTTGGAAGATATCTGTTTATAATTTCCTATGTCGTCTCTTCTTTGTCCTTCCTTTAACGTGTATAAAATAGATAAACACACTTAACAATCATTATAAAGCAAATGCACATGTAAACTCTGCGTGGTAGAAACAGGAAATCAAACAGTTAGCACTTGGGACAATACCTCCAGAGCAAGCATCTCTTTCTCATCATTCCTCCCCCAACCCAGGATTAAATCTGGAACAGCTGCTGAGCCATAATTCTCTGAAGTATAGACATTTCTGTTTATTTTCATTTATCAAGATTTGTGTCATACTGGCTGTTCAAAAAATCTGAAGATTGAGCTTAGTGGTAACAGGCTTCTTTAGCATATTCAGGGCTGCAGATTTAATGCTCAGCACCACAAAAATTTTAGTATCTCCTCTGTATATAAGCCACTATCTTTTTTTTAATAAAAGATTTATTTATGCCGGGCGGTGGTGGTGCACGCCTTTAATCCCAGCACTCGGGAGGCAGAGGCAGGCAGATCTCTGTAAGTTCAAGACCAGCCTGGTCTACAAGAGCTAGTTCTAGGACAGGCTCCAAAACCACAGAGAAACCCTGTCTCGAAAAAGCAAAAAAAAAAAAAAAAAGATTTATTTATTTATTATGTGTACAACATTCCTTTTATATATGCGTGCATGCCAGAAGAGGGCACCAGATTTCATTATAAATGGCTGTGAGCCACCATGTGGTTGCTGGGAATTGAACTCAGGACCTCTGGAAGAGCAGTCAGTGCTCTTAACCTCTGAGCCATCTCTCCAGCCCTATAAGCCACTATCTTGACTTTTGTGATAATTAGTTCCTCGTTTTTTATTTTTACTTTATAACGTGAATATGTGATACGTTATTTATATATATTTGCCTGTTTGGGATTATGCAGTATATACTCATGTTTTGTTAATGTCATCTAATATCATGTCATGGTGGTGAATGTATATAGATGTTGTACATTTTCATTGATGGACAGGATATTGTATTGTATAGTGACTATATCACAATTCATTCCCCCTGATGAAAGACATTAAATGTGTCTTGTAGCTGTCTTTTTCAAGCCAATGCTGTTAAGAATATTCTTGCATAGTTAATTTTTTTCTGATGCCCATAGGAATGATGAAGGACATTCTGGAGGGTATATTATCCTAGTGGATTTAGTTGTCAATGATAAGAAGTAAAGATTCATAAATGGTGTATTGTATCCAAAATTTTCGTTAGAGATCAATACCTGTGAAAGAAAAGCAGAAGAAGGTTTCGGAAGGCAAGGTGAAATGCAATATAAGAATAAAACTTGAACCAATCTTTGGAACAAGTAAAGCCCACTGGTGAGTTTCTGTGTGTCTGAAATGATTCTTTTCATCCCTGCCTTGCTTATTCATCTTAGATGTACAAGACCTTGGCCCAAGCATCTCTCTGAAGTTGGGGTAGATTCAGGAAGTTATTAGTTGAAGGTTGTCTCTTTGCTTTCCAAATATGAACAGAATGCACTTTCTTGAAGGAGAATCTAGGTGGCACATCTATCTCTACCACAATTTATGTCTTCCACTCTAATAACATAATGTAATAACATAATGTAATTCTAAAGTAGCTGCATAATTTACATTCTTGCCTGCAATGTGAGACCCACTCTGCTCCTCATCCTTCTCAATGTTTTCTATTTTTAGTCTTTAAGGATTTCAGCCATTCTAGTTGATGTATAGCAGGGCCTTATCAGGTTTTTAGTTTGCCATTCTCCCAGTGACTTTAGAGGTTAAACACCTTGGATGATTTTTGCTTTGTTATGTCTTTGTTTTTCCAGTTGTACTTGCTTTGTCTTCCTTAAACCTTAACTGGATATTGCTCATGCAGGGTCTGCAAACCCTGTTCAAAGGCCAAAGGCCACTTCTTATTTGATCATCTGTTCTTTGTTTGTTTGAGTCAGGGTCTTGCTGTGTTGACCAGGTTGTCCTAGAACTTTCAAATCACAATCTTTTTCCTCGTGAGTGCTGGGACTGCAGTTGTGTGCTGCAACCTGACCACTTATCTCTTTTTTTTTTTTTTTTTTTTTTTTTACTTTTTAAATAAGTCCTTCAGATAATGCTGATGTGCAAGTATGAGAACCACTAGTCTATTCTTAGACAAGGACTTTATCCATTTTCTTAATGAGCCATCATGGTATTACTGTTCTATATGTACTATATGTTCCATATGTACTATGTTTGAAAGAGAAATGTCTCACGTAAGCTCTGGTATTTGAACACTTGATTCCCAGTTGGTGGTGCTTTTTGGGGAGTTTTTGGTGGTACAGCCTTGCTGTAAGAAGTATGTTACTGAGGGGTGGGCTGGGCTTTGAGATTTATACCCTGGTCTTCCAGTTTGCTCTCTCTGTTTCATGTTTATTGTGAAAAATGCGAGCTCTCAGCTTCTTGTTATGGTTGCCTTTCTTGTTTCTTGCTGCCATGACTCCACACCATGATGGAATCTTACCCCTGTGGAACCGTTATTCAAAATAAACGCTTCCTTCTAGCAAGTTCCATTGTTCACGGTATTTTATCATGGCAACAGGAAAAACAGTAACAAATACAACAGTTGGTACTAGAGAGTGGGCTGCTGTGGAGAAGAATCTAACCGTGTTGATTAATGCAGGAATGGCAGAGTAATTGGAACTTTTGCCTAGAAGAATAGTTGAATGCTGAATCAGAGCTAGAGATCATTCCTGTGATATTTTGGCAAAGAATCTGGTTTTCTTCTTGCCCTAAGAACTTTCCTGAGACTACATTAAAAAGTTCTGTGACCTCCTAGAAAACCACTTCCCTGGATGAGGAGGTGAAGCTCTTTAAGAAGATGGGCAACCACCTGATCAGCCTCCGTAGGCTGGCTGGTCACAGCTAATGCAGACTGGCATGCCCCAGCCATCTCTGGGCTATCTCTTTGAGAGGCTCACTCTCAAGCATGGCTAGGAGAACTCACCTTCCAAGGGGCTCCCACCTCTGCCTTGCACCAGTCAGCCTCAAGACCTTCACCAGAACCTCTTAAGCCACTAGACATGTTGATATGGAGCAGTGGGCTGCATCCCGCCACCCGGCTAGCTTTACCCGAAATAATTGCATGTAAACTGCATTCTTTTAAACACTGCCTGGCCCATTAGTTCTAGCCTCTTATTGGCTAATTTTTACATCTTGCTTTAACCCATTTCTAACAATCTGTGTAGCACCAAGAGCTGGTTGCTTACCAGGGAAATTCTTAACCTGTATCTGCCTCGGATAGGGGAATCATGGCGACTGACTCAGCTTCTTTCTCCCAGCATTTTATTTATTTATTTATTTATTAAAGATTTCTGTCTCTTCCCCACCGCCGCCTCCCCTTTCCCTCCCCCTCCCCCAGTCAAGTCCCCTCCCTCATCAGCCCAAAGAGCAATCAGGGTTCCCTCTCCCAGCATTTTGTTCAGTCTTCTCTGCCTACCTAATTTTCTGTCCTATCAAAGGGCCAAGGCAGTTTCTTTATTTAACCAATTAAATCAACACAAAACAGAAGACTCTCCCCCATCATAGACAGCTTCATAATGGCCCTGGAGCCCCTCTTAAGTCTTGGACCAAGTAAAACTAAAGCTTTCTGAAACAGCAAAGAAAAGACTAATTTTATTGGTAGAGAAAATTTCAAGACCACATAATGTTGAAGCTGGGGTATGGTTGTGACTGATAATCCTTAGGTAGGTATACAATGAAAATGAACAGGTAGGACAGAGAAAAAACCAAAATGTACTCTTAGAGAGATAAAGAACACCAGGAAGCTTACTACTCCACTCAAGGCAAGTGATAGAAGAGAGGAAGTAATTGTGAGGATTAGCACCATTAAGAAGAAGCTTCCTGCTCTATGGGGGTTGGGGGTGGGAAGAGATAGGTGCCCTCATAGGAAAACCTCACCCAGCTAAGCTGCCACTCTGGGAAAGTCTGCTTAAAGAGTTTTTGCTCCTCGAAAGTACCTGAAGAATGTAATTCAAAGAAGCCAGAGTTCATTCCAAGATGGCAGCCAAACTTGGCAGTGTTGTTCATCGGATGCTGGCTTTAGAGGGATAGAGGATGCAAGAGTAGCAGGGGCATGAATTCTTCCTCCTTGGTTTGCAGAGGACCACTGAGGCCAGACTGTGCAGCAGCATAGTCCCTGTGTAAAGACTCTGAGACTGCAGGAGGCCATTGTGTGAAGCTATTAAAGTGAAGTCTGGGTGGCAGTAGAGACTCCAAGATTACAGAGATGCTAGAGCCATGGGGTATATGCCAGTAAGAGCTCTATACAGGGAATGAAGCCATACTAAGAGAGAGAGGGAGGAAGGCTGGAGTCATTTAAGCCCTTCTGACAATGGATATGAGGCTACCAGATTTGCTGTTTTCCCTGATGAGTGCTGGTCTTGTTTTGGTCCAGAATTTCTTCCCTATGCTCTTTTGGAATCGTAATGTATATTCTGTGCTATCATATGTTGTGTGTGGTTTGAGTAGGAATGACCCCATAGGCTCATAGGATTGAATGCTTGGTCACCAGGGAGTGGCACAATTAGGAGGTGTGGCCTTGTTGGAGAGGGTGTGGCCTTGTTGAAGTATGTGTGTAACTGGGGGTGGGTTTGAGGTCTCAAATGCTCAAACCAGGCCCAGCCTCTCTCTTTTTCTCTCTCCCTCCCTCCATCTCTCTTTTCTTTCTGTAATCTACTGATCCAGATGTAGAATTCTCAGCCACCTCTCCAGCATCATGTCTGCCTGTATGCTACCATGTTTCCCACGATGATGACAATGGAGTAAACTTCTGAACTGTAAACTACCCCAATTAAATGTTTTCCTAAGAGTTGCCATGGTCATGGTGTCTCTCCACAGCAATAGAACAATTACTAAGATGTGTTGGAAATATGTAATTTGATTTTGAGGATTTTACAGGGTGTTTCAATTAAGAGATTACCTTTAGTCTCACAAGAGATTTTGGACTTTTAAACAATGTTTAGACTGAGAAGGACTATGGGCACTTTTAAAGTTGGGCTAAGTACATTTTACATATGATATAGCCATGAGTCTATGGAGGGCTAGGAGTCGAATGTAGTGGTTTGAATGAGAAATGTCCCATGTAGCATCAGGTATTTGAACATTTGGTTCCCAGTTGGTAACGCTTCTTGGCATGGTTTAGGAGGCATGGCCTAGCTGGAAAAAGTGTGTCACTGGGGGGCAGGTTTTGGGTATTTACATTCTCATAGCATTTTCAATTTACTTTCTTTGCTTTTTGCTTGTGTTTGGAGATATGAGCTCCTAGCTTCCTTTTCCAGCAACCAAGTCTGACACTTGCTGCCATGCCTTCCCACCATGACGGACTCTTATCACTTTAGAACCATAAGCCAAATTAAAACTCTGCCTTCTAAAAGTTACCTTTGTCATTATATTTTATCCTGACAACAGAAAAAGTAGTTGACGCCTGCTGTAAAGGAGCCTTGAAAATGTTAAATGTTTTTTTTCTCTTTGCTACTCCCAGGCTGAGTTTGGACTCTGTGCTCCAGAAGCTGTAATTCCCAAGTTCTCTGTTTTTTTTTTTTTTTCCCAAGAGCAAAGAGAATGAATGCATCATCTGTGGAGTTGTTGTCATTTGAGGATATGAATGTGAATATTCCCTGGGACAAACGGCATGGCCTGGATAAATACTCAAAAGACTCAGTGCAGGGACATGGTGCCTGAGAGAAATTCATAGCATACTGCATTTAAGAGATATGGTACCAGATCTGAAGTGATCTTCAAATAAGCAAGAATCATACTGGTGAATGGTTGAAGATATTCCAAATACATAGTGTCTCACACATCTCAAAAATGAATGGCCAATATTAAAAGATACCATGACATCTGAGACCAACGGTTGTGGTAACTTGTCATTGTAGACAGCAACACATCAATCAAGGAGAGCATTCATTCAAGGTAAAGATATACTTTGAACTCAAACTGTATTTCAATGTGTTATAGGTAGTAGAAACTAGAGATGATGCCTGAGGAACTGAACCATGTAGTGTTTGTTATGCATGTGACAGCTGGGAAAACTGGACACCTAGGACAAGATAGAAGAAAAAAATGAGAGAATCAGGAAAAGCCAACCTAGATGTCCAAAGGTATGTATGGAGGGTGGAGGACCCAATGTAGCAGTTCCGTTAGTTCTTGGACTGAACATTCCTATGTCGTTTTCAAAAAGTGAATCATTGCATTATAGTCTTTGATATGTAAATTGTACTATCATACACAAAGTATGTTCTTAAAAAACCCGTGAATCAGCCTGGCGGTGGTGACGCACGCCTTTAATCCCAGCACTCGGGAGGCAGAGGCAGGTGGATCTCTGTGAGTTCGAGACCAGCCTGGTCTACAGAGCTAGTTCCAGGACAGGCTCCAAAGCCACAGAGAAACCCTGTCTCGAAAAAACCAAACCAAACCAAACCAAACCAAAAAAAAACCCCATGAATCAGATATGTTTACTGGTTTCAGGTAGGTGTCAGTCTAAGTTGGGGAATATCTTGGTTCTTTTTTTGCTTTTCTTTGCAACTTGCCTTCAGAAATGTGCAGTTGCACTAAATTGCCGACCCTTAAAATGATAATAGGCTCAATTAACTCAGCAGCTGCTTAGGGCTAACTTCTAGCCAGGGCTTTCTTTATATCCTTGGCTCAATCTGAAGCTTGAAGTGTTAACTTGAGTTTTTTGTCTTTTTGTTAATTAGCATTCACTGATTGCATTTTTTTGCGCACCAAGACCATCTAAATGTTTATTTTTAAAAATATTTTTTCATCCATCTTTAGTCTGCATCTTTGTTAACCACTTTAAGTTACTTGTTATCGTATCTGTTTTATCTGATGTAAAGCTGAGGGCAGAAAGTTTGAATAACTGGATAGAATTGGAACTCCAAGCTTTTGAACCATCATATCAAAGCCAACCGCTCTGCTGCCAGGAATAATTTTTACCATGCATACTGTGTCTTTAATAAGCCCAGTTTATATAATTTAGCATGTTTCGTGTTTTAGAGTATTATGGATGGATTGAATTTCAGGATTAGAAAGCACGTGAGAAATTTGTTATATCTTTTTCTTGACCTATGTTTTATATGCTAATTTTTAAAAGTAGAAAAATCTTTATAAACATATGGCTTAGAATGGTTACAGTTAAAAGCAGTTCCTCACCCAGATCACGTTTATTGTAACCAGTAAAATAATTTCTGTTGTTTCTGCTGCTTTACCCACCACGGCCATATTGTTTCTTTAGGATAAAATGCTATTGTTTGTCTCATTATGTAGCCCAGGATGGCCCTAATCTCTACAACTTCTAGCTTCATCCTTCTGTGATTATTGGTATATGGAAGTCCTGTGTTCCTTTCTAGCTCATACTTCTGGCTTCGAGCAACATTTTGATTTTCATCGTTTACCATTTTCTTTCGTCCTTATGTAAAGAAGCAACCGTATCAAGGAAAACTGATATAATAGAAAGTTTAAAAAAGAACCGAGTCTGGCAGTGGTGGTGCATACCCTTAATCCTCGTACTCGGGAAGCAGAGTCAGGGGATGTCTGTGAGTTTGTGGCCAGCCTAGTCTACAAAGTGAATTCCAGGACAGCCAGAGCTGTTGCACAGAGAAACTCTGTCTCGAAAAACAAAAACAAACAAAACAAATTCCCCCCAAACCTAGATGCAATAGAAAAACTGTCTCCCATGATCCTACCAACCACATTACTGTAAATACTGGTAACATTTGGAGCAGGACTTTTCAATAGTCACATAAATTCTTTCTTTGCCTTTTTCCCCCCTGAAATAAGAACAGTCTATTCTTGACTTTCCTTTATAGTCAGCTGAATACTAAGGGAATATTTCTGTGCATAATCATTCTTTTTTTTAAACATTTGTTATTTATTTATTTATTTTTATTTTATAATTTATGAGTGTTTCCCTGCATGTAAGTGCACCATATGAATGCAGTGCCCATGTAGGCCAGAAGAGGACGTTAGATCCCTTAGAACTGGAGTTACAGATGGTTGTGAACCATCACGTGGGTTTCTGGGAGTTGAACTTGTCCTCTAAACAGCAGCCAGTGCTGTTACCCACTGAGTCATCTCTCCAGGCCCCACAGAACCATTCTTTATGTTTGTTTAGTATTTCATTTATGAATGTGTTCTACAATTGTTTTCCAATCCCTTCTTAAATACTAAGTTGTTTCCCTTAGGGTTTCCCCACTGTGCAGTAACTGTCCTAAGAATCAATACTATTTGGGTAATTTAGAGGAAACACCAGGGAGACAGGTGACAGAAATATTTTTCAGTTATTTTCTCAATATAATTTCACTATCAAGGAAAAAGCCCCATGAAGAACAGGGAACTTGATAAAGATGAAATGGGGGAAAAATGAGATGTTGAATGATTTTGGAATTTGGATCTGGCTTATGACACTTACTAGCTATGGAATCTTAGATGAATTATTTAATGTCCTTAAATTTCCATGTTTTCATCTGTGAAAGAGTTATGCTGGTTTTTATTTGATGAAATTATTAGGAGCTAAAGGTAATATCAGATAGTAAGGACATAGCATACCACGGTTCAGGGAACACTGCAAAAGAGAAAAACAGGGATGGAAAAGCCTAAGGGTATGGCGAAGTGCAGCAGAGAGATGTCTTCAGGGTATGTCATAGTCATTGCCCTGAGGCTGGGACTACATGCACAAGGCCTGCACAAGCCTGAGACCATTACCTTTCATCATGGATGGAAGATGGGTCCACAAGGTTCTGTCTCCCCACAAGGGGCTATTGGCTGTTAAAAGTTGTTGGATGTAGGGGTGTCATTTTCTTTAGTGGGGTAAGCCTTGCTTTACCCTTGCTTTAATAAATACCCTTGCTTTAATAAATAACTTTCTATCTATGCGTGGGTAGAACTTCAACAATAACTTCTTCATCTTTCTCCTCCTCCTCCTCCTCCCTCTCCTCCCCCTCCTCTTCCTCCTCCTCTTCCTCCCCTCCTCCTCCCCTTCCTTCTCTTCCTTCCCCTCCTCCCCCCTCCTTCTTTTTGAGACAGGGTTTCTCTGTGTAAGAGTTCTGACTGTCCAGGATTGCTTCTTTCTGCCTCCCAAGTGCTGGATTAGCATGAGTAAAACTTCTAATTCAGCTCAGTGGGTCATACATGAAGACAAATAGGAAAGTAAAATGTGAGTTTCTTTGAAAAGAAAGGTTCCAGCAAGAGAGAGGCTATAAGACAGGAGAATGGCGGTGAACATGACTCAAATTCATTATATAAATGCACAAAACTTTCAAATAATAAAAAGAAAACAAATTCACTGCAGAAAAGCTTAAATAAACTAAAAAGGAAGGAATTCAATACACTACCTGATATACTATAAGGTGGTTAAGAAGTGTTGCTATTCGATAAAATCATTAATTTTCCTTAATACTGTCAGCACCAAGGGCATATGGCTTTAAAAATGCCACTACCGTAAATTAAAAAAAAAAAAAGGTGAGAGTTTTGGTTCAAGCAAACTGGTATCATAGTTGCAACCAAGATACTGTGACTAGAATTCTGTGTACTAGCTCCTAAAGATAATGATGTGCTTTGAAGCCACCATCTGGGCCCCATGACAAATTTTAGATACAGGAAAAGAGAAAAAACACAAGGCCCTTGAAGTGGCCTTTAGGAACTTAGTGAGACAATTGAATAGCACGTCTGAACATGCATTCTTATAATTACTGGGAAAAGTATTGCCCTGTTAAAGCAACAACAGCACAGCTTCTATGATGCTCATACCTGCCAAGATAGACATTAGCACAGGAGGTGAGATTAATTTCCAGATTACGGCATCCACATGGCTTCCTTTCTTTATAAACATTTGCCTTGTGCTCCAACCCCAATGGAACAGTGCAATTAAAGACCATTTCACAAGTTCCTATTAGGGTGGAGGAGAAGCAGATAGAGCAGAGCATAGACAATCGTAAGTGAGGAGACTTGAACAAAGTCTCCAGATCAGGAGTGTAGGCAGCTTCCCAAATAGGAGGGTACGTGCTCTGTAAATACCAGCTGTCGCTGTAAGCCAAAGGCCAATATTTACATGAATCCTGTGGCAAAGTCTATTGACTGAGCATCCACCTTCCCAGGCAAATTTGTATACTTGTGCGCCCTTTCAGCCATCCTGTCTTAAAAAAGATTGATCACCTTATACATATGTGAGAAATTGCCCAAGTAAAAATACGTTATACCCCCCTCCCCCAACCTCAAATCACTTCCCAGATTCTTCTCTTGGAATGTGGAATACATATTCACACAGAAAAAGACATCCTGATGAAAGTGTATTTAATACATGGTGTACCAGAAACATTGTATGGGAGCAATAAGCAATATGGTACCTTAAAAACAGGAGCACAGAAAAAAGACAACAAATGTTTCTTGGAGCTTTCTTATCTTTCTACAAGCTGCAGGCAGCAAAAGGGGGAATTCTATTTCCTCTCAGTTTGCATGAAAACTGCAATTCTGAATGAAATTCACATGAAAAAATGCAGTTTGAATGAAAAGAAAAAGAAAAAAGGAAAGAAAAAATGCTCTGTTTCCTCTGTTTGATAGGTATGTATATACAGCCTACTTTTTCCTCTCAGGTCTTCTGTAATTTGTCTACCAAAGGACCTTAATGATTGATCGAGGAGATTGTACATGCAGGGGGGGGGGAGGGATAAGAACTCTTATTCCTTAATGTCTCTGTATATTTTAATAGAAAATTCATTTCTAATGGTCAGTTAGTCGACTTAATGCCCCTCTCCATCTCCTTCAGTGGAATCTGATGCTTCAGGAGTACCAGCAGTCTTTACCCTGAGACACCCAATGTCCATTGGGTAGTGCATGTCTATACTTCACTAAGAAAGGTCATCAGTGGATTTGGGGTGGAGGGATTCACACATAATGATGGTAAAATGAGATGATACCATCATCAGATTCTTTTTCCCGTTCTTTGGCACACTCCTTCAGTCACTGGCTTCTTCTCTGCCTCTTTTTCTGTGTTTGAAATTAGACCATGAAATGGAGCACGGTTGCTTATGCCTGTAATCCTAGGGATTGAGAGACTGAGGCAGGAGAACTGCTACAAAGTAAAGGTCAGCTAGACTTGCAGAGCAAGACCCTACCTCAAAGGAGAGAGGTGGGAGAGAGGAAAGGTGAGAGGGAAAGACAGAGAGGCACCGAGCAACACATACACACACAGAGACAGAGAGAGACACGCAGAGACAGAGCAACATGACCTAGTTTAGGGACACAATCTCACATCCACATTAATCTACAATCTTAATTCACATTAAGGCACAAGTGACCAGTAACAGATAATATTTTGGGGTCATCTGATTGCTATGGTACTATGTACACAAACCACAGCTTATTTTAGATGGGTTGTTTAGGGAGGTCTGCTGATGGACGTTAACCATGTGACACAGTTACTTTGGAAAGCAGTTGCTTCATTTTGGAAACAGTATGCTTTGTGATTGTTTGGTATACTGTTTCTTACATGTTCTGTTGTCTGTCATTTCTAGTGACTGAACTTTAAAGGATAGGATGTCAATCTCCCCACTGTTTATAAATAATAAGGAGACATAGAAGCAATAATTAATAGTCGTGTTTATATACACGTGCACCTTTTACAAAATACATTCAGCGATCATTGATTAATAACAAGGATATGAGCGGAATAGAAGCAAAAAAAATCATAGCTGTTTAATTCAATGACCAATATCAGGTAACCTATCACAAGTTGCCCTAGGTTTTGTGGAAGACTTTGACATTGTCTCCTTTGAATTTTAAGATTCAGGGGTGCATTCAAAAGAAGGACTCCTGAGTGTTGGCCATCTGAGGAAACCAGAGTGGAAAGTGGAACATATATTCATAAAATCTCTGTCAGGTTTTGCCTTCTGAGTCTGAGGGAGTATTTGCCGTCGAGTGATTCAAGTTCTTTTTCAGCAGAGTTTTTGAAGGTTGAGTGTATTCTATCAATCTAATTCTCCCAGAAACCTGCAAAAGGGCAGTCCCCAGAGGGGTTCTGGGCTTTTGCAGTGCAGTCATTGGCTGAGGAGTTCTTTATGCAAGGAGGGGGAGAACACACCGAGGCACAGAGGTGCAGAATAGGTAGGGCAGATTTGAGGGAAAGATTATTTCTTTTGCACACATCTGTGAGGGAAACTCAGGCTCACTGTTGGGGGCATATGGAAAAGTAGAAATTTTAAGGGGCCATGAGCTGTGTGGGTTTCGTCTGCCACCCCTGTGTGCACCCCACATTCAGGCAACAGTTGGTCGTGTGGGACCAGCCCGGGCTCTGGGTGGGGAGGGGGAGTCTCGCGATTGGTGAGGGGGGGCGGAGGGGGGAGGGTGATGGGGGGAGGCCATGACGTAGGGTGGGTGGACGGAAGTGGGGCAGGGTTGAGGGTTATTTAAAGAAGGTGGGGGGCGAGCGAAGGGGTTGGAAGCTACTATTCCCTACCCCTGCTCTATCTAGCTCTTCCTAGCGCAGCCACTGCAACCGCCCAGGAGCCTCCCTTCTCCTCTTCATCTTTCCCGCTCCAACGCCATGGAGCCGGACACGGCCACAGAGGCAGCCACCGTGGCAGCCTCGGATGCCAGAGCCACAATCGTGGTCATAAAGGATGAGCAGCCCGGGCCGTCCACCTTTAAGGAGGAGGGAGCGGCTGCCGCCACCACGGAAGCCACCTCGGCCACTGAGAAGGGCGAGAAGAAGAAGGAGGTAAATAGGAAAGGGGTGTGTGCGCGCGCTCTGTGTGTGCTGGTCACATCCTGTGCCTGGCCCCTCATAGGGGCCCAAATCCTGACCTTTTGGCGCCGACAGGTACCGCGATTCCTGCAGGGATGGGGGCAGCAGGGCGGCAGAACCATTTAGCATTCCTTCCCCTCCCCCTTTCCTGCCGGCCGCCTGCTGGGCGGGGGCGGGGCAGGGCGAGGGCGCGGCAGGATAGCGGGGTGTCTGATCCTGAGCCCCGAGTTTTCCTATCCCCGGGCTCTCCACCTTTCCGGAACTGGGGAAACGGTATGGGGGGGGGGGGATGGGGCTGTGCTGGAAAAAGCCTCCGCCTCTCCCTTTCCTCGCTTGTTCTCCTATCTTACCCCCCTCTTCCCGTCGGCCTCTGCCTGGGAAATCTGGGCCCTTCAGTCTCACCATCGCTGAAGGGGGTTTGACTAGGGCTTATATTTGTAATTTAAATTTCAAGGTGCTGGTAGTAGGGGGAGCAGGACTGGGAAAAGGAAAAATGGTTGGAAGGGAATGCTTTCTTTGATTGGCACTGTCTTTGGGATTACAGAAATAAAAAAAAAATAATCCCCCTTGTTCCTTTGATCCCCGCCTCATGGTGAGGAGGGGGTGTCATGTCAAGAAAACAACCTCTCCGCGGTTTACCTTACAATCCTCACACTGAGGAACCATGCTTGCTGTCTTAGGAAAATGTCCAATCTCTGCACCCTCACCCTCTTCTGCCCCGCCCCTGGTGGTAGAGTGTTTCGCCCCAGGCCACCCAGATGAAACCCCCCCTCCCCCCCCCACATCTGGCCTGGTCTTCTAGCCTTTCACTTCCCTTGCCTACTGGGGCAGCATTCACTCCTGGACACAGGCATTTTTTTTTTTTTGTCAATTTGTTGTAAAGTCCGAGTCTGTAGAATGAACTACTCCTGATACACGCACGAGAAGGAGCCGCTGCCAGTCACACCTATTACAGGCCAATCCAGGAAGCAGGTATTATTGCAGACGAATATGCAAGTAAAACTATAAAATGCTTCGAAAACTGATGTTAAAGGAGAGGATGGAGTATAAGAAGTTTTGATGTCTAATAAAATTGCAGACCAGATCGTATATAGGTGGATGTTTTTCGGTTTATGACACACACAATGATTTAAAAAATGGTGGGAAATTGAAATCATGCTGTAGAGATCTCAAGTGGGTTGGTATGAGTCATTATACAGTACTATGCGACTAGACGGACAGCTTTGGGAGGAGAGGAGCACCTTTTCCCCTTGAATTGGAAGAGTGATGCTAAATCCCAGCAGTTCCTTAAGCCACTCAGTTTACTGTTACAAAGTTGACTAAGCAGAAGACAACTGTAGTGCTAAGTGAAAACCATGGGAGATACTGGATGGAAGATGTGTGTAATACCTGGATCAATAAGACAACACCGATGATTAAATCTGGGTCAAATACCGTGTATCAAAATTCAGAAATGTATCTAGTGCCTTTTATTCCCTCGACTGGTAAATATCTTCTTCTTCTTCTTCTTCTTCTTCTTCTTCTTCTTCTTCTTCTTCTTCTTCTTCTTCTTCTTCTTCTTCTTCTTCTTCTTCTTCTTCTTCTTCATCAAAATTTTCACCTCCTCCCCTCCTCCCATTTCCCTCCCCTCCCCCCACTTCCCCTCCCCCTCCCTCTCCAGTCCAAAGAGAAGTCAGGGTTCTCTGCCCTGTGGAAAGTCCAAGGTCCTCCCCCCTCCATCCAGGTCTAGGAAGGTGAGCATCCAAACAGACTAGGCTCCCACAAATTCAGTACATGCAGTAGGATCAAAACCCAGTGCCATTATCCTTGGCTTCTCAGTCAGCACTCATTTTCTGCCAAGTTCAGAGAGTACGGTTTGGTCACACGCTCCATCAGTCCCAGTTCAGCTCCCATTAGATCAGTCCCAACGTCTCAGTGGATGGGTGCACCCCTCGCGGTCCTGACTTCCTTGCTCATTTTCTCCTTCCTTCTGCTCCTCATTTGGACCTTGGGAGCTCAGCCCGGTGCTCCAGTGTGGGTCTCTGTCTCTATCTCCATCCATCGCCAGATGAAGGTTCTATGGTGATATGCAAGATATTCATCAGTATGACTATACGATAGGGCCATTTCAGGCTCCCTCTCGTCAGCTGCCCAAGGAACTAGCTAGGGGCATCTCCTTGGACACCTGGGAACCCCTCTAGAGTCAAGTCTCTTGCCAACCCTAAAATAGCTCCCTTAATTAAGATATATACTTCCCTACTCCCATATCTACCCTTCCTCCATCCCAACCTTCCCATTCACCCAAGCTCTCCCCATCCTCCCCTTCTCTCTTCTTCTTCTTCTTCTTCTTCTTCTTCTTCTTC
The DNA here is from genome assembly GCF_014885135.2 of Alexandromys fortis. NCBI lineage: Eukaryota > Metazoa > Chordata > Mammalia > Rodentia > Cricetidae > Alexandromys > Alexandromys fortis. The sequence goes on from NW_026068104.1 coordinate 797,252, forward strand.
TTCTTCTTCTTCTTCTTCTTCTTCTTCTTCTTCTTCTTCTTCTTCTTCTCCTCCTCCTCCTCCTCCTCCTCCTCCTCCTCCTCCTCCTCCTCTTCCTTCTCCTCCCTCTCCTTCCTCTTCCTCCTCTCCCCTCCTCGTCCCCCCCCTCATTCTCCTCTCCCCTCCTTCCCCCCTCCTCCTTCTTCCTTCTTTTTTGGAAAGTAGTCAATGCTGAATTTTGAAATTGCATAAGTTTTTGGATTTTCATTGTGAAAACACTGGGGATCAATAAAGTATATTTACAAAACATGAAGTGTATTGCTGTATTCTCATGAACTCTATACACTGCTCTGGTGGAACCTCATATGTCCCCTCAGGATAGAAGCTGCATTTCCTGAGTCTCCAAAGTTTCCTATTTTGGTCAATATTTTCTTTTTTTTTTTTTTAATTTTCAGTTGTCTCTAAAAGCTTAGATTGGGGCAGCCATGAGGAATAGAATGTGGGTCCCACTAGCCAGGTAACACACTAGACCTGTACACACCCGAAGACCTTATTTTTGAGGGTGACAGAGCTAGAAAGATTGCGGGGACGTGGTGGCTATAAGCCTAGTGGAAAAAAAGGCAGCCCTTGGTTGAGAGACAGAGACACTGCCTCAAAGGAATAAGTAAAAAGCAATAGAGGAGGAACCTTGATGCTCTCTTCTGTTCCCCACACTTGATGTATGGCACCTTCACATTCATATGTGCATACAGCCAAGCAAATGTATAGAAACACACACACATATACACACACACACCTTTTAAAAATGTTATGTATATTTTGAACTACCTTGAATCTGGGAGAAGTACACATTTATTATTTCCTCATAGTCCTTGGTTATTATACTTTGACAGTGATACCAAGCCAGCTGACATTAAGCAGCTTGTTTCCCCTCAACTAAATAACCATTTCTCAGACTTTTTACAAAAGTAATACTAGCTTCTAATAGCAGGGTATTTACTTTTACTTTTTTAAGATCTCATCTACTTTAATTAGAAAGAATTTATCTATTGTATAGGACATAGCATTTAAAGCATCTGTAAAATACAAAAATATCAGTGATGCTTAACCCCAGGAAGAAGGGATGTTGCTATAGAGAACAGGATTTCAGTCTGGAGTTCTGCCATGTCTTCCTGGTCTCCATGGTACACCTTGGTTTAGTAGTGTTTACTATGTCATTTGGTACTGCTTTCATTCCTTTAAGTGTACAAAGCTGTACTAGCCAATGAGATAGACTTGGATAGATCTGTTAGCGAACTGATTGTGACAGCCCACACAGGGTTATTTTTTCTTACCTTCTGGTTCCTGAAAAAATTAAAAAAAATTTGTTTTGGATAGTAGTGTCAATAAAGTGATTACCCATATCTTTTAATAGTACTACTCAAGATGAGGGATTCATATAGTGTGTGATTAGTTTTTTAAGCACAGAAGTAATTAATAAAATGTTTTTCTGAGATGTAATCTTCTGAAAGTGAAGTTTATTTCCCATATATATGTATATCTATATATGTATATATATGTATATATATATTTGATGAGGTACTTATTGTTTTAAAACTTGAAAACTCCACCTCATTAACCTTTTAAGATACAAGTGTGAATTTTTTAAAAGACATATTTATTCATGTATTTTATGTATATTTTGATATCTAAAATTTTGTTGCTTTGAAAATGAGACTTGTATATGTGACTTTTTTGGTTTTTTTTTTTCAGGGTCTTAGAGAAACAGGGTCTCTCCACATAGCCATGGCGTTCCTGGAACTCACTCTGTGGACCAGGCTGGCCTTGAATTCATAGAAATCTGCCTACCTCTGCCTCCTGAGTGCTGGGACTAGAGGCATGCATCATGACTTCCAGCATATGTGACATGTTGAATGTATGCTATTCAGAGTGTCTTTCTCAGTTTCTATACCAGTCCACCCAGAATTTCATTCAAGCCAGCTCACATAGTTGATCACTGCACATAAGATGCTGCCTATCACTATAGAGAGGTATTCTGTGATCAGTGCTCCAGAGTAGGCCTCTGACCATGGTCGAGTTCCATAATCTCTGAATTTCCTCAAAATAAAACTTTTAGCAAATGTTGGAAGACAGTCATGAATTATTGGAGGCATTTTATTTTCTCGTTTAAGGCCACATTCTGGTGCTGAATTACTATGGAAGATTTCAGAGATAGCTGGACAAAAGCGGTGATAAAAGTGACCTCAATTCTTTTGTTTTCATAACAAGATTTGTACTTTAATTTCTGCAAAGTCTATGTTCAAATTCAAGTATTCTTGGTATTCATCTTGATGAATAGATTCTTGTTTTTGTTATTTTATCTTTTAATTTCTCCCAGAGAAGGATATTTACTCTAGGTATATTCTGATACTTAAATCAATAGAATTGTTTTTTCATAAGATGTTGACCCTGTTTTGGCAGGTTATTTTAGACTTCTCATTGCTAATTGATGCTAGTGTTCACTAAATTATAGCATTAAAATGTCAGCAGTTAATAGAGAATAGCTCTGATGAATCACTTGAATAAAATGTTTTTGTAACAGCCAGAATAGTTTTCTTTCCAGAGGAAATAAAGTGACCAGTTTGAAGCTGTACTATTGGATTATTTTAAGCGTATGAGATCGTGTCGCACTATATAAAAACGTACATGCTTTAATTAGTCTAGGACAACAAATTTCAAAAGTGTCGTTTCAGGAACAGCAGTCAGAGTCTTTTATTCTGAAAGTCTGGCTGGTTTCCAGTACATAAAGAAGTGTTTGGGAGGGTTATTATTTACATTTCTTGAATTCTTTGGTTTGTGGTTGAGCATTAGCCTGTTGAGGATTTCTAAGTCTGCTATTTTATGGTTACACATTTCTTCTGCTTTAATTAAAAAAATAGACAATAAGGATTAGTGTTTTATTTTTGGTTTTTATTTTAATTAATGCCATCTCTCTGATATTTCAGCGTTATCGTTGGACCTCAGGTGCACAGAACTGGATTAATCATAAGCCCTGCTTCATAACTCGCTCTCCTCATTGCTCCATGCATGTCCCTCAGTGATTTATTTATCATGTTATTTAATTACTCTTGGCTTTCTTTAAGGAAGAACATGGACAAGCTTAAAGACCTTGCTTTGCAATTGACTGATATTTATTTCCTTTGAAATTCTAGAAAACCACTTCTCCGTTTCAACTCAAACTTGCTGCTAAAACTTCCAAATCTGAAAAGGAAATGGACCCAGACTATGAAGAGAAAATGGTAAATATGCCCTTGGTAAGGTAGTGACCACTGTAATTCTCTTTTTGTGTGTGTGTTGTTTGTTTGTTTGTTTGTTTGTAGACAGGTCTGGTTTATATACTTCCAGGCAGAAGTTCTTGAACTTGTGATTCTCTCTCCAGCTTTAGCATCCTGATTTCTGTGATTATTAGTTCCACCATACGTGGCTTATAGTTAATGTTATAGTGATATGAAAGATGAAAAAGATTTGCCTGTTTATGACTTATAATCATATTTCTGAGTACAAATGTGATTTGAAACATTAAATTGTCACAAGTGTGTATCTATGTGTGTATGTATGTGTGTGTGTTTGTATGTATGTGTGTGTTTGTATGTGTGTGTGTGTTTGTATGTGTGTGCATAGATCAGATGTGGACATCAGTTATCTTCCTCAGGCATCTTATTTTTTTGATCCTGGCCTCTTTACCCTGAGGATGGGTTTTGGTGGGATTTTTCCTTAACCATTCTCTCCCTTACTTAATTTTTTCTCACTGTCTTACCAAGAGCTCACAGATTTGGTGAGGCTGAATGGCTAGTGAGCTCTAGAGATTCGCCCCTCCTTCTTGTCAATGCTGGGAGCATAGGTGTATGCCATTATACCAACCTTTTTATGTGGGTGCTAGGGATCTGACCTCAGGATGTTATTCTGTTGTGACAAGCACTTTACCCACTGAACCAACTATTACTTTTTATTGAATAAATTAATCTCATTTTCAAAGGAGAAAATTAAGGATTACAGAAACTATGCGGAATAGTTGAGATGAGAAGCCACATCTCACTTTTGCTAAGTGTTCTTTAACTAATACTAAGATGCTATAAGGCAAAAATATTTTGTGTGCTCAGTGATGAAGGTATCAGTGGCAGTATCTGTGTGGCTTTATACCCTGAGGGATATGCAGTCATGATTCCAGATCAGTATTTCTCCTTAATTTGTATATAAATGAACACTGTACATCAAGAAAATATGTACAATTATGGCAATCCATCTTTTGAGGTATATTCAAGCATATTTACCCAATGCATGAAAGTATTACATACTTAAGTAGTGTAATCTTGGGGGCTGGAGAGATGGCTCAGCGGTTAAGAGCATTGCCTGCTCTTCCAAAGGTCCTGAGTTCAATTCTCGGCAACCACATGGTGGCTCACAACCATCTGTAATGAGGTCTGGTGCCCTCTTCTGGCCTTCAGGCAAACACGCAGACAGACTATTGTATACATAATAAAGAAACAAATATTAAAAAAGCAGTGTAATCTTATTTGAATGCCATATATTGTTTTATGATTTGTTTAATTTTCAGTCATCGAGACCTGGACAGGTAGTTGGAATTGATTTTTCCCCCAAAGGACTATTTTTACAGTTTTAAAAATAAGTGGAGAGGAAATACATGTTTTAGTTGCTGATAGCTGTTTTACAAGAGCCTGTGCCTTGATGTTTAAGACCACATCTAAGGAGACAGTTAATGTTTTAACAGTTCTAAAAACAACATTCCAGAGAGGATAACATGAAGTGGAAAAGTTTTGGCCTCTATCCAGCTCGTCATCTGAATGTATTTTTTTCTAAGTCTTGTATCTATGCTAATGAATGTTCTTATAAGTTTCTGGTGTTCTTACTACTTTTTCACCATCAATCAATTAGTCTCTGCTGAATGGTCAGAAAGTAACATTAAAAGAAAACCCAAACCAATTTAATTTCTTTATCTAGGATGAGGTACAAGTCTTTAAATCTTTTAAGGTTTTGTAGTAAACAGTGTTATTTTTAATTTTTTACTATTTTTTTATCAAAAATAGTTTTTTAGTATATTATAAATATGGTTTTCCCTCCCCTTATTCCTCAGATTCTCTCCAACTCACTTCCCATCCACACCCATACCCCTTCTTTCTCTTTTTTAGAAAACCAACAAGCATCTAAAAAAGTAATAATAAAGGCCATTTATTTTGATGCTACAAGTTATATACAATGCTTCAGAGCTTATTGAATTTTAGACTACACATCATTCAGTACTTAATACAGATTAACTGCTTCCCATATGAGTGTACCAATATTTTTTTCTCTAAGCTCTTTTCCCTTGGGTAGAAAGCTTGCATACTAATAACATAAAATAGAATTTCCCAGATCACCACAACTCAAAGCACTGTTTATTGCATTATTGTATCATGACATTGAAATAGTTTTTTGAGAGCTGCTGATTTCATACTCTAAGATTTCAGTTATTTGCAGCTTGGTAATTCTTTTTTTTTTTTAGCTTGGTAATTCTTAAAGTTAAATTTATAGTATGTATATATCATCATTTACATGTGTTTCATTTATTTATTTTTAGTTTCTTGAGAAAGGGTCTCTCTGTGTAGTCCTGGCTGTACTAAAGCTTGTTATGTGGACCAGCATGGCTTTGATCTCACAAAAATCCTCCTGTCTCTGCCTTCCAAGTGCTGGAATTAAATGTGTATGCCACAACTGGCCCCAATTTATATGTATTTCTATGTTTATGACATTATAATTGATGTTTAATTTTCTATTATTAAGGAAAAGAGAATCATATTTTAGAAAGACGAATGAGTCATATTTTCTAATTTTGACTTTTTGATTCTTTTGTCATATTTTGACACCGGGACTTGAACTCTGGGCCTTGGTGCATGCTCTGCCACCGTATTATACCTCCAATGCCAAGGGTATACATCTTTGGGGAGCATTTAATAAATCTGCCAGGTTATTTTTCTTCTGTTCAAACTGTTCGAAACAGCATTTTAAAATGTGGTTACTTACAAGCTGTTGAAGCTTGGGAGTGTTCCTTGCTCATTCTGTGCCTCCAATTTATCATCTGTAAAATGGCTATGACACTAGTGATTACCTCCTGGATTTCGGAAGGGGATTCGGTACATTAGTATGTTAAGAGCGCTAAGGATATTGCATGAGTTAAGTAGAATATAAACGTTTGCTAAATAACTTTGAATAAAAAGTTATAATCTAAAATATAAAAGAAAATCTTTCCTTTTTCCTCCCTTTTGTAAATTAGAAAGCAGATCGAGCGAAGAGATTTGAGTTTTTACTGAAGCAGACAGAACTTTTTGCACATTTTATTCAACCTTCAGCACAGAAGTCTCCAACATCTCCTCTCACCATGAAACTGGCGCGTCCTCGAGTAAAGAAAGATGACAAGCAGACCTCGGTTTCTGCTGGAGAGTATGCACCCTTCTCTCTACTTTCTTTCCCCTCTTTATGCCTCCCCCTTCCCATTCCATTTTCTCAGTATAGCTATATAAAAATATGACTGTTGGCAATATAAATATGTCTTGGAGACAACAATATTTTTTTTTCCTTTACCAGAACTTAATTAGTTAAAAGTGTAGACTGCTTCTAGCACATTCTATGCCAGACACCAGATAACACATTCCTTTTTCATAAAAGTTGTTAGCAAACCTAACTTAGTTGGTGCCTCAGCATTGGTGTTTTTTTTTCCCCCCACCTTAGCTATCGCCACAGGCGCACAGAACAAGAAGAAGATGAAGAACTGCTGTCAGAGAGTAGGAAAACATCAAATGTGTGTGTTAGATTTGAGGTTTCACCTTCCTGTGAGTATTTCATCACAGTCACGGCTCCTTTAACAGTTCCTTTTGAGAAATACAAATTTCCTTGACTATCCTAGCAGAGTATGAGAGGTTCTTCATTTTTATTTTCAGATGTGAAAGGTGGACCCCTGCGAGATTATCAGATTCGAGGACTGAACTGGTTGATTTCTTTGTATGAAAATGGAGTCAATGGTATTTTAGCTGACGAAATGGTAAGGCGCTGGTATTTGAAATATGTTCGAGTTACTCAAAGTTTTTAATGTAAATTTGAACTACCTCTGCTGGGATTCCCTATACCTGGAAACTTTACTTAGTGGCAAAATGATTCACTTTTTAGCTTTATTTATTTTCCTTTATGTTTGTGAGTGTCTGGCCTGCCTGTATGTGTACCATGTGTCTGCAGTGCCTGGGGAGGAGAGAAGAGAGCATCAGATCCCCTGGAACTGGAGTTATGAATGGTTGTGAGCCATCACGTGAGTGCCGGGAATGGAACCCAGGTCCTTTGTCAGAGCAACAAGTGCTCTTCACCTCTGAACTCTGCCTCCTGCCTGCAAAAGAATGTTTATAGTCTACAATTGTTCAAACAACTTCGAGAATATAGCCCTTTGCCCAGCACAAAGATCAACGGAGATTTCCTGAAGTGCTACAACACCTCTTTTTGCTTTTGCCTTTGTTTGCACTTTGGCTTCTAGGAAGCCCAGAGAAAAGTGCAATGTCAAAGGAGTATCTCTTCACCCTTTAAGGTCTGCCCTTGGCGATTTCTTTTTCTTCTTTTCCTTTTCTTCTCTTATGCTTTACCTTCTCGTATAATTTTCCTTGATAACTTTTCATTTCTGTTTTGCCTTTGATTTGTGTTCCATGTTTTTATAATAGGCAACCTGGCGTCTTCTTGCGAATGAGGTAGGATGTATAAAACAAACAACACGTAAATAAACGAATTCATACATGAATGAATGTTGTTTTGTAACTCACTGTGATAGGCCACTATTATATGGCCTCAGACTAATGGGTTTCAATTCTTTTGCTTTAGCCTTCTGAGTGTTGGGATTCTAGGCATAGCCATGATATTCAGCTTCAGTGTTGAGTCTCCATAAGAGTAGAGTGCCAAGTGACAGTCTTTTGATAGGATGACGAATCATGGTCATGCATGTAAAATTACTGAAAAAGATCATACATGATGCTAATTGAGTAGATGAGGGGATTATATGAAGGCCCAGATTTGTATTTTAAGATAAAATAATGAAATTAAAGAGAGGACAGAAGGAGTTTGAGACCTATTTTACCCAATAATATAATATTTATGGACCTAGGAGCCATATTTTCAATTACTACTCTCCAGAAGGCCAAGTGATGCCGTGCATTCTATGACATCTAGTCAATCCCATAGGCACTCATCTTTGGATGAGCAGCTATTGGTTGTGTGGCAGAGCATTTTTTTAAAAAGCAAGAGTCAGTAGCACCTTACAGTTACATTATTCAGTTCAGAGAGCAAGGGCCTTGATTTCTCTTTCACCAGAAGGACCAGGATTATTCACCCCAAGAATTTCTTGGCCACAACCTGTCTAAGACAAATGATCTAAAGATCCTTCAAGAGTCTGCTCATTCCAGATACGTTTTAATTAATTTTATCTTTTATTGTCTTTTTTTAAAATATCTTTTTCTTTTCCTTTTCAGTACTGGAACTTAAACCTAGGGCCTTGTGTGTACTAGACAAGGACTCTATTACCATGCTCCACACCAGTCCCTTTTATTTATTTGGTTTTGAGTTAAGGTCCCATTATATTGCTTAAGCTTTTAATTTGCTCCTGCTTCGGTCCCCCCTCCCCCCAGTAACTGAGATTGCAGGTGCATCCCGTCATGTCCAACTTGTTTTAATTAGCAAAAGAGAGGAAGACAGTTTAGAGAATATATGCAACTTAGAAAACTAAATTTTTAAATTAAGTCACTAAGTAATTTTAATTAAGCAATAGTAATTCTGCCATCCAGAAATAACCACAGTTGTCATTTTGACATCCTTCTTTTTTAACTTTTCTTCTAGATGTATAGTTGAGCTCATATCGTATGTATAATTTGGCATTCTGACTTCACATTCATATGTATTTTTCATATCATTAAAACAGTTTGTCAAAGGAAGTTTTTACTGCCTAACAGTCTTAAGGGGGTACCACTGTTTCTGCTCACTCTTGTCTTGCTGCTGCCCGTTTGGACTGTTAGCTGTGCGGTATAAATAGAGTTACGATGACACTCTTGTCCTTAGTTTTCCTGTTCCTCTCAGATGGTTCTTACAGGACTCCTGGAAGTGGAATTGTCTTCTGAAACATTTTAAGGTTTTGGTGGATATTGGCCAGAACAATCCATCTTAAGTGACTTATCAGATAAGATACAGTCCATAAAAGTGGTATTTAGCTTAGATTTAGAGAGTGAAGTTATCTGCTTTGTTTAGAGATAAAGGCAAAAAGCTCCTTAATTATTTAATGTTTACTTTTACTTGTGAGGCTGGGATCAAACCCAGGGCTTCATGCTAAGGAAGTGCTTTCCACTGAGACACACCCCAACTCTTTATTTTAAAAGAGTGACTTTAAAAGGCTAGCGAGCATACTGCATAGGTACCTTTCCCATGGGCAAGGTGGCAGGCTCACGGGTGTTTGATATGTTACTTTGAAAAAGCACACTGTGCTTGGAGATCTCTAAGGTCTTTTCTCACCGCAGTGTTCTGTTCCATTTTGATTCCTAAGGTCGTTAAGGGTGTAAGGCGTAAGTAGACAGCCGTGAGTCTCTTGAGATGCGCAGTCTGCATATTTAATGTGCTGAAGTAATGTTGGTGAAAATAGGAAAGAAAGGTCACCATCTCAGGAGGTTGTAGAAAGAAGTCTACTTTTGTGAAACATACATCTCAAAATTCCCAGTTTTGCACCTACTAGAAGAGATTATGTAATGAGTCCGCTTGCTCCTAAATAGAGTCAGCATGTCCTCAATGGAAAGGTAATTTATTACACAATAATTTGACTACAGGTTGTTGGTTCTTTTCCTCCTCACTCACGACAAGTACTGAACTGAAATGGTTTTGTGTCTTTCTTCTTCTCTCTCTTTTTTTTTTAAAGTCTCCCCTCTTACTTTTCATCGGTGGAAACCTAATTCCCAATGTGAGACAGGTGGCGAGTATTTTTTCTAATGTTGTTTCTAATAAATCGTTTCCTTTGAAAAGTGTATTTATGTGTTTTCCCCTTGTGATGATAATGCAGGGTCTTGGGAAGACTTTACAAACCATTGCTTTGCTTGGTTATCTGAAGCACTACAGAAACATTCCTGGACCCCACATGGTTTTAGTTCCAAAGTCTACGTTACACAACTGGATGAATGAATTTAAACGATGGGTTCCGTCTCTCCGTGTTATTTGTTTTGTTGGAGACAAAGAAGTAAGAGTAAGTTGAGAAACAGCTTTAAAAAGGCTGCCAAGAATATCATTTCTAGACTGCAGTTGTACAATATTGCTGTTAAAGACACTGTGCCTACTACTGCTACTACATAATACTCCAGTTATACTGACTCTGAGCTAGGCTCTATTATATTGTGCACTTATTAACTCATTTAGTTACCACATTTGTGAACTGTGTCTACTTTTTAGCTAGTAAATACTATTAGAAACCCCAGTTTGTGCTGTTTGGAGGCAGAAATTGAAATGACTTAAATCTTGCTGTTTGAAGTTTTGGCTTGCTTGGTGCATCCATCCACACATAGAAATCTGTGGCTCCAGAGAACGTTACCATTCTCTGTTTAAACAAGACTTTGTAACATGTCTGTATAGTCTCAGATAATACTAGAAATTTAGATTTTGACAGGGGAGGGAGAGGTATTTAAATTAGCTATTTGTCCAGTTAGGCTGTAGTTATTTTAAGACTGTAGAGTCAATCAAAAAGTAATGAATTATGCAAAACCAACAAAGAATAATTTTCTTAGAAAGCATATTATTGAACTTTGTCTTTATTTTGCCCCCAGAGAACATAGTTTAAAATAAAAGTTTATACTATTTTACATATTAGATAGATGGAGTATCAAGAGACACTCAGTGGAATAGTACCATAATGAATTATGTAATTTAATCATTATCATTTTGCTTGAAGAAAATTTACTTAAATTTATTTAAATTTAGCTTATAAATAATTTAAATATTGAAATACTGAGTTCATAAATTTAGAATCAAAAGGTTGATTCCTCCCTAAGCCTATTATTTCTCCATAGCAAATTGGTCACTTAGAACTCACTTGTGGTCATTGCCTTTACTTAATGTAGTACTATTGCTTACAAAATTGCATTTATAAGATATTGATACTTTAGTAAAATTATGTCTTGAAGATTATAAGTAAAAGAGCAACATATAGGTTTATAATAAAAAAACTGTATTTTTATTTTGAGATAGGCTCTCACTATTTATGCCTGGCAGGCCTGGAACTCACTGTGTAGATCAGGCTGGCCTCAAACTCATCTCTACCTACCTCAGTCTCCAGAGTATTGGGATTAAAAATGTGAGCCATCATGCCCAGTGCATAAAAATGTAATTCGATGGCTTTTAATATGATGCATAGAATCTAAATGTTTCATGAAGTACCGCTGGGAGTGTTAAAGAGAGGGAGAGTGGAGGTTCTTTAATTATGGCTGCTCTGCCTCCTGGGAGGTTGGGATTTTGCTCACTCCAACAATCTCTTAGTCTTGAAAGCCAGTCTGTAAAGTCAGTATTTTACAAATTGTGAGTCATCATCCATGAATAGGTTGTGGTTTCATCTTAGCAGTGGCAACAGTGTTTTAAAACATCAGGAAGGAATTGCAGAGTAAGTAAACAGAGTTTCATACCACGGCAAACAAAAGTATTGCTTTAAGAAATTGTTTAAGTTGTTTTTGGACAGACACACTCAAACATCTATGCATATATTTGGTCACATGTTAAATGCAGCTTATTATAGTTCATTATTAAAATGTTCATAGCCAGGAATTCACAAACACACAAGTAATTAATGTGCTAAGTTCAGTTCTCAGAGATTGACATTGGTGTATCTAAAATTCTAGATGATCATTTGTAGAGCCATTTGAACCCTGGTATTGTATGGGATAGATATGTTGACCCTTTCATTTTTATGACTTCCTATAAATAACTTAGGAGGCAAATATTTAGTAATGAAAATTTTAATTTCTATAAAGGTATTTGAGTTGTGAAGTTATTGGAGAATATTCTTGATCCTATCTATATAAAGAGAGGTGCTCTTGATCCTGACAGATATAAATCCATCTTGAGGTCTATTGCCATATTGCACATCTTTATCTATCATGGAGGAATCCATATCTAGTGGGCATGGAAACAGATATGTTCTTAATTCCAACGTCACTACTGATTGCACAATTATGAGTGAGTTTTAATGTGCATGATTTTAATACCAACAAAAGGAGAGCTTTTGGGTCATGTGACCTTCAGTATTTTATCAAGATATCTAATTCTAAGTCTGTTCTACAGTTTCATAAAGACTAGATAAGCTAAATAAAAAATAAATACCAGTTTTATGAAACTCTTGAGAAACCATGAAACTGAAACTTCTACTCAGTGAAACAAGGATAAGGTTAGTAGGGATCAATGAGATCTGGTACCCAGCCTGCCCCCAACAATCTTCTAATATTTTAACTTCCTTTTAAAATGTGATAACTTCTCAGCATATAAAACTGAGGTGGCTACAATGCTATTTTTCTGTCATCTTTGTTAATCTAGGAAACTGTAAATATTGTTCAATGAATCAAAAATGTGTTTGGTGCATATTTATGAATTAAGAGTTAAAGATGCTTTCTGTCAAGTTGGCCACCATGTTGTTCACTGCCTGTGAAGATTCAAAAACAGTTATAAATGGTCTTTTACTAGCTTCCTTTACTACATAGAGAATATTTCCTTTATGAAACTGCAACCGTAGCCTTATAATAATATTAAGAGCTTCACAAAAATAGTAAGGTGCTTCTGGGACACCTTACCAAAGTACACAGTTCTTTTCTACTGGGAAATGAAGGAATATATAAAATGCCATCAAAGGTGGGAACTGTTACTATATGTTAAGTACTTTCTGTTTGGTAAATAGATTATGTTAGTAGTGTTTGAATCTTTGTAATACTAAGGTGTTCAGTTATTTCATTCATGTTCTTTTTGGGCCTTTCATGATATGGAGTGATAGTCTGACTCATGTAACACGAGCTTTTGCTTTTTTTAAGTTGATAAATATGTTCTCAACACAGCCAGATTATTGACTACAAAGCTATTTTGGGCCCTGATATCCCTGTCTCTCAAATGAACAAACCAAGTATGCTCTATGATGTCTCATATGACTCTTAATATTCTCCATTCAGATGAATTTGGTGATCACCTTGTCAACATAATGTAATAGAGCAAACTTTATTTTGCATTAGGCTGCTTTTATCCGTGATGAAATGATGCCAGGAGAGTGGGATGTGTGTGTGACTTCTTATGAGATGGTAATTAAAGAAAAATCTGTGTTTAAAAAGTTTCATTGGAGATACTTAGTCATTGATGAAGCTCACAGAATAAAAAATGAAAAATCTAAGGTAAGTTCTCAATATCTTCATTCAAATTTTCATTTACTTAGTAGGTTTGCTTGTCCACTTTTCAGTGTTTAAAATAGAAGCAAAGTACTAGAAGATTGTGGTTTTATTCACAGAATGTGAATGACAATATTTTTTAAAGTGCCCATAAAGAATAAATTATTGAATATAGGACCAATAAAGGTTGAGCACAGATTTCAAATGCAAATTAGGTATTGCAAGCTCTCCTGTTGTAGCCTAACTCTGTCATGCTACATTAGTTTAATATTGCTGAGAATATTTGGTGTACAGATATCATTAGCATTGACTTATTTTTTTATTGAGCAATTGCTTACTTTATGTGTATTCCTATGGATTAGAAAAAGGAATTTCCTGGAATTATCTGACTTGTGTGAATTAGAGTCTGGTGTTAACATTGAAAAATATCAATGATTTGTTGCCATTCAACTTCGACAGTAGGAAAACTTCACTTAGAATGATGAACCTCTCTTTGGATCACTGGGCTACTTTGGGAGAAACAGGGACAGAACTGGAGCAAACCACCAGGTGGAGCATACTAATTTCACATTGGAACTAATCCTTGATAAGAGGATGCATGTTAAAGCATAATTGCTTCATTAAGAGCATTATGAAAATAGGAATTTTTCTAAGATTACTGATTTTTATGCCTTTGTCATATTTTTTGTGGTCTTAAACTTGAAATATTAATACATAGTACCAGGAAAAAAACGAGTTCAATTCCGGTGCTGAATAATTGTGGCCAGGCCAAGTTGGAGCTTAGCTGTGCATGTAGATGAACAACATGGTTGGTGGGGAGATTTTGTGGCATAATGTGGTAGCTTGGATTCTATGGAAGACGTTTGACTTTCTGAGACCCAAAATGGAAAAACTAAAATGTTTCATGGTGGGGGAGGGATCTCAGATATAAATATGATTTGTATTCTTTCAGATGTGGAAATGTCTAGGATATTCTAGTGTGCAGTGCCACCTGAACTAGTGTACTTTTCCATAGGAAGTGAAATTTCAAGTCTTAGTGTATCACAAATGTATTGAGTGAAGTATATAACCGAATGCTGAGCATTCTAAAAAACAAAACAATGCTTATGTAACTACTATATTTTTAGCTTTCAGAGATTGTTCGTGAGTTCAAGTCCACTAATCGCTTACTTCTAACTGGGACACCTTTGCAGAATAACCTGCATGAACTCTGGGCTTTACTTAACTTTTTATTGCCGGATGTCTTTAATTCTGCCGATGTAAGTTTAGAAGAGTATTTGTGTGAGGGGTAGTGGTGCTCGCGCTTGAAACCAGGGTATTTAGCTGATGCTTTACTACTGATCTCCAATCCCAGTTCCAAATCATAATCCTCCCTCCCTCCCTCCCTCCCTCCCTCCCTCCCTCCCTCCCTCCCTCCCTCCTTCCCTCCCTCCTTCCCTCCCTCGCTTTCCGCCCTTCATCCTTCCCCTCCTCTCACTCCTTTGTTAGTATTGTTTGCTGTGTGTGCATAATGTGTGTATGTGTGGAGATTAGAGAATAGCTTGATCAAGTCACCTTTCTCCTTGTACCTTTATGTGTGTTCACAGATACAACTCATATTGTCATGCTGACCCTGTGAGGCATCTGTTTTCAAAGTAGAGAAAATAGATTAAAATTTATACCTTTTCCATTTGTGATTCTTCATTTGTGTGTTTTTAGTTTTTTTTTTCAAGAATAAGAAAGTCCCCAAATTTTAGAGTAAGCATATTTTGGGAAATAGTGTATTTCTATTCTTTCTAATTATTCTGTCCATTATTTTGCCTATATCACATTATTACCACACTTATAGGATAGATTGAGTTTAGAGTAGTGTGTTCATTAAATTTGAGAGACGTATTATTTTTTCGTTATTATCAACACATTTTATGAGATCAGCAGATTGAACAGAGTGATTTAAGAATTTTAAGGCTTTTTTTTTTTTTTAAAAAAAATCCTAGTCCTTTTAACTAGACATAACTAGATAGAATGTGGTATGATATAGTGCTCCTTTTGATTGCCATTAAAATTTTGTCAACAATTGCAATAATTTTCAACTATTATAAAACTAAAAAGTAGGACTATCACAATAAAATATTTTGAAAGTCCTTTTAAAGTGAATTATTTCTACATTGGTTGTATACAAATGTATAGAGTATTGAGTTTATTTTTAAAAATGTGTGTACTTAGTCTAGAATTTTCACCCCTCCACAGGACTTTGATTCTTGGTTTGACACTAAAAATTGCCTTGGTGATCAAAAGCTTGTGGAAAGACTCCATGCAGTAAGTAATAGTAGTCAAAAAGTCAATAACAAATTTAATGGAATATCATTGAGCACTAAAAGAATCTGAACTCGCAGGCTGCAAGTTTGCCTCAGTCTCATTGCTTCTCCCTTATAGTCCTTTTAAGAACCCTGTGGTCAGCAAAGCTCTCTTTAGCCTCTCCAGTTAACTTTTTCTTTTGGTCTCCACCATCCTATGGTCCTTCCTTGTGGGGCCTCTTTCTCTTTAATACCCCTCAAGTCCTCCAGATGGCATCAGTATTCGTCTTGTTGCCCTGTGAGCCTTCTGAGTCACTGCTGCTGCGCTGTATGTATAAACCTCTGCTCTAGAGTCCTGAGCCCTCTTTCAGTTTCATTTTCCACATGCCATCTTCTTTGTTGTCTGTTTATCTCCAGGAGATGCCCCATATTTATTGGTCAACATTTTCCAATCTTTGATAAACACTTAGATCCCTGTGTTACTCATCCTATTTCTTCTGTAATATGACAGAGACTTCCAGTCCCCAGATCCCTACTCCAGTGTATCAATCTGAAAAACCATTTTCTATCATTTGGATCATTTGCTAGTACTGTCAAGCCCTTTTGCATTCCTATTCCTCTGCTACACCTGCCCTGACAACTCCAAACTGGAGTAAAGTAATGCTCTCTGTCTTCTGGGTTTCAGTTTTGCTCTTGTCCTGTGTGAGCATAGTGAGCATTTTTGTTGTACTGAGACTGCTCAATACTGATAAAGACAATTCTACAACTCTACAGGTGGGAACGACTATAATTTCATGTTCTCTAGGATAAGCTGGAAATTCATGATACTGACCCCCTCAACATGACCTTCTACAGCCTTCTTTCCCTTTTCTTCTAACAAATGATTCTGATCTCCCCAACCTCAAGACTTCCATCTCGGATGTCTCTTGCCCTCCAACCTCGAGTCTTGTATCTCAGGTGTCTCTTGCCCTCTATATCTCTCAGGAGGTAGCACTATTCTCTTCTGAATGACAAAGTGGAAGTCATTAGGTAAGAATTCATTAATATAGGTCTGTCTTCCAAAGCTCTGTACATTCTGGTAAATCAGCTGCCTGAATGGAAGCATTATCTTTTCTCTGCTCAATGGCAAATTCTTCCATGTGAACTCTGGATATCATCATTTCTTCTTTTTCTTATGGACTTTACCCCATGGTTTATTCTTATAACTGATTAAATTTTTTACTTATCCATCTGTATTGTCTCCTTTCTCTCAATACATAAACATGTGCACGTAGATATCTTGTGGTCCTGGAGAAGATGTTTCTGAGTTATAAAAGATAGCAAATGGATAACAGCCCTTTGTGCAAGGGCTCTGATTTTCTAAACCCATATCTACCTGACCTAATACACACACACACGCACACACACACACACACAGAGAGAGAGAGAGAGAGAGAGAGAGAGAGAGAGAGAGAGAGAGAGAGAGAGAAAGAGGAGAGGGGAGAAAGCCATCTATAATCTCTCTCTCTGCCTACCTAGCATCTATCTATTTATCCATCCATCCATCTGCCCATCCATCTGCCCATCCATCTGTCTGTCTGTCTGTCTGTCTGTCTGTCTGTCTGTCTGTCATCTGTTCATCTGTGGAAGGTCACTGTAGAATTTACAGCTGTCAGGAAAAATGATCTAGGCAAGGGAAAAATGAAACTTGGTCCAACCTTATTGGTGCTAAGCCAAGACTTCTTGTTTATTTTTGCCATATTTAAGCATAACACAATTTTTGGAAAGTTTTTTTCTATAGCAATTAACTCAGCCCCATGAGTACAGCAACACTTAAGACATGTTTACATTGGGCTCTTTGCAAAATCCATATGGCCTTGCCTGTAAGATGGGTTCTTCTTGACTTAGAAACTATGCTTTAGGATAAGCATGTAGGGAGAATGACTGATGTAAACATAATCCCCGTGGGAGTCAGGATTTGGTCTGGCCCTGAGATAACACAGAAGTCACTTAGGCTGTTATAATGTACAAATGACATCTCTTACAAGAATGTGTTTTATGGCCTAGAAGTAATGTTCAAGGTTTTAGGGGGAAAAAGTCTGGGATAAGTAAAGCATAAATTCTAGAAGATATGGGGAGAGTCTGGCTCCTCAGGCTGCAAAGGATTACCAGATTGTAAACTACATCCATTCCCAGCATTCTAGAAGAAAGATAGCTTAAACATCTCTTTCCTTTGAAGGATGCCTGTGACTTTAACTTTCCTGGCTTCTCCAGTGTTTATCTGTGTACACATGCACTTTTTTGCCCTGTCCATCCCTGCACCCATCCATCCATCAGTGCCCCTCATCTTTGGGTACTTAGCTTTGATTTTCCTTTCTTGACAGCTAACCTTCTTGGAAGAGTAGTTTACTTCTACACCTTCAGTGCCTAACCTCCTAAACTTACTCACAAGCCCACTGATCATTGATATCTCTCCATTCCATATGAGTGTATCCCATTTTACATAGTTTTCAGTGACATTTCAGTTGCTAAATTCAGGATATACCAGTTTACTTCTCATAACTATCTTGTAAAATCTATATAGTACCTTTTCTTTGTCTATCATTTTGACTTCTATCACTTCAGTTATCCAAAATCATAGTCTAAAAATATAGAAAATATGGAAATAAAGACAATAATTAATTTCTATGCATGAACTACCACTAGTTTCCATACCAGTCTTGGAAGTGAGTATCATTATGCTTAATACAAAATACTTCCTTCTGTTGGAAGAGAATATATTTATATAACTTATATTGCTGTATTATAGTGTTTGTTCTATTTTGTTATTATTATTATTTTACCATATTTCTGTGTGGGATTTATAAATTAAAGTTATCACATATATGACATCATATTATATATAGAATTCTATATAACTTGTTATTTTGAGAATCTTCTAAGAATTTTGGACTCTGTTTCCAGTAGGACAACTGGGAACTACTGACCTTTAACTGTCTACCGTATTCTGAGGTTTTCTTTTTTTGCCTCAAAGTCTTACAGATAGCTTAAATGCTTAATAAACTTTTAGATAAGTTTAAGATGCTCAAGCCGGAAACCAGCAGTCTTATTATCTCTTATAGATATCTAATAATAATGGCTGAAGTTTATTGTATGTCCACCACAAATAATCTCTATACATGAACAACCACAAATTTCTATAGCACCTTTAGAAATAGGTATTATTTTAAATGCATAATACTTATATTTATAACATAAATATACATGCTGAAATATTTTTAGATAAGTGAAGAAATAAAATTGAAAAAATTATTGTCTGAGTATTTAATTCTGCTTCTACTTCTTAGAATAGTGACTAGTGAACTTACTGAACTTTAAACAATCATATTCAGCCAGGTGGTGATGACACACACCTTTAATCTCAGCACTCGGAGGACAGAGGCAGGAGGATCTCTGAGTTAGAGGCTAGCCTGGTCTACAGAGTGAGTCCCATGACAGAGGAACTCTGTTGAAAACCCCAAAAGTCAAAACCAAACTAGAACAAACAAACAAACAAAAACCAATAAAAAATAATCCTATGAGAGATAGCTCAGCAGTTAAGAACACTTTTGGTTCTTAGGTAGAGAGGACTTGATTCAGTTCCCTACATGGTATTTAACAACTGTGCATAGCTTCATTTCCAGGGGATATGATGCCCCATTCTGGCCTCCATGGGCACCAGGCACACACATGTTGCAATACTATACATGTAGACAAAACACACATATTAAAATAAGATAAATAAATCTGAAAAAATTGAGAAAAGAACCCTTCAGCGATTTATTCTAAGGATTTAACTACTGCCTGTAAAGATAATGGTGCAGTTTGTGACAACATTGTTGGCAGGTACTCCATGAATTGGAACACCATTATTTTCTTGTGACAAAAATCTGTGTTTCCTGTATACACTAATTACCTTTTATATCTATTCATTCATGTCTTTAAAAAAATTGAATTCTTTTCTTCTTATTCATTTATATAATTATTTTAAATGGCACAAATTTAAATTTTATTTGAAGGGAACTTAAACTGAAACTCTCAATTCCTATTTTCCCTAGGAAAAATCTTGTATTAAAAGCAGTATTTAAAACAAAAATTCATTGATTATTCTGTAGACAATGGTCTTGTCTTCATTTTTAGTTTCATTTCTCCTGTCATGCCAGCAGCGTTTAATTCTCCTCTCTCTTGTTTAGAGGGTCTGGAACTGAACCTAGAGTCTTATGACTGCTGGACATTCACTCTTGTTTTTTTCCTGCCCCAGCCTCCATTCTGACTTTTTTCTTTCAAGACAGGGTTTCTCTGTTTAACAACCCTGGCTGTCCTGGAACTTACTCTGTAGAGCAGGCTGTCCTTGAGCTCACAGACATCTGCCTGCTTCTGCCTTCTTAGTGCTGGGATTAAAGGTGTGCGCCATTTCCATTTTCTAAGGAGTCATTTTCTGGTTGTTATTTACTGAGAAGTTAGGCAACTGTTGGTGTTTGTTATTGTTGGCGTTTGTTAGAGTATGTATCAGGATGAAAGTTTTAACAGTTGAATAGCATTAATGAAATACACAATTTGAAACTGTAAATGCTTTATGTGCTTTTATAGTAATCATTGCTTTTTAGGTTTTAAAACCATTTCTGTTACGCCGTATAAAAACTGATGTAGAGAAGAGTCTGCCTCCTAAAAAGGAAATAAAGATTTACTTGGGACTGAGTAAAATGCAACGGGAATGGTGAGATATTTTATATTCACTAACATTTATTTATATATAAGGATTTATTAAAAATCACTTTTGCTGGTTGTTCAGCATGACGATTATGTTTTATGTTTAAATGGCAAGTTGTGCCATTTAAATATTCTGTTTGTAAACCGCTGTGTTTATTTAAAATGGAAGTTGAGATTGCTTTTAGCTCCAACATGAATATAGCTCAAACGAGTCAAAGTTCACTGTAAACTTTCAGTAAATATTTTAGTGAATGGATAATTGTCAGATGTAGTTGCTGGTAGCTTATAATTTCTAGTAATGGGTATAGTGTATGGACATAGAACCATAAGCAACATAAGTAAGATACAAAACAAAATGTTCAAATCATTAACTTCTTGTTTTTTCAGGTCATATTTTCTTTCAAATCAAAAACCTTTTTTTAATCTTTTGGCATTGAACCTGGGGCACTGTGCATGTTAGATGTGCATTGTACCATTGAACGATACCTCCGGCCCTCGAACCATGCCTGCTTTTATCTACTATATTCCTAGTGGGACATTTATTCATGGCATTAAGTGTTCTTAAAATTGATTAATTATAGTTTAACATTTTAGGTATACAAAAATTCTGATGAAAGATATCGATATTTTAAACTCTTCTGGCAAGATGGACAAGATGCGACTCTTGAATATTCTGATGCAGCTCCGAAAGTGTTGCAATCATCCTTATCTATTTGATGGGGCCGAGCCTGGCCCACCTTATACGACAGATGAGCACATTGTCAGCAATAGTGGTAAAATGGTAGCTCTGGATAAGCTGTTGGCGAGAATTAAAGAACAGGGTGAGTGAGGGATTTTTCAACTAGCTTAGTGTGGGATAAATTCCCAATAATGGTTTGTGTATGAATAAAATGTTTTGCATTCACCCACCTATTTGGCTAGTAGACATTGTGGAGTACTTACTGTGTGTCAGGAATTGCCCCACAGACTAGGAATGCAAAGACGAATATGACAATGACTTTGCCTTGGAGAAGCTGGCAGTGTAGTGAGGAAGAGGAGCTGCAATTCATTGTACGGAGAGCACTTCCTTGTGCTGTTGAGAAACTGAGGCTTGGGATTGTCTTCCCAGTGGTGACGTTTGAAGTGAAGGCTGGGGAATGTGGGTAGGAGTGAGCTCTTGGTAATGGGAGGGGAATGCTTTTCTAGGGCAATGCAACAGGTGTGAAAGGGAACACAGCAGAGGAGTTTATGGCGTGTGAGGTAAAATGGCATTTGGTGAATTTGGTAAGGATAGATGGTGCCGGAGCATGGAACGTCTTTAAAACCACACTTCAAAAAGTTTTCAGACTTCTATTTTGGATGCAGAGGAGTTAGAGAAGACTTAGTGGCAGGAAGTAACATGAGCAGAATTGTATGTCAGGAAGATAACGTTGGAAGCACTTTGTGGGAATTCTACTGGGGATGAGAGAGTAAAAGCAGGAGACGAGGTGGAAGACAGTTGCAGTAGTAGTTCAGTGAGAGATTAAGTGGACCATTGAAGATCCTAGTCCTAAGGACAAGGCACAATCTGTGGTAAGATTTTGAAGACCTACTGAAAGCCTTGTAGTTCAACAAGCACATAATTTTGTATAACATCCTTTGTCTTTTTTGTGTGATTGTGTGTTCATGTGTCATGTTATTTAGATTGTTTATGATGCTTTATTTTGTTACTGGCTTTCAAGCTAGCTAAAATTGCTAGCATATATTAATTGCACAAAGATGATGTGTTTCATTATGGCATTTTCATACTTTACACAAGTCATGTAATTGTTTTCTGGTGAAATCTTTTAGGGTCAAGAGTTCTCATTTTCAGCCAGATGACTCGCCTGCTAGACATTTTGGAGGATTATTGTATGTGGCGTGGCTATGAGTATTGTCGACTAGATGGACAAACCCCACATGAAGAAAGAGAGGTGAGGACAAAAAATAAAGCAAGGTTTTAAAAGAATAATTTTTTTTACCTATTTGTTTTAAATGTTAGTCTGGTCTACTTCTAGGTGGTACTGAATTTCTCACTGCCATCACGGTATTTCTTCCATATTTATCTTCCATTCCACCATTCCCCCCCCCCCCCCATCATCCCAAGCTCTTCAAGGATATTCTTTCCTAAGAACACTGTCTGATTCCATCCTCATCTCTTTTAGCCACTGCCCCATTGATTCCTGTCTCTCAACTTAGCCTTTGACTTCGGATGTTGGGTTATTTTCTTCATTTGTTTCCTGCTGTAGACCCTTGGCATTTATGGAGTTTAATGGTGGATATTTTGCTGGTTTATGATGAACTAATTTTAATATTGACTTAAGAAGCAGTCTTGACTGTGATGGGTTTTGTAAAAATGAAGTTATAACAAAGTAGGTGTAGGTACTTATGAGTTTGGGATTTTAGGACACCAAAATGTTGGTTTGTGAGCATGAGTAAGTACACGTACCCAATGTCTTCCTCAGATTTGGAAATTCTTGCAAGTCTTTATTATTATTATCCATCACAAATGTCATGGGTCAAAGGCATTTTTAACCCACTATTTCACTTTGTTGACAGCTTTGCTAATTCTTTCTCTCTTTTATGTGATCCTTTAGGTCTCTGTCTTTGGTTTCTTCTTTAAGTCAATACTCATGCTCTGGGCAAAAGAACAAAATTTTATGGTACAGTAGAAACTACACAGAACTTGGTTTGAAGGCCTGACTTTTAGTATTAACTCCACCACTTTCATTTAATTCTGCAAGCCTCAGTATCTTTAATATCATAACGATAAAATTAATACTAAATGCTTCTTCCTGGTGACATTGTGAAGACTGGTGGATATAATAGGTGCAAACAAACAGTTTAAAAATACACAGTACACTATATATTGTGTGCCACAGGTCTTTGTATATGTTCAGGGCATCTTCTTAGGCTGTGGGAATCTCAGCCTATGTTCTTCTCCTTCCATTGAAACAGTTTTCTGTCTCTTATCCGCGCCCTTATTGAAGCCTGGGTATCACATAGTATAATGTTGCCAACAGCTCAAAGACCTCTTTGTTAAGGGTCTTTTGCTGCCTATTGAAACAGTTGCCATAACTTTTACACATAAAAAAATGTTTAAATGCTTCAATTATTTCCCACCTTATAGTTTGAAGTCCTCTAAGACAGTGACTTGAAGCTTTTGTTGGCTGAGTTCTGAGAACCTACTCATTAAGCATAGCACCTCTAATACTGTTCAAGATGATTGAGATTGACTCTTCTTGCTAGAATGGAGAAGACAGCAGACAGAATTTAGTAGGCATTATCTCACCTCAAAATGCCAGCCGTGTCACTTCTGACCTATCTCCCTGCTCATTACTAGTGATATAGAAATAAATCTTCTTCTCCTTCTTTTCTCCAAATATTGTTTTCCATTCAAAGATTTTGAATTACATGCATCAAATATGATACAAAGAGGTCAGAGCCATTCTTTTTTTCCCCCCTGGGAGAGGTCCTGTTTATATAATAATTTCAAGTCTTTTCCTAATACATTTGATTCTTTACTCTGTCTATCAGCAATAGTGATCCCCCTTAATAATTCTGGCATTCGCTCTTTCCCTATGGATAAATAAGTGATTTAGGCCTCTGGTCATCCTCTGACTTAACTGGCCTCCCTTTTACAAGGAAAGGGATTAACATTTATCAAGCAGCTACTATAAGCCAGGCACCTCAAAGTTCCAAATGATCCCAGTAGTCTGGATAAGGTGCTGATAGGATTTTTGCCACACAAAAGACGGTAAAGGCTCATGTCTCATATATAT